>NC_134833.1:99193108-99558055 GCF_004210375.1 Tachypleus tridentatus
ACTGATTCTAGTGTTTATGTTCCACAATAGTTTCATAATATGAAAGTCTCTCATCACTAGTATTTTTCCACCATCCAAAGACTTCTTTATAAAACTTTTACATATATACAGTATCATGCGCCAACATTAAATAAAACCACAATTTCACTTAATTTCCATTGGAATGATTATAGTTTTCAGAAAAGATTATCGATTAGAATTTGTTTTCTACCTCTCTTCAGAAGGCACTTTCGACTCTTTTCCTTCCTTTTCACCTCGCGTGCATTTTTCTATCGATACCTATGCAAAACGTCTTTTCAAGGGCGGTCGTCAAAGAAATCTTCTTCGACGTCATCACGTACAATTGAACATTTATTATTTTGTTTATTTAAATCGATCTTATATTTTTCACGTAATGAAACATTTACAATCTTTTTTTCTCATTACGTTTATATGACTGATTAAAATTTCGAATACTCTTATACACATGATTCAAAATTAGCCTTATGTTTGTTTGTTTCTATGTGAATTTCACTGCAAAAACTACTCAGGGGCTATCTGTGCTAGCCGTCCCTAATTTAGCACTGTAAGACAAGAGGGAGCGATAGACATCACCACCCAGCCAACTGTTGGGCTACTCTTTACGAACAAATAGTGGGATTGACCGTTACATTATAACGCCCCCACGGCTGAAAGGGCGAGCATGATTGGCGCGAAGGGATGCGAACCCGCGACCTTCAGATACGAGTCGCACGCCTTATCACGCTTGGCCATGCCGGGCCTATTAGCCATATTAAAGGTATTATCAAAACATCAGTAACAATTACTTTATAACATTTAGGAACACATTAAACGAAAAAAAAAAAACAGATTAATTTTATAAATTCCCCAAACCATCGATTGCTATTAGGCAATGCGACAGTAGTGAAACGTTTGTTTTCGTAAATTCTACAAAAGCTTTTCACAGAGGAAGACAAGAAAGAATGCACGAATGACATGTACGCTCATCAATATTATTACGCACGTACTCCCCGGCGGGGAATCGAACCCCGGTCTCCCGCGTGACAGGCGGGGATACTCACCACTATACTACCGAGGACCGATAACAACGTGTCAAGCGTTGTTTTCAATCACTAGCTTATTTAGATTACTCGGAGGAAACAGGAAGAAGTATAAATCACATAAACGTAAATATACCTCTTTATATCGACTCGACCATGTCATTTCAATTGCCTTACTATATTACCTAGTAGTGCTTCGTTTCACTTTAAACTTCGACGAAATTACACATCAATGTTTTTACAAATAACCTACAGATAAAGTGATTTGTGAAATTTCTCGGAATGTCGATCGTATAAAATCAAAGAGAGGCTTCGGTTAATGACTTGCACTCTACCAGCTCACCTAATTATAAACTGATTCTAGTGTTTACGTTCCACAATACTTTCTATATGCTTCGAAAGTCTCTCGATCACTAGTATTTTCCACCATCCCAAGACTTCTTATACAAACTTACATATATATAAGCATCATGCGCTCTATGACCAACTTCTAAATCAAACCACAATTTCCACTTGAAATTTCCATTGGAATCATTATAGTTTTCAAGAAAAGATTATCGATTAGAATTTGTTTTACTAGCTCTCTTCAACGGAGGCACATTCGACCATTTTCGCTTCCTTTTCACCCTCGCGTACATTTTTCTATCGATACCTATGCAAAAACGTCTTTTCAAGGGCGGTCGTCAAAGAAATCTTCTTCGACGTCCATCACGTACAGTTGAACATTTATTATTTTTGTTTATTTAAATCGATCTTATATTTTTTCACGTAATGAAACATTTAAAATCTTTTTACGTTTTATATGACTGATTAAAATTTAGAATACTCTTATACACATGATTACAAAATTAGCCATATGTTCGTTTGTTTCTATGCGAATTTCGCACAAAACTACTCGAGGGCTATCTGTGCTAGCCGTCCATAATTCAGCACTGTAAGACAAGAGGGAAGGCCGCTAGTCATCACCACCCACCGCGAAATCTTGGGCTACTCTTTTACGAAGGATTAGTGGGATTGACCGTCACATTATAACGCCTTCACGGCTGAAAAAGCGAGCATGATTGACGCGAAGGGGATGCGAACCCGCGACCCTCAGATTACGAGTCGCACGCCTTATCACGCTTGGCCATGCCGGGCCCTATTAGCCATATTAAAGGTATTATTAAAAACATCAGTAACAACTTTATATGCAAAAACGGCTCGTTTGGGTTGGGAAAATATTTTACATGGAAGAGCGAACAACGTTTCGACCTTCTTCGGTCATCGTCAGGTTCACAAAGAAAGAGGTAACTGACCGGAAGCTGACCACATGTTTGAAAGGGGTTGTGTAACTGTGTGTAGAAATGTAGAGGGCGGTATTAGATGTTTGAATACATAATTATATTTATTTTATTATAAAAATATAGGTATAAAGGCGTTCCTTTATATTGGTTTATTTTGGGTTTAAGTTGTATAAGTAAGGCTTCTTTAATTTTGCGTTTGTTTATGTTTGTTTCTCTATTTAGTACTTGAGTGTTTTCTATGGTTATGTTGTGTTTATTGGACTTGAAGAGTTCGAAAACGTGTGAAGATGACTTTTTTATGTTCTTTGAATCTGGTTTCCATTTTTCTACTTGTTTCTCCAATACAGAAGTCGTGGCAGTTATCACATTGTATTTTAAAAATAATGTTGGTGTGGTGTTTGTCAGTGTAGTTTTTACATAGTATAGACCTCAACAATTACTTTATAACATTTAGGAACACATTAAACGAAAAAAAAAAAACACTTAATTTTATAAATTCCCAAACCATCGATTGCTATTAGGCAATGCGACAGTAGTGAAACGTTTGTTTTCGTAAATTCTACAAAAGCTTTTCACAGAGGAAGACAAGAAAGAATGCACGAATGACATGTACGCTCATCAATATTATTACGTACTTCACAGATAAAGAGTGTTGCTGAACGTTAGGGACACCAATATCGTATGGGACATTGAACGAGTGAAATACATTCTTTCTCATTAAAAAAAAAACAGTGAACTCTAAATACTTTTACTCATAACATAAAATACTTTAACAAAAACAGAAGTGTCCGATAACCATTTCTTGACACGAATAGACGATGTTATCAGTGAACATCGAAGAACTTAATTTCAAGAAACATATGTTTCAATCGATTTTCTTCTAAAATGAAGGGTATAAGAAAATTAACGTACTCCCCGGCGGGGAATCGAACCCGGTCTCCCGCGTGACAGGCGGGGATACTCACCACTATACTACCGAGGAACGATAACAACCTCTCAAGCGTTGTTTTAATCATTATGTTATTTAGATTACTCGGAGGAAACAGGAAGAAGTGTAAATCACATAAACGTAAATATACCTCTTTATATCGACTCGACCATGTCATTTCAATTGCATTACTATATTACCTAGTAGTACTTCGTTTCACTTTAAACTTCGACGAAATTACACATCAATGCCTTTACAAATAACGTACAGATAAAGTGATTTGTGAAGTTTCTCGGAATGTCGATCGTATAAAATCAAAGAGAGGCTTCGGTTAATGGCTAGCACTCTCTCAGCTCACCTAATTATAAACTGATTCTAGTGTTTATGTTCCACAATAGTTTCTATATGCTTCGAAAGTCTCTCGATCACTAGTATTTTCCACCATCCCAAGACTTCTTCTATAAACTTACATATATACAGCATCATGCGCCAACATCTAAATAAAACCACAATTTCCACTTGAAATTTCCATTGGAATGATTATAGTTTTCAAGAAAAGATTATCGATTAGAATTTGTTTTTCTACCTCTCTTCAACGGAGGCACTTTCGACTCTTTTCGCTTCCTTTTCACCCTCGCGTACATTTTTCTATCGATACCTATGCAAAAACGTCTTTTCAAGGGCGGTCGTCAAAGAAATCTTCTTCGACGTCCATCACGTACAGTTGAACATTTATTATTTTTGTTTATTTAAATCGATCTTATATTTTTTCACGTAATGAAACATTTACAATCTTTTTTTTTCATTACGATTTATATGACTGATTAAAATTTCGAATACTCTTATACACATGATTACAAAATTAGCCTTATGTTTGTTTGTTTCTATGTGAATTTCGCACAAAACTACTCGAGGGCTATCTGTGCTAGCCGTCCATAATTCAGCACTGTAAGACAAGAGGGAAGGCCGCTAGTCATCACCACCCACCGCGAAATCTTGGGCTACTCTTTTACGAAGGATTAGTGGGATTGACCGTCACATTATAACGCCTTCACGGCTGAAAAAGCGAGCATGATTGACGCGAAGGGGATGCGAACCCGCGACCCTCAGATTACGAGTCGCACGCCTTATCACGCTTGGCCATGCCGGGCCCTATTAGCCATATTAAAGGTATTATTAAAAACATCAGTAACAACTTTATATGCAAAAACGGCTCGTTTGGGTTGGGAAAATATTTTACATAGAAGAGCGAACAACGTTTCGACCTTCTTCGGTCATCGTCAGGTTCACAAAGAACGAGGTAACTGACCGGAAGCTGACCACATGTTTGAAAGGGTTTGTGTAACTGTGTGTAGAAATGTAGAGGGCGGTATTAGATGTTTGAATACATAATTATATTTATTTTATTATATAAATATAGGTATAAAGGCGTTCCTTTATATTGGTTTATTTTGGGTTTAAGTTGTATAAGTAAGGCTTCTTTAATTTTGCGTTTGTTTATGTTTGTTTCTCTATTTAGTACTTGAGTGTTTTCTATGGTTATGTTGTGTTTATTGGACTTGCAGAGTTCGAAAACGTGTGAAGATGACTTTTTATGTTCTTTGAATCTGGTTTCCATTTTTCTACTTGTTTCTCCAATACAGAAGTCGTGGCAGTTATCACATTGTATTTTAAAAATAATGTTGGTGTGGTGTTTGTCAGTGTAGTTTTTACATAGTATAGACCTCAACAATTACTTTATAACATTTAGGAACACATTAAACGAAAAAAAAAAACACACTTAATTTTATAAATTCCCCAAACCATCGATTGCTCTTAGGCAATGCGACAGTAGTGAAACGTTTGTTTTCGTAAATTCTACAAAAGCTTTCCACAGAGGAAGACAAGAAAGAATGCACGAATGACATGTACGCTCATCAATATTATTACGTACTTCACAGATAAAGAGTGTTGCTGAACGTTAGGGACACCAATATCGTATGGGACATTGAACGAGTGAAATACATTCTTTCTCATTAAAAAAAAGAACAGTGAACTCTAAATACTTTTACTCATAACATAAAATACTTTAACAAAAACAGAAGTGTCCGATAACCATTTCTTGACACGAATAGACGATGTTATCAGTGAACATCGAAGAACTTAATTTCAAGAAACACATGTTTCAATCGATTTTCTTCTAAAATGAAGGGTATAAGAAAATTAACGTACTCCCCGGCGGGGAATCGAACCCCGGTCTCCCGCGTGACAGGCGGGGATACTCACCACTATACTACCGAGGAACGATAACAACCTTTCAAGCGTTGTTTTTAATCATTATGTTATTTAGATTACTCGGAGGAAACAGGAAGAAGTGTAAATCACATAAACGTAAATATACCTCTTTATATCGACTCGACCATGTCATTTCAATTGCATTACTATATTACCTAGTAGTACTTCGTTTCACTTTAAACTTTGACGAAATTACACATCAATGTTTTTTACAAATAACCTACAGATAAAGTGATTTGTGAAATTTCTCGGAATGTCGATCGTATAAAATCAAAGAGAGGCTTCGGTTAATGACTTGCACTCTACCAGCTCACCTAATTATAAACTGATTCTAGTGTTTACGTTCCACAATACTTTCTATATGCTTCGAAAGTCTCTCGATCACTAGTATTTTCCACCATCCCAAGACTTCTTATACAAACTTACATATATATAAGCATCATGCGCTCTATGACCAACTTCTAAATCAAACCACAATTTCCACTTGAAATTTCCATTGGAATCATTATAGTTTTCAAGAAAAGATTATCGATTAGAATTTGTTTTTCTAGCTCTCTTCAACGGAGGCACATTCGACCATTTTCGCTTCCTTTTCACCCTCGCGTACATTTTTTCTATCGATACCTATGCAAAACGTCTTTTCAAGGGCGGTCGTCAAAGAAATCTTCTTCGACGTCCATCACGTACAGTTGAACATTTATTATTTTTGTTTATTTAAATCGATCTTATATTTTTCACGTAATGAAACATTTAAAATCTTTTACGATTTATATGACTGATTAAAATTTCGAATACGCTTATACACATGATTACAAAATTAGCCATATGTTCGTTTGTTTCTATGTGAATTTCGCACAAAACTACTCGAGGGCTATCTGTGCTAGCCGTCCATAATTCAGCACTGTAAGACAAGAGGGAAGGCCGCTAGTCATCACCACCCACCGCGAAATCTTGGGCTACTCTTTTACGAAGGAATAGTGGGATTGACCGTCACATTATAACGCCTTCACGGCTGAAAAGCGAGCATGATTGACGCGAAGGGGATGCGAACCCGCGACCCTCAGATTACGAGTCGCACGCCTTATCACGCTTGGCCATGCCGGGCCCTATTAGCCATATTAAAGGTATTATTAAAACATCAGTAACAACTTTATATGCAAAACGGCTCGTTTGGGTTGGGAAAATATTTTACATAGAAGAGCGAACAACGTTTCGACCTTCTTCGGTCATCGTCAGGTTCACAAAGAAAGAGGTAACTGACCGGAAGCTGACCACATGTTTGAAAGGGGTTGTGTAACTGTGTGTAGAAATGTAGAGGGCGGTATTAGATGTTTGAATACATAATTATATTTATTTTATTATATAAATATAGGTATAAAGGCGTTCCTTTATATTGGTTTATTTTGGGTTTAAGTTGTATAAGTAAGGCTTCTTTAATTTTGCGTTTGTTTATGTTTGTTTCTCTATTTAGTACTTGAGTGTTTTCTATGGTTATGTTGTGTTTATTGGACTTGCAGAGTTCGAAAACGTGTGAAGATGACTTTTTATGTTCTTTGAATCTGGTTTCCATTTTTCTACTTGTTTCTCCAATACAGAAGTCGTGGCAGTTATCACATTGTATTTTAAAAATAATGTTGGTGTGGTGTTTGTCAGTGTAGTTTTTACATAGTATAGACCTCAACAGTTACTTTATAACATTTAGGAACACATTAAACGAAAAAAAAAAACACACTTAATTTTATAAATTCCCCAAACCATCGATTGCTATTAGGCAATGCGACAGTAGTGAAACGTTTGTTTTCGTAAATTCTACAAAAGCTTTCCACAGAGGAAGACAAGAAAGAATGCACGAATGACATGTACGCTCATCAATATTATTACGTACTTCACAGATAAAGAGTGTTGCTGAACGTTAGGGACACCAATATCGTATGGGACATTGAACGAGTGAAATACATTCTTTCTCATTAAAAAAAAGAACAGTGAACTCTAAATACTTTTACTCATAACATAAAATACTTTAACAAAAACAGAAGTGTCCGATAACCATTTCTTGACACGAATAGACGATGTTATCAGTGAACATCGAAGAACTTAATTTCAAGAAACATATGTTTCAATCGATTTTCTTCTAAAATGAAGGGTATAAGAAAATTAACGTACTCCCCGGCGGGGAATCGAACCCCGGTCTCCTGCGTGACAGGCGGGGATACTCACCACTATACTACCGAGGAACGATAACAACCTTTCAAGCGTTGTTTTTTTAATCATTATGTTATTTAGATTACTCGGAGGAAACAGGAAGAAGTGTAAATCACATAAACGTAAATATACCTCTTTATATCGACTCGACCATGTCATTTCAATTGCATTACTATATTACCTAGTAGTACTTCGTTTCACTTTAAACTTTGACGAAATTACACATCAATGTTTTTACAAATAACCTACAGATAAAGTGATTTGTGAAATTTCTCGGAATGTCGATCGTATAAAATCAAAGAGAGGCTTCGGTTAATGACTTGCACTCTACCAGCTCACCTAATTATAAACTGATTCTAGTGTTTACGTTCCACAATACTTTCTATATGCTTCGAAAGTCTCTCGATCACTAGTATTTTCCACCATCCCAAGACTTCTTCTATAAACTTACATATATACAGCATCATGCGCCAACATCTAAATAAAACCACAATTTCCACTTGAAATTTCCATTGGAATGATTATAGTTTTCAAGAAAAGATTATCGATTAGAATTTGTTTTTCTACCTCTCTTCAACGGAGGCACTTTCGACTCTTTTCGCTTCCTTTTCACCCTCGCGTACATTTTTCTATCGATACCTATGCAAAACGTCTTTTCAAGGGCGGTCGTCAAAGAAATCTTCTTCGACGTCCATCACGTACAGTTGAACATTTATTATTTTTGTTTATTTAAATCGATCTTATATTTTTTCACGTAATGAAACATTTACAATCTTTTTTTCTCATTACGATTTATATGACTGATTAAAATTTCGAATACTCTTATACACATGATTACAAAATTAGCCTTATGTTTGTTTGTTTCTATGTGAATTTCGCACAAAACTACTCGAGGGCTATCTGTGCTAGCCGTCCCTAATTTAGCACTGTAAGACAAGAGGGAAGGCAGATAGTCATCACCACCCACAACGAAATCTTGGGCTACTCTTTTACGAACAAATAGTGGGATTGACCGTTACATTATAACGCCCCCACGGCTGAAAGGGCGAGCATGATTGGCGCGAAGGGGATGCGAACCCGCGACCTTCAGATTACGAGTCGCACGTTTTATCACGCTTGGCCATGCCGGGCCCTATTAGCCATATTAAAGGTATTATCAAAACATCAGTAACAACTACTTTCTAACATTTAGGAACACATTAAACGAAAAAAAAAGATTAATTTTATAAATTCCCCAAACCATCGATTGCTATTAGGCAATGCGACAGTAGTGAAACGTTTGTTTTCGTAAATTCTACAAAAGCTTTCCACAGAGGAAGACAAGAAAGAATGCACGAATGACATGTACGCTCATCAATATTATTACGTACTTCACAGATAAAGAGTGTTGCTGAACGTTAGGGACACCAATATCGTATGGGACATTGAACGAGTGAAATACATTCTTTCTCATTAAAAAAAAGAACAGTGAACTCTAAATACTTTTACTCATAACATAAAATACTTTAACAAAAAACAGAAGTGTCCGATAACCATTTCTTGACACGAATAGACGATGTTATCAGTGAACATCGAAGAACTTAATTTCAAGAAACATATGTTTCAATCGATTTTCTTCTAAAATGAAGGGTATAAGAAAATTAACGTACTCCCCGGCGGGGAATCGAACCCCGGTCTCCCGCGTGACAGGCGGGGATACTCACCACTATACTACCGAGGAACGATAACAACCTCTCAAGCGTTGTTTTAATCATTATGTTATTTAGATTACTCGGAGGAAACAGGAAGAAGTGTAAATCACATAAACGTAAATATACCTCTTTATATCGACTCGACCATGTCATTTCAATTGCATTACTATATTACCTAGTAGTACTTCGTTTCACTTTAAACTTCGACGAAATTACACATCAATGCCTTTACAAATAACGTACAGATAAAGTGATTTGTGAAGTTTCTCGGAATGTCGATCGTATAAAATCAAAGAGAGGCTTCGGTTAATGGCTAGCACTCTCTCAGCTCACCTAATTATAAACTGATTCTAGTGTTTATGTTCCACAATAGTTTCTATATGCTTCGAAAGTCTCTCGATCACTAGTATTTTCCACCATCCCAAGACTTCTTCTATAAACTTACATATATACAGCATCATGCGCCAACATCTAAATAAAACCACAATTTCCACTTGAAATTTCCATTGGAATGATTATAGTTTTCAAGAAAAGATTATCGATTAGAATTTGTTTTTCTACCTCTCTTCAACGGAGGCACTTTCGACTCTTTTCGCTTCCTTTTCACCCTCGCGTACATTTTTCTATCGATACCTATGCAAAAACGTCTTTTCAAGGGCGGTCGTCAAAGAAATCTTCTTCGACGTCCATCACGTACAGTTGAACATTTATTATTTTTGTTTATTTAAATCGATCTTATATTTTTTCACGTAATGAAACATTTACAATCTTTTTTTTCTCATTACGATTTATATGACTGATTAAAATTTCGAATACTCTTATACACATGATTACAAAATTAGCCTTATGTTTGTTTGTTTCTATGTGAATTTCGCACAAAACTACTCGAGGGCTATCTGTGCTAGCCGTCCCTAATTTAGCACTGTAAGACAAGAGGGAAGGCAGATAGTCATCACCACCCACAACGAAATCTTGGGCTACTCTTTTACGAACAAATAGTGGGATTGACCGTTACATTATAACGCCCCCACGGCTGAAAGGGCGAGCATGATTGGCGCGAAGGGGATGCGAACCCGCGACCTTCAGATTACGAGTCGCACGTTTTATCACGCTTGGCCATGCCGGGCCCTATTAGCCATATTAAAGGTATTATCAAAAACATCAGTAACAACTACTTTCTAACATTTAGGAACACATTAAACGAAAAAAAAAAAGATTAATTTTATAAATTCCCCAAACCATCGATTGCTATTAGGCAATGCGACAGTAGTGAAACGTTTGTTTTCGTAAATTCTACAAAAGCTTTCCACAGAGGAAGACAAGAAAGAATGCACGAATGACATGTACGCTCATCAATATTATTACGTACTTCACAGATAAAGAGTGTTGCTGAACGTTAGGGACACCAATATCGTATGGGACATTGAACGAGTGAAATACATTCTTTCTCATTAAAAAAAAGAACAGTGAACTCTAAATACTTTTACTCATAACATAAAATACTTTAACAAAAACAGAAGTGTCCGATAACCATTTCTTGACACGAATAGACGATGTTATCAGTGAACATCGAAGAACTTAATTTCAAGAAACATATGTTTCAATCGATTTTCTTCTAAAATGAAGGGTATAAGAAAATTAACGTACTCCCCGGCGGGGAATCGAACCCCGGTCTCCCGCGTGACAGGCGGGGATACTCACCACTATACTACCGAGGAACGATAACAACCTCTCAAGCGTTGTTTTTAATCATTATGTTATTTAGATTACTCGGAGGAAACAGGAAGAAGTGTAAATCACATAAACGTAAATATACCTCTTTATATCGACTCGACCATGTCATTTCAATTGCATTACTATATTACCTAGTAGTACTTCGTTTCACTTTAAACTTCGACGAAATTACACATCAATGCCTTTACAAATAACGTACAGATAAAGTGATTTGTGAAGTTTCTCGGAATGTCGATCGTATAAAATCAAAGAGAGGCTTCGGTTAATGGCTAGCACTCTCTCAGCTCACCTAATTATAAACTGATTCTAGTGTTTATGTTCCACAATAGTTTCTATATGCTTCGAAAGTCTCTCGATCACTAGTATTTTCCACCATCCCAAGACTTCTTCTATAAACTTACATATATACAGCATCATGCGCCAACATCTAAATAAAACCACAATTTCCACTTGAAATTTCCATTGGAATGATTATAGTTTTCAAGAAAAGATTATCGATTAGAATTTGTTTTTCTACCTCTCTTCAACGGAGGCACTTTCGACTCTTTTCGCTTCCTTTTCACCCTCGCGTACATTTTTCTATCGATACCTATGCAAAAACGTCTTTTCAAGGGCGGTCGTCAAAGAAATCTTCTTCGACGTCCATCACGTACAGTTGAACATTTATTATTTTTGTTTATTTAAATCGATCTTATATTTTTTCACGTAATGAAACATTTACAATCTTTTTTTCTCATTACGATTTATATGACTGATTAAAATTTCGAATACTCTTATACACATGATTACAAAATTAGCCTTATGTTTGTTTGTTTCTATGTGAATTTCGCACAAAACTACTCGAGGGCTATCTGTGCTAGCCGTCCCTAATTTAGCACTGTAAGACAAGAGGGAAGGCAGATAGTCATCACCACCCACAACGAAATCTTGGGCTACTCTTTTACGAACAAATAGTGGGATTGACCGTTACATTATAACGCCCCACGGCTGAAAGGGCGAGCATGATTGGCGCGAAGGGGATGCGAACCCGCGACCTTCAGATTACGAGTCGCACGTTTTATCACGCTTGGCCATGCCGGGCCCTATTAGCCATATTAAAGGTATTATCAAAAACATCAGTAACAACTACTTTCTAACATTTAGGAACACATTAAACGAAAAAAAAAAAAGATTAATTTTATAAATTCCCCAAACCATCGATTGCTATTAGGCAATGCGACAGTAGTGAAACGTTTGTTTTCGTAAATTCTACAAAAGCTTTCCACAGAGGAAGACAAGAAAGAATGCACGAATGACATGTACGCTCATCAATATTATTACGTACTTCACAGATAAAGAGTGTTGCTGAACGTTAGGGACACCAATATCGTATGGGACATTGAACGAGTGAAATACATTCTTTCTCATTAAAAAAAAGAACAGTGAACTCTAAATACTTTTACTCATAACATAAAATACTTTAACAAAAACAGAAGTGTCCGATAACCATTTCTTGACACGAATAGACGATGTTATCAGTGAACATCGAAGAACTTAATTTCAAGAAACATATGTTTCAATCGATTTTCTTCTAAAATGAAGGGTATAAGAAAATTAACGTACTCCCCGGCGGGGAATCGAACCCCGGTCTCCCGCGTGACAGGCGGGGATACTCACCACTATACTACCGAGGAACGATAACAACCTCTCAAGCGTTGTTTTAATCATTATGTTATTTAGATTACTCGGAGGAAACAGGAAGAAGTGTAAATCACATAAACGTAAATATACCTCTTTATATCGACTCGACCATGTCATTTCAATTGCATTACTATATTACCTAGTAGTACTTCGTTTCACTTTAAACTTCGACGAAATTACACATCAATGCCTTTACAAATAACGTACAGATAAAGTGATTTGTGAAGTTTCTCGGAATGTCGATCGTATAAAATCAAAGAGAGGCTTCGGTTAATGGCTAGCACTCTCTCAGCTCACCTAATTATAAACTGATTCTAGTGTTTATGTTCCACAATAGTTTCTATATGCTTCGAAAGTCTCTCGATCACTAGTATTTTCCACCATCCCAAGACTTCTTCTATAAACTTACATATATACAGCATCATGCGCCAACATCTAAATAAAACCACAATTTCCACTTGAAATTTCCATTGGAATGATTATAGTTTTCAAGAAAAGATTATCGATTAGAATTTGTTTTTCTACCTCTCTTCAACGGAGGCACTTTCGACTCTTTTCGCTTCCTTTTCACCCTCGCGTACATTTTTCTATCGATACCTATGCAAAACGTCTTTTCAAGGGCGGTCGTCAAAGAAATCTTCTTCGACGTCCATCACGTACAGTTGAACATTTATTATTTTTGTTTATTTAAATCGATCTTATATTTTTTCACGTAATGAAACATTTACAATCTTTTTTTCTCATTACGATTTATATGACTGATTAAAATTTCGAATACTCTTATACACATGATTACAAAATTAGCCTTATGTTTGTTTGTTTCTATGTGAATTTCGCACAAAACTACTCGAGGGCTATCTGTGCTAGCCGTCCCTAATTTAGCACTGTAAGACAAGAGGGAAGGCAGATAGTCATCACCACCCACAACGAAATCTTGGGCTACTCTTTTACGAACAAATAGTGGGATTGACCGTTACATTATAACGCCCCCACGGCTGAAAGGGCGAGCATGATTGGCGCGAAGGGGATGCGAACCCGCGACCTTCAGATTACGAGTCGCACGTTTTATCACGCTTGGCCATGCCGGGCCCTATTAGCCATATTAAAGGTATTATCGTTTGTTTAAAACATCAGTAACAACTACTTTCTAACATTTAGGAACACATTAAACGTTACTTTATAACAAAAAAAAAGATTAATTTTATAAATTCCCCAAACCATCGATTGCTATTAGGCAATGCGACAGTAGTGAAACGTTTGTTTTCGTAAATTCTACAAAAGCTTTCCACAGAGGAAGACAAGAAAGAATGCACGAATGACATGTACGCTCATCAATATTATTACGTACTTCACAGATAAAGAGTGTTGCTGAACGTTAGGGACACCAATATCGTATGGGACATTGAACGAGTGAAATACATTCTTTCTCATTAAAAAAAAAGAACAGTGAACTCTAAATACTTTTACTCATAACATAAAATACTTTAACAAAACAGAAGTGTCCGATAACCATTTCTTGACACGAATAGACGATGTTATCAGTGAACATCGAAGAACTTAATTTCAAGAAACATATGTTTCAATCGATTTTCTTCTAAAATGAAGGGTATAAGAAAATTAACGTACTCCCCGGCGGGGAATCGAACCCGGTCTCCCGCGTGACAGGCGGGGATACTCACCACTATACTACCGAGGAACGATAACAACCTCTCAAGCGTTGTTTTTAATCATTATGTTATTTAGATTACTCGGAGGAAACAGGAAGAAGTGTAAATCACATAAACGTAAATATACCTCTTTATATCGACTCGACCATGTCATTTCAATTGCATTACTATATTACCTAGTAGTACTTCGTTTCACTTTAAACTTCGACGAAATTACACATCAATGCCTTTACAAATAACGTACAGATAAAGTGATTTGTGAAGTTTCTCGGAATGTCGATCGTATAAAATCAAAGAGAGGCTTCGGTTAATGGCTAGCACTCTCTCAGCTCACCTAATTATAAACTGATTCTAGTGTTTATGTTCCACAATAGTTTCTATATGCTTCGAAAGTCTCTCGATCACTAGTATTTTCCACCATCCCAAGACTTCTTCTATAAACTTACATATATACAGCATCATGCGCCAACATCTAAATAAAACCACAATTTCCACTTGAAATTTCCATTGGAATGATTATAGTTTTCAAGAAAAGATTATCGATTAGAATTTGTTTTCTACCTCTCTTCAACGGAGGCACTTTCGACTCTTTTCGCTTCCTTTTCACCCTCGCGTACATTTTTCTATCGATACCTATGCAAAAACGTCTTTTCAAGGGCGGTCGTCAAAGAAATCTTCTTCGACGTCCATCACGTACAGTTGAACATTTATTATTTTTGTTTATTTAAATCGATCTTATATTTTTCACGTAATGAAACATTTACAATCTTTTTTTCTCATTACGATTTATATGACTGATTAAAATTTCGAATACTCTTATACACATGATTACAAAATTAGCCTTATGTTTGTTTGTTTCTATGTGAATTTCGCACAAAACTACTCGAGGGCTATCTGTGCTAGCCGTCCCTAATTTAGCACTGTAAGACAAGAGGGAAGGCAGATAGTCATCACCACCCACAACGAAATCTTGGGCTACTCTTTTACGAACAAATAGTGGGATTGACCGTTACATTATAACGCCCCACGGCTGAAAGGGCGAGCATGATTGGCGCGAAGGGGATGCGAACCCGCGACCTTCAGATTACGAGTCGCACGTTTTATCACGCTTGGCCATGCCGGGCCCTATTAGCCATATTAAAGGTATTATCAAAAACATCAGTAACAACTACTTTCTAACATTTAGGAACACATTAAACGTATTTTAAAAAAAAAAAAGATTAATTTTATAAATTCCCCAAACCATCGATTGCTATTAGGCAATGCGACAGTAGTGAAACGTTTGTTTTCGTAAATTCTACAAAAGCTTTCCACAGAGGAAGACAAGAAAGAATGCACGAATGACATGTACGCTCATCAATATTATTACGTACTTCACAGATAAAGAGTGTTGCTGAACGTTAGGGACACCAATATCGTATGGGACATTGAACGAGTGAAATACATTCTTTCTCATTAAAAAAAAGAACAGTGAACTCTAAATACTTTTACTCATAACATAAAATACTTTAACAAAACAGAAGTGTCCGATAACCATTTCTTGACACGAATAGACGATGTTATCAGTGAACATCGAAGAACTTAATTTCAAGAAACATATGTTTCAATCGATTTTCTTCTAAAATGAAGGGTATAAGAAAATTAACGTACTCCCCGGCGGGGAATCGAACCCGGTCTCCCGCGTGACAGGCGGGGATACTCACCACTATACTACCGAGGAACGATAACAACCTCTCAAGCGTTGTTTTTAATCATTATGTTATTTAGATTACTCGGAGGAAACAGGAAGAAGTGTAAATCACATAAACGTAAATATACCTCTTTATATCGACTCGACCATGTCATTTCAATTGCATTACTATATTACCTAGTAGTACTTCGTTTCACTTTAAACTTCGACGAAATTACACATCAATGCCTTTACAAATAACGTACAGATAAAGTGATTTGTGAAGTTTCTCGGAATGTCGATCGTATAAAATCAAAGAGAGGCTTCGGTTAATGGCTAGCACTCTCTCAGCTCACCTAATTATAAACTGATTCTAGTGTTTATGTTCCACAATAGTTTCTATATGCTTCGAAAGTCTCTCGATCACTAGTATTTTCCACCATCCCAAGACTTCTTCTATAAACTTACATATATACAGCATCATGCGCCAACATCTAAATAAAACCACAATTTCCACTTGAAATTTCCATTGGAATGATTATAGTTTTCAAGAAAAGATTATCGATTAGAATTTGTTTTTCTACCTCTCTTCAACGGAGGCACTTTCGACTCTTTTCGCTTCCTTTTCACCCTCGCGTACATTTTTCTATCGATACCTATGCAAAAACGTCTTTTCAAGGGCGGTCGTCAAAGAAATCTTCTTCGACGTCCATCACGTACAGTTGAACATTTATTATTTTTGTTTATTTAAATCGATCTTATATTTTTCACGTAATGAAACATTTACAATCTTTTTTTCTCATTACGATTTATATGACTGATTAAAATTTCGAATACTCTTATACACATGATTACAAAATTAGCCTTATGTTTGTTTGTTTCTATGTGAATTTCGCACAAAACTACTCGAGGGCTATCTGTGCTAGCCGTCCCTAATTTAGCACTGTAAGACAAGAGGGAAGGCAGATAGTCATCACCACCCACAACGAAATCTTGGGCTACTCTTTTACGAACAAATAGTGGGATTGACCGTTACATTATAACGCCCCACGGCTGAAAGGGCGAGCATGATTGGCGCGAAGGGGATGCGAACCCGCGACCTTCAGATTACGAGTCGCACGTTTTATCACGCTTGGCCATGCCGGGCCCTATTAGCCATATTAAAGGTATTATCAAAAACATCAGTAACAACTACTTTCTAACATTTAGGAACACATTAAACGAAAAAAAAAAAGATTAATTTTATAAATTCCCAAACCATCGATTGCTATTAGGCAATGCGACAGTAGTGAAACGTTTGTTTTCGTAAATTCTACAAAAGCTTTCCACAGAGGAAGACAAGAAAGAATGCACGAATGACATGTACGCTCATCAATATTATTACGTACTTCACAGATAAAGAGTGTTGCTGAACGTTAGGGACACCAATATCGTATGGGACATTGAACGAGTGAAATACATTCTTTCTCATTAAAAAAAAGAACAGTGAACTCTAAATACTTTTACTCATAACATAAAATACTTTAACAAAACAGAAGTGTCCGATAACCATTTCTTGACACGAATAGACGATGTTATCAGTGAACATCGAAGAACTTAATTTCAAGAAACATATGTTTCAATCGATTTTCTTCTAAAATGAAGGGTATAAGAAAATTAACGTACTCCCCGGCGGGGAATCGAACCCGGTCTCCCGCGTGACAGGCGGGGATACTCACCACTATACTACCGAGGAACGATAACAACCTCTCAAGCGTTGTTTTTAATCATTATGTTATTTAGATTACTCGGAGGAAACAGGAAGAAGTGTAAATCACATAAACGTAAATATACCTCTTTATATCGACTCGACCATGTCATTTCAATTGCATTACTATATTACCTAGTAGTACTTCGTTTCACTTTAAACTTCGACGAAATTACACATCAATGCCTTTACAAATAACGTACAGATAAAGTGATTTGTGAAGTTTCTCGGAATGTCGATCGTATAAAATCAAAGAGAGGCTTCGGTTAATGGCTAGCACTCTCTCAGCTCACCTAATTATAAACTGATTCTAGTGTTTATGTTCCACAATAGTTTCTATATGCTTCGAAAGTCTCTCGATCACTAGTATTTTCCACCATCCCAAGACTTCTTCTATAAACTTACATATATACAGCATCATGCGCCAACATCTAAATAAAACCACAATTTCCACTTGAAATTTCCATTGGAATGATTATAGTTTTCAAGAAAAGATTATCGATTAGAATTTGTTTTTCTACCTCTCTTCAACGGAGGCACTTTCGACTCTTTTCGCTTCCTTTTCACCCTCGCGTACATTTTTCTATCGATACCTATGCAAAAACGTCTTTTCAAGGGCGGTCGTCAAAGAAATCTTCTTCGACGTCCATCACGTACAGTTGAACATTTATTATTTTTGTTTATTTAAATCGATCTTATATTTTTCACGTAATGAAACATTTACAATCTTTTTTCTCATTACGATTTATATGACTGATTAAAATTTCGAATACTCTTATACACATGATTACAAAATTAGCCTTATGTTTGTTTGTTTCTATGTGAATTTCGCACAAAACTACTCGAGGGCTATCTGTGCTAGCCGTCCCTAATTTAGCACTGTAAGACAAGAGGGAAGGCAGATAGTCATCACCACCCACAACGAAATCTTGGGCTACTCTTTTACGAACAAATAGTGGGATTGACCGTTACATTATAACGCCCCACGGCTGAAAGGGCGAGCATGATTGGCGCGAAGGGGATGCGAACCCGCGACCTTCAGATTACGAGTCGCACGTTTTATCACGCTTGGCCATGCCGGGCCCTATTAGCCATATTAAAGGTATTATCAAAACATCAGTAACAACTACTTTCTAACATTTAGGAACACATTAAACGAAAAAAAAAAGATTAATTTTATAAATTCCCCAAACCATCGATTGCTATTAGGCAATGCGACAGTAGTGAAACGTTTGTTTTCGTAAATTCTACAAAAGCTTTCCACAGAGGAAGACAAGAAAGAATGCACGAATGACATGTACGCTCATCAATATTATTACGTACTTCACAGATAAAGAGTGTTGCTGAACGTTAGGGACACCAATATCGTATGGGACATTGAACGAGTGAAATACATTCTTTCTCATTAAAAAAAAGAACAGTGAACTCTAAATACTTTTACTCATAACATAAAATACTTTAACAAAAAACAGAAGTGTCCGATAACCATTTCTTGACACGAATAGACGATGTTATCAGTGAACATCGAAGAACTTAATTTCAAGAAACATATGTTTCAATCGATTTTCTTCTAAAATGAAGGGTATAAGAAAATTAACGTACTCCCCGGCGGGGAATCGAACCCGGTCTCCCGCGTGACAGGCGGGGATACTCACCACTATACTACCGAGGAACGATAACAACCTCTCAAGCGTTGTTTTTAATCATTATGTTATTTAGATTACTCGGAGGAAACAGGAAGAAGTGTAAATCACATAAACGTAAATATACCTCTTTATATCGACTCGACCATGTCATTTCAATTGCATTACTATATTACCTAGTAGTACTTCGTTTCACTTTAAACTTCGACGAAATTACACATCAATGCCTTTACAAATAACGTACAGATAAAGTGATTTGTGAAGTTTCTCGGAATGTCGATCGTATAAAATCAAAGAGAGGCTTCGGTTAATGGCTAGCACTCTCTCAGCTCACCTAATTATAAACTGATTCTAGTGTTTATGTTCCACAATAGTTTCTATATGCTTCGAAAGTCTCTCGATCACTAGTATTTTCCACCATCCCAAGACTTCTTCTATAAACTTACATATATACAGCATCATGCGCCAACATCTAAATAAAACCACAATTTCCACTTGAAATTTCCATTGGAATGATTATAGTTTTCAAGAAAAGATTATCGATTAGAATTTGTTTTTCTACCTCTCTTCAACGGAGGCACTTTCGACTCTTTTCGCTTCCTTTTCACCCTCGCGTACATTTTTCTATCGATACCTATGCAAAACGTCTTTTCAAGGGCGGTCGTCAAAGAAATCTTCTTCGACGTCCATCACGTACAGTTGAACATTTATTATTTTTGTTTATTTAAATCGATCTTATATTTTTCACGTAATGAAACATTTACAATCTTTTTTTCTCATTACGATTTATATGACTGATTAAAATTTCGAATACTCTTATACACATGATTACAAAATTAGCCTTATGTTTGTTTGTTTCTATGTGAATTTCGCACAAAACTACTCGAGGGCTATCTGTGCTAGCCGTCCCTAATTTAGCACTGTAAGACAAGAGGGAAGGCAGATAGTCATCACCACCCACAACGAAATCTTGGGCTACTCTTTTACGAACAAATAGTGGGATTGACCGTTACATTATAACGCCCCACGGCTGAAAGGGCGAGCATGATTGGCGCGAAGGGGATGCGAACCCGCGACCTTCAGATTACGAGTCGCACGTTTTATCACGCTTGGCCATGCCGGGCCCTATTAGCCATATTAAAGGTATTATCAAAACATCAGTAACAACTACTTTCTAACATTTAGGAACACATTAAACGAAAAAAAAAAAGATTAATTTTATAAATTCCCAAACCATCGATTGCTATTAGGCAATGCGACAGTAGTGAAACGTTTGTTTTCGTAAATTCTACAAAAGCTTTCCACAGAGGAAGACAAGAAAGAATGCACGAATGACATGTACGCTCATCAATATTATTACGTACTTCACAGATAAAGAGTGTTGCTGAACGTTAGGGACACCAATATCGTATGGGACATTGAACGAGTGAAATACATTCTTTCTCATTAAAAAAAAGAACAGTGAACTCTAAATACTTTTACTCATAACATAAAATACTTTAAACAAAACAGAAGTGTCCGATAACCATTTCTTGACACGAATAGACGATGTTATCAGTGAACATCGAAGAACTTAATTTCAAGAAACATATGTTTCAATCGATTTTCTTCTAAAATGAAGGGTATAAGAAAATTAACGTACTCCCCGGCGGGGAATCGAACCCCGGTCTCCCGCGTGACAGGCGGGGATACTCACCACTATACTACCGAGGAACGATAACAACCTCTCAAGCGTTGTTTTTAATCATTATGTTATTTAGATTACTCGGAGGAAACAGGAAGAAGTGTAAATCACATAAACGTAAATATACCTCTTTATATCGACTCGACCATGTCATTTCAATTGCATTACTATATTACCTAGTAGTATTTCGTTTCACTTTAAACTTCGACGAAATTACACATCAATGCCTTTACAAATAACGTACAGATAAAGTGATTTGTGAAGTTTCTCGGAATGTCGATCGTATAAAATCAAAGAGAGGCTTCGGTTAATGGCTAGCACTCTCTCAGCTCACCTAATTATAAACTGATTCTAGTGTTTATGTTCCACAATAGTTTCTATATGCTTCGAAAGTCTCTCGATCACTAGTATTTTCCACCATCCCAAGACTTCTTCTATAAACTTACATATATACAGCATCATGCGCCAACATCTAAATAAAACCACAATTTCCACTTGAAATTTCCATTGGAATGATTATAGTTTTCAAGAAAAGATTATCGATTAGAATTTGTTTTCTACCTCTCTTCAACGGAGGCACTTTCGACTCTTTTCGCTTCCTTTTCACCCTCGCGTACATTTTTCTATCGATACCTATGCAAAACGTCTTTTCAAGGGCGGTCGTCAAAGAAATCTTCTTCGACGTCCATCACGTACAGTTGAACATTTATTATTTTTGTTTATTTAAATCGATCTTATATTTTTCACGTAATGAAACATTTACAATCTTTTTTTCTCATTACGATTTATATGACTGATTAAAATTTCGAATACTCTTATACACATGATTACAAAATTAGCCTTATGTTTGTTTGTTTCTATGTGAATTTCGCACAAAACTACTCGAGGGCTATCTGTGCTAGCCGTCCCTAATTTAGCACTGTAAGACAAGAGGGAAGGCAGATAGTCATCACCACCCACAACGAAATCTTGGGCTACTCTTTTACGAACAAATAGTGGGATTGACCGTTACATTATAACGCCCCCACGGCTGAAAGGGCGAGCATGATTGGCGCGAAGGGGATGCGAACCCGCGACCTTCAGATTACGAGTCGCACGTTTTATCACGCTTGGCCATGCCGGGCCCTATTAGCCATATTAAAGGTATTATCAAAACATCAGTAACAACTACTTTCTAACATTTAGGAACACATTAAACGAAAAAAAAAAGATTAATTTTATAAATTCCCAAACCATCGATTGCTATTAGGCAATGCGACAGTAGTGAAACGTTTGTTTTCGTAAATTCTACAAAAGCTTTCCACAGAGGAAGACAAGAAAGAATGCACGAATGACATGTACGCTCATCAATATTATTACGTACTTCACAGATAAAGAGTGTTGCTGAACGTTAGGGACACCAATATCGTATGGGACATTGAACGAGTGAAATACATTCTTTCTCATTAAAAAAAAGAACAGTGAACTCTAAATACTTTTACTCATAACATAAAATACTTTAACAAAAACAGAAGTGTCCGATAACCATTTCTTGACACGAATAGACGATGTTATCAGTGAACATCGAAGAACTTAATTTCAAGAAACATATGTTTCAATCGATTTTCTTCTAAAATGAAGGGTATAAGAAAATTAACGTACTCCCCGGCGGGGAATCGAACCCCGGTCTCCCGCGTGACAGGCGGGGATACTCACCACTATACTACCGAGGAACGATAACAACCTCTCAAGCGTTGTTTTAATCATTATGTTATTTAGATTACTCGGAGGAAACAGGAAGAAGTGTAAATCACATAAACGTAAATATACCTCTTTATATCGACTCGACCATGTCATTTCAATTGCATTACTATATTACCTAGTAGTACTTCGTTTCACTTTAAACTTCGACGAAATTACACATCAATGCCTTTACAAATAACGTACAGATAAAGTGATTTGTGAAGTTTCTCGGAATGTCGATCGTATAAAATCAAAGAGAGGCTTCGGTTAATGGCTAGCACTCTCTCAGCTCACCTAATTATAAACTGATTCTAGTGTTTATGTTCCACAATAGTTTCTATATGCTTCGAAAGTCTCTCGATCACTAGTATTTTCCACCATCCCAAGACTTCTTCTATAAACTTACATATATACAGCATCATGCGCCAACATCTAAATAAAACCACAATTTCCACTTGAAATTTCCATTGGAATGATTATAGTTTTCAAGAAAAGATTATCGATTAGAATTTGTTTTCTACCTCTCTTCAACGGAGGCACTTTCGACTCTTTTCGCTTCCTTTTCACCCTCGCGTACATTTTTCTATCGATACCTATGCAAAAACGTCTTTTCAAGGGCGGTCGTCAAAGAAATCTTCTTCGACGTCCATCACGTACAGTTGAACATTTATTATTTTTGTTTATTTAAATCGATCTTATATTTTTCACGTAATGAAACATTTACAATCTTTTTTTCTCATTACGATTTATATGACTGATTAAAATTTCGAATACTCTTATACACATGATTACAAAATTAGCCTTATGTTTGTTTGTTTCTATGTGAATTTCGCACAAAACTACTCGAGGGCTATCTGTGCTAGCCGTCCCTAATTTAGCACTGTAAGACAAGAGGGAAGGCAGATAGTCATCACCACCCACAACGAAATCTTGGGCTACTCTTTTACGAACAAATAGTGGGATTGACCGTTACATTATAACGCCCCCACGGCTGAAAGGGCGAGCATGATTGGCGCGAAGGGGATGCGAACCCGCGACCTTCAGATTACGAGTCGCACGTTTTATCACGCTTGGCCATGCCGGGCCCTATTAGCCTATAGCCATTAAAGGTATTATCAAAAACATCAGTAACAACTACTTTCTAACATTTAGGAACACATTAAACGAAAAAAAAAAGATTAATTTTATAAATTCCCCAAACCATCGATTGCTATTAGGCAATGCGACAGTAGTGAAACGTTTGTTTTCGTAAATTCTACAAAAGCTTTCCACAGAGGAAGACAAGAAAGAATGCACGAATGACATGTACGCTCATCAATATTATTACGTACTTCACAGATAAAGAGTGTTGCTGAACGTTAGGGACACCAATATCGTATGGGACATTGAACGAGTGAAATACATTCTTTCTCATTAAAAAAAAGAACAGTGAACTCTAAATACTTTTACTCATAACATAAAATACTTTAACAAAAAACAGAAGTGTCCGATAACCATTTCTTGACACGAATAGACGATGTTATCAGTGAACATCGAAGAACTTAATTTCAAGAAACATATGTTTCAATCGATTTTCTTCTAAAATGAAGGGTATAAGAAAATTAACGTACTCCCCGGCGGGGAATCGAACCCCGGTCTCCCGCGTGACAGGCGGGGATACTCACCACTATACTACCGAGGAACGATAACAACCTCTCAAGCGTTGTTTTAATCATTATGTTATTTAGATTACTCGGAGGAAACAGGAAGAAGTGTAAATCACATAAACGTAAATATACCTCTTTATATCGACTCGACCATGTCATTTCAATTGCATTACTATATTACCTAGTAGTACTTCGTTTCACTTTAAACTTCGACGAAATTACACATCAATGCCTTTACAAATAACGTACAGATAAAGTGATTTGTGAAGTTTCTCGGAATGTCGATCGTATAAAATCAAAGAGAGGCTTCGGTTAATGGCTAGCACTCTCTCAGCTCACCTAATTATAAACTGATTCTAGTGTTTATGTTCCACAATAGTTTCTATATGCTTCGAAAGTCTCTCGATCACTAGTATTTTCCACCATCCCAAGACTTCTTCTATAAACTTACATATATACAGCATCATGCGCCAACATCTAAATAAAACCACAATTTCCACTTGAAATTTCCATTGGAATGATTATAGTTTTCAAGAAAAGATTATCGATTAGAATTTGTTTTTCTACCTCTCTTCAACGGAGGCACTTTCGACTCTTTTCGCTTCCTTTTCACCCTCGCGTACATTTTTCTATCGATACCTATGCAAAAACGTCTTTTCAAGGGCGGTCGTCAAAGAAATCTTCTTCGACGTCCATCACGTACAGTTGAACATTTATTATTTTTGTTTATTTAAATCGATCTTATATTTTTTCACGTAATGAAACATTTACAATCTTTTTTTCTCATTACGATTTATATGACTGATTAAAATTTCGAATACTCTTATACACATGATTACAAAATTAGCCTTATGTTTGTTTGTTTCTATGTGAATTTCGCACAAAACTACTCGAGGGCTATCTGTGCTAGCCGTCCCTAATTTAGCACTGTAAGACAAGAGGGAAGGCAGATAGTCATCACCACCCACAACGAAATCTTGGGCTACTCTTTTACGAACAAATAGTGGGATTGACCGTTACATTATAACGCCCCACGGCTGAAAGGGCGAGCATGATTGGCGCGAAGGGGATGCGAACCCGCGACCTTCAGATTACGAGTCGCACGTTTTATCACGCTTGGCCATGCCGGGCCCTATTAGCCATATTAAAGGTATTATCAAAACATCAGTAACAACTACTTTCTAACATTTAGGAACACATTAAACGAAAAAAAAAAGATTAATTTTATAAATTCCCAAACCATCGATTGCTATTAGGCAATGCGACAGTAGTGAAACGTTTGTTTTCGTAAATTCTACAAAAGCTTTCCACAGAGGAAGACAAGAAAGAATGCACGAATGACATGTACGCTCATCAATATTATTACGTACTTCACAGATAAAGAGTGTTGCTGAACGTTAGGGACACCAATATCGTATGGGACATTGAACGAGTGAAATACATTCTTTCTCATTAAAAAAAAGAACAGTGAACTCTAAATACTTTTACTCATAACATAAAATACTTTAACAAAACAGAAGTGTCCGATAACCATTTCTTGACACGAATAGACGATGTTATCAGTGAACATCGAAGAACTTAATTTCAAGAAACATATGTTTCAATCGATTTTCTTCTAAAATGAAGGGTATAAGAAAATTCCCGTACTCCCCGGCGGGGAATCGAACCCCGGTCTCCCGCGTGACAGGCGGGGATACTCACCACTATACTACCGAGGAACGATAACAACCTCTCAAGCGTTGTTTTTAATCATTATGTTATTTAGATTACTCGGAGGAAACAGGAAGAAGTGTAAATCACATAAACGTAAATATACCTCTTTATATCGACTCGACCATGTCATTTCAATTGCATTACTATATTACCTAGTAGTACTTCGTTTCACTTTAAACTTCGACGAAATTACACATCAATGCCTTTACAAATAACGTACAGATAAAGTGATTTGTGAAGTTTCTCGGAATGTCGATCGTATAAAATCAAAGAGAGGCTTCGGTTAATGGCTAGCACTCTCTCAGCTCACCTAATTATAAACTGATTCTTGTGTTTATGTTCCACAATAGTTTCTATATGCTTCGAAAGTCTCTCGATCACTAGTATTTTCCACCATCCCAAGACTTCTTCTATAAACTTACATATATACAGCATCATGCGCCAACATCTAAATAAAACCACAATTTCCACTTGAAATTTCCATTGGAATGATTATAGTTTTCAAGAAAAGATTATCGATTAGAATTTGTTTTTCTACCTCTCTTCAACGGAGGCACTTTCGACTCTTTTCGCTTCCTTTTCACCCTCGCGTACATTTTTCTATCGATACCTATGCAAAAAACGTCTTTTCAAGGGCGGTCGTCAAAGAAATCTTCTTCGACGTCCATCACGTACAGTTGAACATTTATTATTTTTGTTTATTTAAATCGATCTTATATTTTTCACGTAATGAAACATTTACAATCTTTTTTTCTCATTACGATTTATATGACTGATTAAAATTTCGAATACTCTTATACACATGATTACAAAATTAGCCTTATGTTTGTTTGTTTCTATGTGAATTTCGCACAAAACTACTCGAGGGCTATCTGTGCTAGCCGTCCCTAATTTAGCACTGTAAGACAAGAGGGAAGGCAGATAGTCATCACCACCCACAACGAAATCTTGGGCTACTCTTTTACGAACAAATAGTGGGATTGACCGTTACATTATAACGCCCCCACGGCTGAAAGGGCGAGCATGATTGGCGCGAAGGGGATGCGAACCCGCGACCTTCAGATTACGAGTCGCACGTTTTATCACGCTTGGCCATGCCGGGCCCTATTAGCCATATTAAAGGTATTATCAAAACATCAGTAACAACTACTTTCTAACATTTAGGAACACATTAAACGAAAAAAAAAAGATTAATTTTATAAATTCCCCAAACCATCGATTGCTATTAGGCAATGCGACAGTAGTGAAACGTTTGTTTTCGTAAATTCTACAAAAGCTTTCCACAGAGGAAGACAAGAAAGAATGCACGAATGACATGTACGCTCATCAATATTATTACGTACTTCACAGATAAAGAGTGTTGCTGAACGTTAGGGACACCAATATCGTATGGGACATTGAACGAGTGAAATACATTCTTTCTCATTAAAAAAAAGAACAGTGAACTCTAAATACTTTTACTCATAACATAAAATACTTTAACAAAACAGAAGTGTCCGATAACCATTTCTTGACACGAATAGACGATGTTATCAGTGAACATCGAAGAACTTAATTTCAAGAAACATATGTTTCAATCGATTTTCTTCTAAAATGAAGGGTATAAGAAAATTAACGTACTCCCCGGCGGGGAATCGAACCCCGGTCTCCCGCGTGACAGGCGGGGATACTCACCACTATACTACCGAGGAACGATAACAACCTTTCAAGCGTTGTTTTAATCATTATGTTATTTAGATTACTCGGAGGAAACAGGAAGAAGTGTAAATCACATAAACGTAAATATACCTCTTTATATCGACTCGACCATGTCATTTCAATTGCATTACTATATTACCTAGTAGTATTTCGTTTCACTTTAAACTTCGACGAAATTACACATCAATGCCTTTACAAATAACGTACAGATAAAGTGATTTGTGAAGTTTCTCGGAATGTCGATCGTATAAAATCAAAGAGAGGCTTCGGTTAATGGCTAGCACTCTCTCAGCTCACCTAATTATAAACTGATTCTAGTGTTTATGTTCCACAATAGTTTCTATATGCTTCGAAAGTCTCTCGATCACTAGTATTTTCCACCATCCCAAGACTTCTTCTATAAACTTACATATATACAGCATCATGCGCCAACATCTAAATAAAACCACAATTTCCACTTGAAATTTCCATTGGAATGATTATAGTTTTCAAGAAAAGATTATCGATTAGAATTTGTTTTTCTACCTCTCTTCAACGGAGGCACTTTCGACTCTTTTCGCTTCCTTTTCACCCTCGCGTACATTTTTCTATCGATACCTATGCAAAAACGTCTTTTCAAGGGCGGTCGTCAAAGAAATCTTCTTCGACGTCCATCACGTACAGTTGAACATTTATTATTTTTGTTTATTTAAATCGATCTTATATTTTTCACGTAATGAAACATTTACAATCTTTTTTTCTCATTACGATTTATATGACTGATTAAAATTTCGAATACTCTTATACACATGATTACAAAATTAGCCTTATGTTTGTTTGTTTCTATGTGAATTTCGCACAAAACTACTCGAGGGCTATCTGTGCTAGCCGTCCCTAATTTAGCACTGTAAGACAAGAGGGAAGGCAGATAGTCATCACCACCCACAACGAAATCTTGGGCTACTCTTTTACGAACAAATAGTGGGATTGACCGTTACATTATAACGCCCCCACGGCTGAAAGGGCGAGCATGATTGGCGCGAAGGGGATGCGAACCCGCGACCTTCAGATTACGAGTCGCACGTTTTATCACGCTTGGCCATGCCGGGCCCTATTAGCCATATTAAAGGTATTATCAAAAACATCAGTAACAACTACTTTCTAACATTTAGGAACACATTAAACGAAAAAAAAAGATTAATTTTATAAATTCCCCAAACCATCGATTGCTATTAGGCAATGCGACAGTAGTGAAACGTTTGTTTTCGTAAATTCTACAAAAGCTTTCCACAGAGGAAGACAAGAAAGAATGCACGAATGACATGTACGCTCATCAATATTATTACGTACTTCACAGATAAAGAGTGTTGCTGAACGTTAGGGACACCAATATCGTATGGGACATTGAACGAGTGAAATACATTCTTTCTCATTAAAAAAAAGAACAGTGAACTCTAAATACTTTTACTCATAACATAAAATACTTTAACAAAAACAGAAGTGTCCGATAACCATTTCTTGACACGAATAGACGATGTTATCAGTGAACATCGAAGAACTTAATTTCAAGAAACATATGTTTCAATCGATTTTCTTCTAAAATGAAGGGTATAAGAAAATTAACGTACTCCCCGGCGGGGAATCGAACCCCGGTCTCCCGCGTGACAGGCGGGGATACTCACCACTATACTACCGAGGAACGATAACAACCTCTCAAGCGTTGTTTTAATCATTATGTTATTTAGATTACTCGGAGGAAACAGGAAGAAGTGTAAATCACATAAACGTAAATATACCTCTTTATATCGACTCGACCATGTCATTTCAATTGCATTACTATATTACCTAGTAGTACTTCGTTTCACTTTAAACTTCGACGAAATTACACATCAATGCCTTTACAAATAACGTACAGATAAAGTGATTTGTGAAGTTTCTCGGAATGTCGATCGTATAAAATCAAAGAGAGGCTTCGGTTAATGGCTAGCACTCTCTCAGCTCACCTAATTATAAACTGATTCTTGTGTTTATGTTCCACAATAGTTTCTATATGCTTCGAAAGTCTCTCGATCACTAGTATTTTCCACCATCCCAAGACTTCTTCTATAAACTTACATATATACAGCATCATGCGCCAACATCTAAATAAAACCACAATTTCCACTTGAAATTTCCATTGGAATGATTATAGTTTTCAAGAAAAGATTATCGATTAGAATTTGTTTTTCTACCTCTCTTCAACGGAGGCACTTTCGACTCTTTTCGCTTCCTTTTCACCCTCGCGTACATTTTTCTATCGATACCTATGCAAAAACGTCTTTTCAAGGGCGGTCGTCAAAGAAATCTTCTTCGACGTCCATCACGTACAGTTGAACATTTATTATTTTTGTTTATTTAAATCGATCTTATATTTTTTCACGTAATGAAACATTTACAATCTTTTTTTCTCATTACGATTTATATGACTGATTAAAATTTCGAATACTCTTATACACATGATTACAAAATTAGCCTTATGTTTGTTTGTTTCTATGTGAATTTCGCACAAAACTACTCGAGGGCTATCTGTGCTAGCCGTCCCTAATTTAGCACTGTAAGACAAGAGGGAAGGCAGATAGTCATCACCACCCACAACGAAATCTTGGGCTACTCTTTTACGAACAAATAGTGGGATTGACCGTTACATTATAACGCCCCCACGGCTGAAAGGGCGAGCATGATTGGCGCGAAGGGGATGCGAACCCGCGACCTTCAGATTACGAGTCGCACGTTTTATCACGCTTGGCCATGCCGGGCCCTATTAGCCATATTAAAGGTATTATCAAAAACATCAGTAACAACTACTTTCTAACATTTAGGAACACATTAAACGAAAAAAAAAAAGATTAATTTTATAAATTCCCCAAACCATCGATTGCTATTAGGCAATGCGACAGTAGTGAAACGTTTGTTTTCGTAAATTCTACAAAAGCTTTCCACAGAGGAAGACAAGAAAGAATGCACGAATGACATGTACGCTCATCAATATTATTACGTACTTCACAGATAAAGAGTGTTGCTGAACGTTAGGGACACCAATATCGTATGGGACATTGAACGAGTGAAATACATTCTTTCTCATTAAAAAAAAGAACAGTGAACTCTAAATACTTTTACTCATAACATAAAATACTTTAACAAAAACAGAAGTGTCCGATAACCATTTCTTGACACGAATAGACGATGTTATCAGTGAACATCGAAGAACTTAATTTCAAGAAACATATGTTTCAATCGATTTTCTTCTAAAATGAAGGGTATAAGAAAATTCCCGTACTCCCCGGCGGGGAATCGAACCCGGTCTCCCGCGTGACAGGCGGGGATACTCACCACTATACTACCGAGGAACGATAACAACCTCTCAAGCGTTGTTTTAATCATTATGTTATTTAGATTACTCGGAGGAAACAGGAAGAAGTGTAAATCACATAAACGTAAATATACCTCTTTATATCGACTCGACCATGTCATTTCAATTGCATTACTATATTACCTAGTAGTATTTCGTTTCACTTTAAACTTCGACGAAATTACACATCAATGCCTTTACAAATAACGTACAGATAAAGTGATTTGTGAAGTTTCTCGGAATGTCGATCGTATAAAATCAAAGAGAGGCTTCGGTTAATGGCTAGCACTCTCTCAGCTCACCTAATTATAAACTGATTCTAGTGTTTATGTTCCACAATAGTTTCTATATGCTTCGAAAGTCTCTCGATCACTAGTATTTTCCACCATCCCAAGACTTCTTCTATAAACTTACATATATACAGCATCATGCGCCAACATCTAAATAAAACCACAATTTCCACTTGAAATTTCCATTGGAATGATTATAGTTTTCAAGAAAAGATTATCGATTAGAATTTGTTTTTCTACCTCTCTTCAACGGAGGCACTTTCGACTCTTTTCGCTTCCTTTTCACCCTCGCGTACATTTTTCTATCGATACCTATGCAAAACGTCTTTTCAAGGGCGGTCGTCAAAGAAATCTTCTTCGACGTCCATCACGTACAGTTGAACATTTATTATTTTTGTTTATTTAAATCGATCTTATATTTTTTCACGTAATGAAACATTTACAATCTTTTTTTCTCATTACGATTTATATGACTGATTAAAATTTCGAATACTCTTATACACATGATTACAAAATTAGCCTTATGTTTGTTTGTTTCTATGTGAATTTCGCACAAAACTACTCGAGGGCTATCTGTGCTAGCCGTCCCTAATTTAGCACTGTAAGACAAGAGGGAAGGCAGATAGTCATCACCACCCACAACGAAATCTTGGGCTACTCTTTACGAACAAATAGTGGGATTGACCGTTACATTATAACGCCCCACGGCTGAAAGGGCGAGCATGATTGGCGCGAAGGGGATGCGAACCCGCGACCTTCAGATTACGAGTCGCACGTTTTATCACGCTTGGCCATGCCGGGCCCTATTAGCCATATTAAAGGTATTATCAAAAACATCAGTAACAACTACTTTCTAACATTTAGGAACACATTAAACGAAAAAAAAAAAGATTAATTTTATAAATTCCCCAAACCATCGATTGCTATTAGGCAATGCGACAGTAGTGAAACGTTTGTTTTCGTAAATTCTACAAAAGCTTTCCACAGAGGAAGACAAGAAAGAATGCACGAATGACATGTACGCTCATCAATATTATTACGTACTTCACAGATAAAGAGTGTTGCTGAACGTTAGGGACACCAATATCGTATGGGACATTGAACGAGTGAAATACATTCTTTCTCATTAAAAAAAAGAACAGTGAACTCTAAATACTTTTACTCATAACATAAAATACTTTAACAAAAACAGAAGTGTCCGATAACCATTTCTTGACACGAATAGACGATGTTATCAGTGAACATCGAAGAACTTAATTTCAAGAAACATATGTTTCAATCGATTTTCTTCTAAAATGAAGGGTATAAGAAAATTAACGTACTCCCCGGCGGGGAATCGAACCCCGGTCTCCCGCGTGACAGGCGGGGATACTCACCACTATACTACCGAGGAACGATAACAACCTCTCAAGCGTTGTTTTTAATCATTATGTTATTTAGATTACTCGGAGGAAACAGGAAGAAGTGTAAATCACATAAACGTAAATATACCTCTTTATATCGACTCGACCATGTCATTTCAATTGCATTACTATATTACCTAGTAGTATTTCGTTTCACTTTAAACTTCGACGAAATTACACATCAATGCCTTTACAAATAACGTACAGATAAAGTGATTTGTGAAGTTTCTCGGAATGTCGATCGTATAAAATCAAAGAGAGGCTTCGGTTAATGGCTAGCACTCTCTCAGCTCACCTAATTATAAACTGATTCTTGTGTTTATGTTCCACAATAGTTTCTATATGCTTCGAAAGTCTCTCGATCACTAGTATTTTCCACCATCCCAAGACTTCTTCTATAAACTTACATATATACAGCATCATGCGCCAACATCTAAATAAAACCACAATTTCCACTTGAAATTTCCATTGGAATGATTATAGTTTTCAAGAAAAGATTATCGATTAGAATTTGTTTTTCTACCTCTCTTCAACGGAGGCACTTTCGACTCTTTTCGCTTCCTTTTCACCCTCGCGTACATTTTTCTATCGATACCTATGCAAAAACGTCTTTTCAAGGGCGGTCGTCAAAGAAATCTTCTTCGACGTCCATCACGTACAGTTGAACATTTATTATTTTTGTTTATTTAAATCGATCTTATATTTTTCACGTAATGAAACATTTACAATCTTTTTTTCTCATTACGATTTATATGACTGATTAAAATTTCGAATACTCTTATACACATGATTACAAAATTAGCCTTATGTTTGTTTGTTTCTATGTGAATTTCGCACAAAACTACTCGAGGGCTATCTGTGCTAGCCGTCCCTAATTTAGCACTGTAAGACAAGAGGGAAGGCAGATAGTCATCACCACCCACAACGAAATCTTGGGCTACTCTTTTACGAACAAATAGTGGGATTGACCGTTACATTATAACGCCCCACGGCTGAAAGGGCGAGCATGATTGGCGCGAAGGGGATGCGAACCCGCGACCTTCAGATTACGAGTCGCACGTTTTATCACGCTTGGCCATGCCGGGCCCTATTAGCCATATTAAAGGTATTATCAAAAACATCAGTAACAACTACTTTCTAACATTTAGGAACACATTAAACGAAAAAAAAAAAGATTAATTTTATAAATTCCCCAAACCATCGATTGCTATTAGGCAATGCGACAGTAGTGAAACGTTTGTTTTCGTAAATTCTACAAAAGCTTTCCACAGAGGAAGACAAGAAAGAATGCACGAATGACATGTACGCTCATCAATATTATTACGTACTTCACAGATAAAGAGTGTTGCTGAACGTTAGGGACACCAATATCGTATGGGACATTGAACGAGTGAAATACATTCTTTCTCATTAAAAAAAAGAACAGTGAACTCTAAATACTTTTACTCATAACATAAAATACTTTAACAAAAACAGAAGTGTCCGATAACCATTTCTTGACACGAATAGACGATGTTATCAGTGAACATCGAAGAACTTAATTTCAAGAAACATATGTTTCAATCGATTTTCTTCTAAAATGAAGGGTATAAGAAAATTCCCGTACTCCCCGGCGGGGAATCGAACCCCCGGTCTCCCGCGTGACAGGCGGGGATACTCACCACTATACTACCGAGGAACGATAACAACCTCTCAAGCGTTGTTTTTAATCATTATGTTATTTAGATTACTCGGAGGAAACAGGAAGAAGTGTAAATCACATAAACGTAAATATACCTCTTTATATCGACTCGACCATGTCATTTCAATTGCATTACTATATTACCTAGTAGTACTTCGTTTCACTTTAAACTTCGACGAAATTACACATCAATGCCTTTACAAATAACGTACAGATAAAGTGATTTGTGAAGTTTCTCGGAATGTCGATCGTATAAAATCAAAGAGAGGCTTCGGTTAATGGCTAGCACTCTCTCAGCTCACCTAATTATAAACTGATTCTTGTGTTTATGTTCCACAATAGTTTCTATATGCTTCGAAAGTCTCTCGATCACTAGTATTTTCCACCATCCCAAGACTTCTTCTATAAACTTACATATATACAGCATCATGCGCCAACATCTAAATAAAACCACAATTTCCACTTGAAATTTCCATTGGAATGATTATAGTTTTCAAGAAAAGATTATCGATTAGAATTTGTTTTTCTACCTCTCTTCAACGGAGGCACTTTCGACTCTTTTCGCTTCCTTTTCACCCTCGCGTACATTTTTCTATCGATACCTATGCAAAAACGTCTTTTCAAGGGCGGTCGTCAAAGAAATCTTCTTCGACGTCCATCACGTACAGTTGAACATTTATTATTTTTGTTTATTTAAATCGATCTTATATTTTTTCACGTAATGAAACATTTACAATCTTTTTTTCTCATTACGATTTATATGACTGATTAAAATTTCGAATACTCTTATACACATGATTACAAAATTAGCCTTATGTTTGTTTGTTTCTATGTGAATTTCGCACAAAACTACTCGAGGGCTATCTGTGCTAGCCGTCCCTAATTTAGCACTGTAAGACAAGAGGGAAGGCAGATAGTCATCACCACCCACAACGAAATCTTGGGCTACTCTTTTACGAACAAATAGTGGGATTGACCGTTACATTATAACGCCCCACGGCTGAAAGGGCGAGCATGATTGGCGCGAAGGGGATGCGAACCCGCGACCTTCAGATTACGAGTCGCACGTTTTATCACGCTTGGCCATGCCGGGCCCTATTAGCCATATTAAAGGTATTATCAAAACATCAGTAACAACTACTTTCTAACATTTAGGAACACATTAAACGAAAAAAAAAAGATTAATTTTATAAATTCCCAAACCATCGATTGCTATTAGGCAATGCGACAGTAGTGAAACGTTTGTTTTCGTAAATTCTACAAAAGCTTTCCACAGAGGAAGACAAGAAAGAATGCACGAATGACATGTACGCTCATCAATATTATTACGTACTTCACAGATAAAGAGTGTTGCTGAACGTTAGGGACACCAATATCGTATGGGACATTGAACGAGTGAAATACATTCTTTCTCATTAAAAAAAAGAACAGTGAACTCTAAATACTTTTACTCATAACATAAAATACTTTAACAAAAACAGAAGTGTCCGATAACCATTTCTTGACACGAATAGACGATGTTATCAGTGAACATCGAAGAACTTAATTTCAAGAAACATATGTTTCAATCGATTTTCTTCTAAAATGAAGGGTATAAGAAAATTCCCGTACTCCCCGGCGGGGAATCGAACCCCGGTCTCCCGCGTGACAGGCGGGGATACTCACCACTATACTACCGAGGAACGATAACAACCTCTCAAGCGTTGTTTTTAATCATTATGTTATTTAGATTACTCGGAGGAAACAGGAAGAAGTGTAAATCACATAAACGTAAATATACCTCTTTATATCGACTCGACCATGTCATTTCAATTGCATTACTATATTACCTAGTAGTACTTCGTTTCACTTTAAACTTCGACGAAATTACACATCAATGCCTTTAAAAATAACGTACAGATAAAGTGATTTGTGAAGTTTCTCGGAATGTCGATCGTATAAAATCAAAGAGAGGCTTCGGTTAATGGCTAGCACTCTCTCAGCTCACCTAATTATAAACTGATTCTTGTGTTTATGTTCCACAATAGTTTCTATATGCTTCGAAAGTCTCTCGATCACTAGTATTTTCCACCATCCCAAGACTTCTTCTATAAACTTACATATATACAGCATCATGCGCCAACATCTAAATAAAACCACAATTTCCACTTGAAATTTCCATTGGAATGATTATAGTTTTCAAGAAAAGATTATCGATTAGAATTTGTTTTTCTAGCTCTGTTCAAAGGAGGCACTTTCGACCCTTTTCGCTTCCTTTTCACCCTCGCGTACATTTTTCTATCGATACCTATGCAAAAACGTCTTTTCAAGGGCGGTCGTCAAAGAAATCTTCTTCGACGTCCATCACGTACAGTTGAACATTTATTATTTTTGTTTATTTAAATCGATCTTATATTTTTCACGTAATGAAACATTTACAATCTTTTTTTCTCATTACGATTTATATGACTGATTAAAATTTCGAATACTCTTATACACATGATTACAAAATTAGCCTTATGTTTGTTTGTTTCTATGTGAATTTCGCACAAAACTACTCGAGGGCTATCTGTGCTAGCCGTCCCTAATTTAGCACTGTAAGACAAGAGGGAAGGCAGATAGTCATCACCACCCACAACGAAATCTTGGGCTACTCTTTTACGAACAAATAGTGGGATTGACCGTTACATTATAACGCCCCACGGCTGAAAGGGCGAGCATGATTGGCGCGAAGGGGATGCGAACCCGCGACCTTCAGATTACGAGTCGCACGTTTTATCACGCTTGGCCATGCCGGGCCCTATTAGCCATATTAAAGGTATTATCAAAAACATCAGTAACAACTACTTTCTAACATTTAGGAACACATTAAACGAAAAAAAAAAGATTAATTTTATAAATTCCCCAAACCATCGATTGCTATTAGGCAATGCGACAGTAGTGAAACGTTTGTTTTCGTAAATTCTACAAAAGCTTTCCACAGAGGAAGACAAGAAAGAATGCACGAATGACATGTACGCTCATCAATATTATTACGTACTTCACAGATAAAGAGTGTTGCTGAACGTTAGGGACACCAATATCGTATGGGACATTGAACGAGTGAAATACATTCTTTCTCATTAAAAAAAGAACAGTGAACTCTAAATACTTTTACTCATAACATAAAATACTTTAACAAAACAGAAGTGTCCGATAACCATTTCTTGACACGAATAGACGATGTTATCAGTGAACATCGAAGAACTTAATTTCAAGAAACATATGTTTCAATCGATTTTCTTCTAAAATGAAGGGTATAAGAAAATTAACGTACTCCCCGGCGGGGAATCGAACCCGGTCTCCCGCGTGACAGGCGGGGATACTCACCACTATACTACCGAGGAACGATAACAACCTCTCAAGCGTTGTTTTAATCATTATGTTATTTAGATTACTCGGAGGAAACAGGAAGAAGTATAAATCACATAAACGTAAATATACCTCTTTATATCGACTCGACCATGTCATTTCAATTGCATTACTATATTACCTAGTAGTACTTCGTTTCACTTTAAACTTCGACGAAATTACACATCAATGCCTTTAAAAATAACGTACAGATAAAGTGATTTGTGAAGTTTCTCGGAATGTCGATCGTATAAAATCAAAGAGAGGCTTCGGTTAATGGCTAGCACTCTCTCAGCTCACCTAATTATAAACTGATTCTTGTGTTTATGTTCCACAATAGTTTCTATATGCTTCGAAAGTCTCTCGATCACTAGTATTTTCCACCATCCCAAGACTTCTTCTATAAACTTACATATATACAGCATCATGCGCCAACATCTAAATAAAACCACAATTTCCACTTGAAATTTCCATTGGAATGATTATAGTTTTCAAGAAAAGATTATCGATTAGAATTTGTTTTTCTAGCTCTCTTCAAAGGAGGCACTTTCGACCCTTTTCGCTTCCTTTTCACCCTCGCGTACATTTTTCTATCGATACCTATGCAAAAACGTCTTTTCAAGGGCGGTCGTCAAAGAAATCTTCTTCGACGTCCATCACGTACAGTTGAACTTTTATTATTTTTGTTTATTTAAATCGATCTTATATTTTTTCACGTAATGAAACATTTACAATCTTTTTTTCTCATTACGATTTATATGACTGATTAAAATTTCGAATACTCTTATACACATGATTACAAAATTAGCCTTATGTTTGTTTGTTTCTATGTGAATTTCGCACAAAACTACTCGAGGGCTATCTGTGCTAGCCGTCCCTAATTTAGCACTGTAAGACAAGAGGGAAGGCAGCTAGTCATCACCACCCACAACGAAATCTTGGGCTACTCTTTTACGAACAAATAGTGGGATTGACCGTCACATTATAACGCCCCTACGGGCGTTAGAATTTTAAAGTGAAACGAAGTACTACTAGTTAAAATAGTAATGGAATTGAAACACATGGTCGATTCGATATAAAGAGGTATTTTTACGTTGATGTGATTTATAGTTCTTCCTGTTTCCTACAAGTAATTAAAATGACTTAGTGATTAAAAACAACGCTTGAGATATTGTAATCGGTCTTCGGTAGTATAGTGGTGAGTATCCCCGCCTGTCACGCGGGAGACTGGCGTTCGATTTCTAACTGGGGAATACCTGTATTTTCTTACACCTTTCATTTTAGAAGAAAATCGAATTAAACATATGTTTGTTGAATTTAAGACGGAAAGCGCAAATAACCCTCGTGTAACTTTGCGCTAAATTAAAAAACAAACAAATCCATCCTGGAAAGTCAAATTCTTTTAACCAGAATTAATAATAACTGTGACAATGGTACAGGGTCTATCTTTGTGTCTCAAATGACAGGTGCATGACTGTTAGAGCTCATGAGAAAGTCATGGTTTAAGAAAGCAGTATGCAAATATCCAAGGGTGTTTTATACTTTTTCATTCGATCAAATGCTCGTCTTAAATTTTTCACGAAGATAAACTATGGAAGTTTAACATTGAACTTTGGTCAAGTACATATACTCTCTTCTGAGAAAAATCTCAGCAACGTAAGTGGCACTATGTGAGCAAAGACGTTTATCTTTTCCATTGGTCTGTTCTGTGATATTTTGAGATAATAATGTGAATGGCAAACAATAACGTCAGTAGCACACAAGCCATGGAAAAGAATGGCATTACATGTATAATGTTGTGTTTTTAAGTCTGTAACTGTTTTTCACATTGAGATATTTTTATACATTGAAAGTTCTTAAACTTCCAGTAAAGGTGCATTGAATAAAATCACAGAGTTATTTTAAAAAAAGGATTGCTTCACTCTATTGCACATTGTGTCCAGTCTCTTTACCATTAAATGCAGTCAGAAGTAATAAGATTTAGATTTCATACTACAAAACATTTCCTGTCAAATCTTCAATTATTCTGTGGATACTACCCAAGGGAAATTAGTGAATATGATAACACTACAAACAACAGTTATAGTGAGTGACAGGATAAGCAGCTTATAGAGTTAAAAGAAAATAGCATTATTTCAGTGGCCTTAACCCTGTAGTCTAAAAGTTTAAAATCTCCAGAATGATGAGTATTCTGACCTGTTCCTTTTATTCTGGAATAAATAACAGAAAATTTTCATTTACGGTCTTGGATGACAAAGTGTCAAGAATCATAATAATTGTCAAAACACAACATCCAATGCTCAAGAATCATTGCTATTTATAGCATAATCGAAGGTTGAAAACTCTACATCGATTTACCCTTTGATAGGACAGAGGTATATTTAGCAATGTAGGTTTAAATGGCTCAGCTAATCAAGTCACAGTCTGAAATTTTCTATAAAAAAAATCACTAATCCAGGTGTAGCATACATGCTACTCATTGCAGTAGGAATTGTGAATGTACTTATCCCTCTAATGCAGAAACTTGTTACTCCAGTCACGTGTGTTTGTTTTGTCCATTCTACCAAGCTTTTGTGAGACGTTTGCACATACAGCGGTTATTAACAACACAATATTCTTTGACAACATCCAGACTGTGTTGCCAAACACGCTTCGTTGCTCGCCGACCATTTTGTTCCTTTCAGTGCTGGTGTTTTATATAAATCTATCGGTGCTATTTTCGGATTAAATACTTTGTGAGACTATTTTTTTCTTGATATTGCTACTTTATGTTTGTTTTATGATAACATGGTATACTGCGTTGCTTATGGTTGTAAAAACGGTTAGGCATCGGGCAAAAGCTTCTTTTCGTTTCCGTGCGAGGAGAAGGAACCGGCAAGGTGGCGACAATGGGTGCGGATAGTCAATAGGAAGAACTGGACACCTTCACACCGTGCAAAGCTTTGTCAAGGTCACTTTGAACGCTCATGTTTTGTGTCGGATCCCACTGTTTTGGATTCCATGGGTTTCAAGCCAGACAGGTTGAGACTGAAAAACCATCGGCAACAGACAGGATCGTTCCCACCATCATTACTCGTGTAGAGCTGAGGACTGATCTCAGCCTGCTGCATACAGGTTCCACCCCTCTGAAGCCATCCCTTGCCATCACGAAAAGAACAAACTTAAAGGTATGTGTACAGTATAAAGTGATAAACAATATCTAGTATAATATATAATAATTTAAAAAGTACAAGTGTTTGAAGAATGTAACTAGACATACACATTTCACATTCATGAGCGTGTTTTGCATTTGTGACACCTAAAAGTCAGTGAAACATTGATTTCCTAGTCTACACAATGGACAAATCTATCCCAAATAGGGTATATTCCAAGTTTAAAAGCTATTTTTTTTATATCCCAAATAGGGTATATTCCAAGTTTAAAAGCTGGTAGATCATTCTGTACATGTTTTTGTATCATTTTTAAATATGGAAAAGTTTGAAGAATCCCATTTTTCAAATTTAACATTTCAAGATAAATTGAAATCAGACTATGTGTTGAACATGTTGAAGTAATCAAGTACATGTTATGTATTTAAAACAAAAATTGTAGACTTGTAAAAAATCAAATATAAACTCCATAACATATTTCCATAACTCATCATAATAAAATTAATCTTAATACAGTATTTTGACATTGTCATATTAAGTATAAATCTCATAAACCTCATAAAGCATGTTGTTTTAATATATAATCTTATATTTTCAGCTTTAAGAGGAAAGTGCTGATGACACAGTGCCTACTTCTGTAGAGGAAGTTGTGATTCAGCCCACCCCTGATGATGACTGCCAAGACTCTAGAGCTGACTCATTGCAGAGTGTGTCTGTTCAGACTCTTGTAAGTAGATCATGATTGTTAGATTAAACATTCATAAGTTGCAATAATTGATGTATAATTTTTTTACATTAATTTGAATCTAACCGTGAAAGAATGTTATTATTTCAATACCTAAATATAAACCTATTGTTTTAGCCTATCCCAAGTATTCCAAGAGGGTCACAGACTGGCTGGTATTCTGTTTCCAGAGGTGTACAAGTATTACTATCTGGCTTGAAGACTGTAGCAAGGCAACCCAGACAGAAAATCTTCCTACAATAGATTTTGCTTGTGATACTGGTAAGTTAGTTTGAATATGAATATGACCTTTTTATTCATGATTTAACAATATTCAATAGTCAGATTAGTCTTGTTAATATTATTTTGATTATTTATTATAAACGATTGTTGATAAACAGTACATTGTTCATATACATGTAATTCTTTCACTGATTTTTGTAGAATCATCACCTGGTGCTAAGAAGTCCTCTGTATTACAAGTGACAGATGCTGATGGTACTGATGATGTTCATATGTGTGATGATGAAGGTGCTGATTCTGACTAGAACTTGTCAAATCTGTGTCAAAAGTAACTGTTCTAGGTTCGTTCAAAGTAGGTTCGAATTGATATGGTGCTACTCGACACTGTTCAGAACACAAACTCAAAACAGACTCCGCCTCTGTTTCTCCGTATGCACTGGCCATGTTTATTTACATTCACTCGCCGGCGTTGGTGGTTTGATTGGCAACTATTACGCCACGGTACTTTTCCTAGCGGCAAACGTAAAAACTAAAACGTTCGGATTGCCGCTGGGAAAGGGCTCTTTCTGCACCAAGTTCGATGTTTCATTCATTAGCAAATATTTTTTATAAAGAATGTGAACCTGCAAAATTAATCAGTATGGGTAGTTCTTTTGACTGCAAAGTTTCTTTTTTCTGTTAAATTCACCTTTAAAGCTTTTATAACTTGTTTGTTGAACAATATAATGACTTGCCCCTTTAACATAGCAAAATAAAATCTAGATACATAAATAAAGTAATATTTGATTTGACAAATAAATCAAGTATCGCATTAATATAGCCAACAGAAACGTTATGCCATAATATCACAAATAAATGTAGTTAACCAAAATGTTTCAAATAAGTATTACCTTTTCAAAAATAATAAAATACTCATTAATGTCTACAAAGCTCGGAAATATTTTAATAATTCAAATCAAACTCATTTCTTAATCAAAATTACTTATAAAAATAAATAAATAGACCATGTTTTATTCATTCTGAATGAACCAATAATCACGATTTTGCTTTACTAAAAAAAGTTACAAAATTCACGAATATTGTGATTGCTATAACTGCAAAATATTCCCTTTCAAACGCCCCCCGTGACAGAGTGGCATGTCTGCGGACTCATACTGCTAGAAACCGGGGTTCGATAGAAATAATTGGTTCATTCTATATCTTGCTACTTGTGCTGAAGCTTACCATCACAAAAAGTTGTTCTTTTCGCAGTGAAAGATTACTCGCTTATAATATTTAAGTTAACAAATAAACCAGACATATTATTCTTCAATATCAAATGTAATTGCAGAATATGTCGCATTTTTCTTTCAAAGAAGTCTGCATTAGTTTATTTGTAATTAAGCACAAATCTATAGAAAGCCAACCACGTGTATCGAAACTCGGTTTGTAACGGTGTAAGTTCGCAGATATAACGCTGCGCCATGGGGAGGCGCAGTCTAAGCTAATTACCATGGTATTCACCAAATTCACACACCTCTCAGACTTGCATAGAAATTATTCATTTGCTTATAAAGCTATGCACTTGAGTCAGGGACAGATTGGTTCATCTTACGGTGAGATAATGATAGATCTATTGATTTACAACATTAAAAACCAGGATTTCGATTCTACTCAGTAGACACAGCAGACACCTCGATAAAGTTTTGCTGTAAAAAAAAACACTGGTCCATCAGAACACAAACTGGTCCATCAGAACACCGAGTACTGAGAAATTTATTTTAATTCTTAATTTGTAGGAACAAGTACTGAGAAATTTATTTTAATTCTTAATTTGTAGGAAAGACTCTCCTCTGTTCACCAGGCAAATGGAAAACACAAATCGCACCACCAGCTTTAACAAACCGGAAACAGGATTCATCTGAAGAGATGAGATTTCGTCAGTGTCCTAACTGTATGTCGTAGTGCTGTCCTGCCCAAGTAACACAGTGATGGTGAATTATGATAAGTATCACTTTGCAGATAACTCCCTCTTGCAAAATAACCTTGTTTTACCTATCTTGTTTCACTGTTTCTCTACATATTCTGGAATGAATGTGTTCATGTCATTCCTGTCGAAAGGTGTTGCAAGGTTTTTTCAACCTTAATGTATTAACCTGATCAAAACACGATAATCTCTGCCAGTAACTTTGACGCCCTATAATTTGTGACAAGACATGGCTCTATACCAAGTACAGAGAAACTGTTCGAATAAAGAGTTGATCTGTTTTGAAAAAGATTATAGCAAAAGCATATCATTTTATGCAAATCAGGTGTTTATGTGTTTTGACGAACAAATTTTCAAAACATCTTATACTGATCAAAATTAACAACTTGTAGATGTTGTTCTAACCACATGCTACCTTTTTTGTCACTACTGAGTACCCCCTCCAGTGGCACAGCGGTACGTCTGCAGACTTACAGTGCTAGAAACTACTTTCCAATACCCATGGTGGGCAGAGCACAAGTAGTCCATTGTGCAGCTTTGTGCTTAATTAGAAATAAACAAACTACTTAGACATTTACTCAAAAGCTATTTCGTGCATGTAAACAATAACATCAGTATGCAAACATTTTGGTCAAGACTGTATATTGACACCTTTTCCACCAAATACAATAAAAGCAGTTTAAAATCACTAAAGTTTACTTGCACAACACCTTTCATAAAACGTCAAAATGTAACCACTAATATGTTAAACAAACTTTAGTGATTCTTAAATGATGTTTAAATAAACAAGTATTTTAGAAATTCTTATACCTAATTTTTCGAAAATAGAAATCACTGTCACATCTGAAACATTTGTGAAGAACCTAAGGCATTACAAGGCACTGGCACACTGGGCTTATGCCCCAAACCTTCAGCTGGTGTCTTAAAAATGAAAATAGAAAACAATGATAAATATTATTCTGAAATGCCAAGAATTCCCACGCCTATAGACCCGAGCCCCGAATCTTTTAAGCCCTTAGCGACGCCTCTGCATTGAAAACAACCTAAACACTTCCATGTTACCGGAGTTTGATACCAGAGACATTTATAACTGAAGATTATTTCACTAGCTTTCACACTTTAATTCCTGATATTTCCCAATTAATCTCTAAAGACGACTGGTCTAAATTTCAAAAATGTTCGATTTTCTTGTGCTTGATTGTCCTTAAAAAGAATGTTCCAGATCATTGCCAATCTTTCACGTAATTTCCCCTCGTACGATGTCTTCAGTCTGATATCGAGATTACACGCTATTTTCCAGCACCACAATTTAACATTATAACAGAATTCTGCAAAGAATGGAAGGTTGACCTCAGGTCGCAATCTTGATAAATTTTATATATACCGTACAGAGCACCTGGACGTTAACTTTAAGACAGAACTTAAGCCTACCAAAAAAATATAAATTCATTGAGCTACATGAAAATAATTGACACTTATGTATGTGACAGTATAGAATTAATGTGTATCCAGTTTCTAAGCCATTCTCATGAAAACAGTTCTTAGTATCGTGACGTGGCTGAAAGTTTATGAACTTTCGGATAATTGTTTATTAATTATAGTATATATTTTGGCCAGAGGGTTCTCTTTTGTAATTACAGCCTTTATTTGCAGACGACGACATTGCTCCAAAATCAAAATTATCTTGGGTATGGTTTCATATATCATGCTATCCTAATTGGTCAGCCTTGCAAGATTTTACAAATATTTAAAGTACATTTAAGGCTCCCTTTTTGAAATATTGTGTCCTGTGGTTATATATAATCTACTAATATCACCATATCAATATTCTTCCTCGAAAGAGCTGTGACAAAGTTCCACCAGCGACATTATAATGTTGAATGGTTAGGAATTCGTTGTGAATCAAGCTTATTCATGTTAAAGGAGTCTCTCTCGGAGTTACGGCTAACGTTAAGAGTAGCATCCAATAGCATTAGTAGTAAAGGAATTATTCTTATAAGCTGCAATTAGTCCACATTGGGAAGACATAATAAGCCACTAAAGAACAGTATTTATATTCAGTCTTACTGTGATGCTTACAAGTCCTCTGTTGGGACAGGGATAAGTCTATGGATTTACAACGCTAAAAGTAAGGGCTAGATTTTTCCTTGGTGGATACAGTAGATAGCCCGTTGTGGCTTTGCTATAAAGAAACACATACACATAACTCGTAATGTTTACCTAGCCTAATTTAAACACAACTGATGGCACTGGCTTACAAGAAATTTCTTAAGTTTGTTTGTTTGTTTTGAATTTCGCGCATAGCTACTCGAGGGCTAGCTGCGCTAGCCGTCCCTAATTTAGCAGTGTAATACTAGAGGGAAAACAGTTAGTCATCACTACCCACCGCCAACTCTTGGGGTACCCTTTTACCAACGAAGAGTTGGATTGACCGTTACCTTATAATGCCCCCACAGCTGAAAGGGCAAGCATGTTTGGTGCGACGGGAATTCGAACCCGTGACCCTCAGATTACGAGTCGAATGCCTTAATCCACCTACCGGGCCACGCGTTTTTTGCATGCGCTTGCAAACATATTTTTATTGTGCAACTTTCAAGTGTTTAAATATATTTTGTTTTTAAACCCTTAATATAGATAAGTGGATAGTTCGAAAACTAAAGATTACAGATGATAATGAACACTCAGAAAACAAAGACAATTTAATTGATTCAGGCATTACTGCCGAAAAGAGAATGGCGCGCGATTGGAAAAATGTGAAACGAGAATTTAATGAAAGCTGGGATATGAAATTTGTAGTGATTGAAGTAAATAATAAGCCATTGTGCCTTTTGTGTAATAAAGTTTTTAGGTATGATAAAGTATATAACCTTAAACAACACTTTAACAATTTTCACAACGAATTTGATGTAAAATTTCCAGTTGATAGCAAAAATCGTATGAATAAACTTAGCCGTTTGAAAACACAACTTCGTGAACAAAAGGGATGTCTAAAAATATTTTTTTTTATCATCGAAAGAACTAGTTACGTTAGTTAGCTATAAAGTTTATTTGTTTTTTGTTTGTTTTTGAATTTCGCGCAAAGCTACTCAAGGGCTATCTGCGCTAGACGTCCCTAATTTATAAGTGTAAGACTAGAGGGAAGGCAGCTAGACATCACCACCCACCGCCAACTGTTGGGCTATTCTTTTATCAACGAATAGTGGGATTGACCGTCACATTATAACGCACCCACGGCTGAAAGGGCGAGCATGTTTGGCGCGACGGGGATGCGAACACACGGCCCTCGGATTACGAGTCGCACGTCTTAACACACTTGGCCATGCCGGGCCCAGATATAAAGTAGCTTAGATTCTAGCTCAAAAAAAGAAATCATTTTCTGATACTGAACTAGTAAAAGAATTATTGATTGTGGTAATTGAAACTCTGTTCGAGTATTATGATTCAAAAATAAAAGATGGTATTCTTCATAAGGTAAATACTTTGCAATTAATTCGAAGAACAATTGTTTACAGAATGCTAGAGTTAGCGAAAGACATAGAAAATCAGTTGCTTGAACAACTAAAAAGATTGTACTTTTCTTTAGCACTATATGAGTCAATAGCTGTTAGTGACACTGCACAGTTGATATTTTGGGTTCGATATGTAACTTCAGATCCTCAAGTGAGGGAAGAAATGTTTAGCCTTTGCGGATTACGAGATCAAACATGTGGAACAAATATCTTTTAAAAATTTTTTGAAATGTCAAAAATTCAATCTGGATTTTAAAAACCGGTTTCTGTCACAACAGACGGTACTCCCGCTATTACTGGAGCAAAATTAGGATTTGTTTCTCTTTTGAAAGAGCATTTAATTGAAAATAACGTGAAGTCCACGCTGCCATCTTTCCAATGAGACCAGGCATGGCCAGGTGGGTCAAGGCGTTTGACTCGTAATCTGAGGGTTGCGGGATCGAATCCCGGTCGCACCAAACATGCTCACCCTTTTCAGCCGTGGGGATGTTATAATGTGACTTTCACTCCCACTGTTCGTTGGTAAAAGAGTAGCTCAAGAGTTGGCGGTGAGTGGTGATGACCAGCTGCTTTTCCTCTAGTCTTACGCAGCTAAGTTAAGAACGGCTAGCGCATATAGCCCTTGAGTAGCTTTGCGCGAAATTCAAAACAAACAAACAATCTTTCCATTGCATTTTGCATCAGGAAAATTTATGTACTCATATGTCTAAAAGTGATGAATTGAAAAATTTGATGGACATTGTTGTAAAATTAGTGAATTGAATTTGAAGTGGAAGCTCTCTCATCCATCTACAGTTTGTTGAGTCTTTGAAGAAAAGTAGTGACTGTACTTTTGATGATCTTACTGATTTTGCAAATGTGAGATGGTTAAGTAAAGGAAAAGTCTTGGAACGAATTACTTCCTTATTTCCTCAAATAAAAGAGTATCTTGTTCAAAAAGGTGAGATTGAAAATTTTCCTGGAATTTAAATTTTATCAATGCAGTGTGATTTACACTTTCTGTGGGACATGATGGCTCACTTAAATAATTTAAATACTAAGCTTAAGGGAAGAAGTAAAATAATAAGCGAACAATCACAGTCTGTTCATGAATTTCAATTAAAGCCAAACCTCCTTGCAGAAGAATTACAAAATAATGTTTTGACACATTTTGCAAAGTTCAATAGTTTTCTAGAAAATAATAAGGACTATGATTTCTCTGATGCTAAAGATGATCTCTATGTAAACTGGATCAAAAATCTATCTCAAAAATTTGAATCACGTTTCTCCGAATTTAAAAATTTGAAATTTACATTTGAATTTTTGCATAGAAAATTTCAGTAAGGAAATTGCATCTTTTTTTGTCTTTGGATAAGTGTGGATTTTGAAGATGAGATGCTTACCATGCAAAGTGAAGAACACCTAAAAGGTAAACAAAAATGTTCTGTCAGAGAGATGTGACTCCCTATTCTGATAAATGAGAGTCTTCCAAATTTAAAGATAGCAATTTCAAAATTATTTTCCATATTTAGATCCAGATTAGTGTGTGAGTCAACATTTTCTCAGCTAGGTTTTTCCAAGTCTAGATACAGATTTCGGCTTACTGACATACATTCAGAGTTGGACTTGAGATGCTCATTGAGCATAGATATTAAGCAAAATTTAGCGAAACTTGTATGAAAACCCCCATCAATTTTCACATTGTAGGTTAGTTGAATTGCAATTATTTTGATTAAACTAATGTCTTTCAATTTTTGTAGATTTTTTTTTTGTGAACAAAGTGGCCACTATGTGAAATAAGTTGCACACCCCTGGTCTAGCTGATAATAATAACAGCTGACAGTAATCATGTTTTAGCGTTTGTAAACTGTTATCGAAACAGATTCACCAGTGGTTGATGTGTTGTTTCTTTCGGATATTGTTTATTGTTTCTGATTTATTTACAACTTGTTCCATTAGACGGCATTTAGCAAGTAGGAATTTTAAAAGTTTTTGTCAGTATTCTGAGTTCTGAAGTGTAGATTTTGGTTTTGAGATTTGAATATTAGAGAGAAGTATGTGACGTTGTGTTTGTATCTTTAAGTGGGCTGTGTACTGTATACTCACGTGACTGCAGAAAGTTTTTTTTAAAATAAAAATTGAATAGGTTATTGAATGTGTAAATAATTGAAATTTAACTTTGTAGCTCAACGTGGATAATAGTTGTTTTTGATATAACAAATGTTGTGAGTGCAGCTCTGGATAAAGTAGATCGTTAGACTGATTATATCCTATATTGTAATAATTGTAAGTTTAAGCATAGATTTAAATTTTAAAAAACTGACGTTTAATTTATAATATAAGTAATCGATTTTTCAAAAGCAAAGGTTTGAGAGGGAATAATAGCTGCACGTACTGAGCATTCTGAATAAAATTAGTTTTGTATTCAGTAAATATAATAAATAGTTTCCACTCTTGAGGTTATGGCAGGAGAAAATACAGATACAGGCGATAGCTATTCTACAGTGGTGAGTTTATTTTTTAATATATATTTGTTTACAAGCTATAGTTTAACGTTATTTTTAATAAAGTTGGTATTTTATTATTTACATTACATACTTGTAAAACATATTTTTGTCATAAATCTTGACACTTTAAACTGACAAAGTTTTGACTATTTGTATAATATTGCCTATCACAATTTCCTTGTTTAAGAAATGTAAATGGGGAGAAGACTTCATAATAAATAACAAGATGTTCTTACAAAATAATTTCAAATGAATAGTATGAACTTGTATATTTCATTTATTAAAAAATATATTTTTAATAGTCAAGGTAGAAAACTGAATAGGATCCCCATCTAGTAATTTTAAGGGAAGATACTTAGTGTTAGCCAACTCTGAATTGTGAGTAAAATTACCAACTAACTTTGCAAGTTTCTGTTTAATATTTAGGCACAAAATTTATTAGAGGGTTGGGAAAATAAGACTATTATAATTTTTTAATATATTTGTTGTTGTTTTCACCCATTAATATGAATTAAGGATACTAGTTTTATTAAATCGTATAGAATGTTATACTTTTACTATTAGCATATGTTGGGGGTTAACAAGTAATTATTTTTGTATTCATTTTATAGACTGGTCTGGTCTATGTCTTTAACCTAATTGTAGGAACTGGAGCTTTGACAATGCCAGCAGCTTTTAGTCATGCTGGCTGGTTGGTCAGTTTGTTAGTACTCCTGGCTCTTGCCTTTATGAGGTTAGTGTAAAATGCTGGGTGATATTAAGTTGTCTAATTTATATGTGATAGTATAAAAATATTAACCTACTCTATATAAATTTGCAGGTGTATCTAAATGTATCTATATCTGTGCAGCTTAATTTCTGGCCAATAAATTATTTTGCAGAAAAGTACCTATTGTGGTGAACTATACAATATATATAGTATAAAGAAGATATACTGTGAAAATTTACAATTTTCTCAAATAATAAAAAAAATCTTGCAAAAATTAATTATGATGTAGGGATAGCATTGCCAAAATGTACAGAAACATGGGAGGGATGAATACACAAAACCATAAAAAAAAAAATTACTAAAGTAGCTGGTAAGTATAGTTAATCTTGCAAGTTTATTGTTATTAGCCACTGTAAGACTATGTACCACTATTCAGTTCAAATGTTTTTATTCATCATGGAATTGGCAGGAATTCAACATTTAGTCGTAGGCAAAAGTTATGTTTCAAAAGATTTTTCTACATACATAGTGATTTTTTTATATGATTCTATGTATTCATCCCCACCTTATTTATGTACTTTTGACATACTTAATCATACTTAATTTTTGTAAACATTTTTATTACTTATTTTTCTTCTTTTTTGAATAATTTTGTTGAAGTAGGTTGATAAATGAACATCTGTTTTATTTTTATAATTCAGTAGTAATATATCATTAATATTATACTAATTTTGTCAGTGTAGCTGGAATGGTTCCTCTAAGGAAGTACTAATACCCTGAAGCATTAGACCACCAACAAGAGGATATTTACAGAAATCATGCCTTCCAGTATTATTCCAATTCATTGCATGTGCATACAGTTAACTCCATCACTTTCTAGTTTATGTTGATTAACAGGAATGATATCATATAGATCTCAGGCTTTAAAGTATGATACAATATATATACACACAGCTTCCAGGCTTAGTGCTATTGAAAATTTGAAAAAAAAAAAAATTAGATTGCTAAATAATGTATTGCTTTAATAACTAAATTACTGGTGTTTGTAAACTCTTATCTCAGTAATGTGTGCACAGATCTGTCAGTTGCATATATGCGTGAACTCTTAATATCTTGAATATTAATTTAAATTATTCTTTCTTTCTTCATTTATTTTTATTGAAACTGATTTGGAAGGTATGTTTGTGCAATGAAAAGTCACAATTGGTCATTATATGAAAATAATTTTGCTGCCATTAAATGTTCAGAAATAAAACATTTATTTATGAAACATGTAAATGATATATACTTATAAACTGAACTCGCTTCTAAGTAGTAGTTTCCCATTTTATTATTTACCCTCAAAAATATATAATAGAAGAATAGAATAATACACTTTTATACAGGCTGTAGAAATACTTGATAATGGCAGTTAGGTGTTCAAATAAGGCTAACTTCAAATTTAACAGTTATTTGTAAGCATCGTAGAGTAATGGATTGAGTCTGGTGGCCATTTGTTTTCTTTGCCCATCCCTACATATTAAGCTGCCCCTGCTAGCACAGTGGTAAGTCAACAGATTTAAAATGCTAAAATCAGGAGTTCAATTCACTATCATGCTTAGTGATTATTATTGTGCAAAACTGACTTAAAAATGATGTATTAAGTGTAACATTAGAATAAATAGCTCAGAAATTTATAGATTGATCATAGTATCAGTAAATTATGAATTGCTTGTTTTTAACAGCTTTCATACAATATTCATATAAATTAAACTTGCATACAGAAAATGATTACATGAGAGTATATGCTAATTGTGTTTAGTTAATAACAGATAGAATGATTGATGATTAATAGCTATTAAATAACTTTTTTTTCTTAAAAGATTCTTGTTCTTTTGTGACTGATGTTGTTTCTTCTTAGTTATTTGACAACAACTTTTGTCATAGAAGCAATGGCAACTGCAAATGCTATTGTCCATCGTCACGTAATACAGCACTACAAGAAAGCAATTAAAGAAGAAGAGATGGGACCAATAAATTGTCAGTCAGAACTGGTGGTAAGAAGATGACTTGGTTGACTAAGTTTGCAAGTACCGTCCACTAATAATTCAAATATTGATTTTTTCATTTCATGATATATATTGATACTTCTGTTTCAGTCATATTTTCATTGTTTATGGATGCAATAAATTTCTAGTTAAGAGCTTTAAAATGTATAGTCCCCTATTTTGTGCTGGCATAGGACGTCCTCAATGGGTGTAGTGGACATTATGTCTGATACTGGTGTTTGTATATAGTGCTCATGGTGGGTTGGGTCAGTGAGCACCAAAATATTCTTTTTTTTTTTTTATTATGGATGTCCCTCAAATAAAAAAATAACCATGCATGACAACATAGAGAAAAGTCTGCCTGCTAACAAACAACCGTGGATTGATGACCTCTGTACAGTCAAATTCACAACTTGAATTTTTCCCACTGTCTTTAATTATACATTCTATAACTGAAAAACCCTTAGGGTAGATGTCTCCATTTTTATTCAGAAGGGCTTGCTGGCTCTCTTAAATTGGTAAAAAAAATTACGGTCTGGGAACATAGTAGTGGAAACATCTTCATCACAACGTTCCAAACTCCTCTGGAAATCAAAGGCCATTGGGGATATACCCATTGAAGTTACTCCTCATTCTACTTTGAATTCTTCCAGAGGAGTTATAGTTGAGAGGGATCTAAAGACCATTCCTGAGTCAGAGATTCTTGCAGGTTTCACCAGCCAAGGCATTACAGATGTGTGTTGAATTTTTACTCATAGAGATGGGATTATGGAGCTGACAAATGTTCTAATATTAACATTTACAACATCATGTCCTCTTACCACAATTAAGGCAGGATATCTGAATTATAAGGTACAGCTTTATATTCCTAACCCTGTTAGATGTTTTCATTGTCAATGATTTGGTCATTTGAAAACATCTTGCTGTGGTTCCTTGACATGTGCTTGTTGTGCTAGTAAAGACCATGATGCTTTTGAATGCCAACTAGAACTGCATTGTATTAAATGTAATGGTCCACATCCTTCCTATTTTACTTCTTGCCCTAAATGGGTAGACGAGAAAGAAGTACAACGTCTAAAGACAGTTCCCAATATTACTTACCCAGAGGCTCTGAAATTACTATTCACAATTCCATCTCGGACTTATGCTGCTGTGATCTATTCCACTACTACAATAGGAGTCCAGACAGACCTTTCCATGCTTCTTACAGAATCCTTAACAGCGCATCTTAATCTAGTACCCTCCAAAATCAACAAAGTTAATGAATCAGTATCTACTTCTCTCTCTGTCTCTATCACATCTTCCAGTCATTGCCCAACTTCACCTTGTTAGAGCCCAGGTGTTTCCATGGGGTCTTCCTCTCCTGACACCCCAAAAATTAAACAAACCATTCATTCATATTCTCAGTCACTGGAACGTATGTCTTCAAACACTGACCTGCCTGCTCGATTCAGAGCAGGATCACTAGAGAGTGACTGACCCACATCCAGTAAAGAAAAAAAGTGTGATCACAAGCAGAAGGTCTCCTTGCAATATTCTTCTCCAAAATAAATAAAAATAGCCATGCTAATCTAATGGAACTGTTGAGGTTTTCAATCAAATGTGAATGACATCAAGGATTTAATTGACTTTTATCATTCCAAATGTCTTTCTTTGCAGGAAACATTTTTAAAACCTACTAAAACAGTCACAATTTGACAGGACTCCTTGAACTGAAATGACAGGTCATGTGTAGGACAAGGCCATGGGGGAGTAACACTGCTGGTTGATCAACATGTGCCTACCTGGTCCTTGTCATTGAATACACCCTTGGAGGCTGTAGCCATCTGTATCTCCTTGGGCAGTGCCATCACTGTTTGCTCTCTGTACCTTACTCCTGGAAAAAAATTATCATCCATCAGACCTTGATGCCCTCACTGAGCAACTGCCAACCCCCTTTTTAATTTTGGAGGATCTTAATGGGCATAATCCCGATTTGGGTGGTTCAACGTGAGAGGTTGTGTTATAGAGCATATGCTCCTGAATTACAACCTGTCTCTCTTCAATACTGGCTATTACACTTATTTTCATGCACCCAGTCATTTACTACTATTGGTCTTTCTGTCTGCTTCCCTTCACTTTTCACTTGCTTTTCTTCAGAGATTGACATCAATCCACAGGGCAGTGTTCATTTTCCTATTATATTAAGAGAGATTGGCCATGGTCAGTGCCACTTGACCTGTGTGCCTCAGTAGAAGTTAGACCAGGCTGACTGGCCCTCTTTTGCTGCTCTCTCAGAACTTGATCGTGCCATCTTATTTAAATCGTCAATAGATGATTGTGTGACAGCAGCAACTAACTAACTGTATTGTTCAAGCAGCTGCTCAGTGCATCCCCAAAACCTCGACATCTTTCCCAAGTCATTCCCACCCTTGGTAGAATTCTGCTTGTTCTATAACACGAAAAGCTTAGAAACGTGCTTGGGATAAATTTCGTAGATATCCCATGCTTTCAAACTGTATTACATTTCAGCAAGCCCATGCACAGGCTCAGCGAGTTAGACATCAAAGCCAGAAGGAATCTTGGATTAAATACACCTCCAGCATTTCTTCAACCACCAGTTCAAAAGTCACATGGGACAAGATCTGGAAGGTGAGTGGATGGTATACTTCTACCCCCCCCTCTCTGTCTTAATATTCAATGGCCATGAAGTTGCTGATGCTCAGAGCATTGCCAATACTTTAGTGAATGTTACTCATGTATCTAGCTCTTCAAACTCATCCCCTTTCTTCTTAGCTGTTAAAACACGAATTGGACATCTGTCTCTTTCCTTTTTTGATTGGTTATCCCCATGACTACAATTGCCCTCTTACACTGGTGGAACTCAAACTTGCACTTCATTGGTCTGGCAATACATCAGTTGGAACTGATGATATACATTATGAGATGTTACACCACCTTTCTCCTTCCTCTCTTACTATCCTTCTGGCTGTCTTTAACTGGATATGGCAGGATAATGCCTTTCCTGATGCTTGGCACCAAGCTGTTGTACTTTCTATTCTTAAACCTGGGAATGATCCAAAGATTCCTTCAAATTACTGTCCAATTGCTTTGACAAGTTGTCTTGGTAAGACCTCAGAGATGATGATTCCTTGAATCAAACAACTTTCCTTCACCCACTCAGTGTGGGTTCCAAAGACAATGCTCCACAATAGACCACTTTATTCACCTTGAAACATCAGTGAGAGAAGTCTTTTTGAAGTGACAACATCTTATTTCTATTTTTATGATGTAGAGAAGCCACTTTTTATTAAGCATTTTTTAATGAACCACTGATTCCAGGTCCATGTGGAAACACTTTCCTGTTTTTTCCCACAGGAACTTAGAGTCCCTCGGGGCTGTGTTCTAAGTGTCACATTTTTCATTATAAAGATTAATACCATCATTGAACAACTACCCCCTACAGTTGTAACTGGTCTTTTCATTGATGACTTTCACATCTCATGTCAGTCATCAAACATGAGGTTTATTGAGCAGCAGCTACAAACTGCAATCAGTCATATACCTAAGTGGATCATATCAAATGGTTTTCAGCTTTCTTTCCCAAAACTTTTTCTGTACGTTTCTGTTGCTGATGGGGTATTCATCCAGATCCAGAACTTCGTATTGATGATATTGTACTTTCTCTCATCTCTGAGGCAAAGTTCTTAGGTTTTATATTTGACTGTATATTAAACTTTATTTCCCATATCAAGCAACTTTGTGTCAAATGTATAAGAGCGCTGAACATCCTCCATGCCCTCTCTTCCACCTCTTGGGATAGTGGATTGATACTCCATTCTTAAAATTTATTGTGTCCTTATCTGATCCATATTTGACTATGGTTTATGGTTATGCCAGAACCTCAGCATAGAAAATGTTGGATCCTATCCACCATCAGGAGCTTCAGCTTTGTACTGGGGCCTTTCATACTTCTCCAGTCCAAAGTTTGTTTGTGGAGTCCCATGAACCTCCTCTGTATATTCGCTGTTTGCAACTGTCTCTTATGTATGCTTCCAAAGATTGCTCTTTACCACAGCATCCTACTTGGAGCTGTGTTTTTCATCCTCAGTGGGTCACAATTTTTTATAATAGAAAATCTGCTATTGTTCCTTTTAGCCTTCGTATCTGGGCACAATCAGAAAAATTGGATCTATCTTTAAATAGCATAGCAGTAGCCACAGATCAGCCACCATGGCTAATTACTATCCCTAACTGTGACCTATCATTGAGTCATCTGTGGAAGGCCAGTACTCCTGATTGAAAATGTCGCTCTTTTTTTGCTGTACATCTTTCAAATGATCTATCCATTCCCATATATGCAGATGGTTCAAAACCAGGTGACTCTGTAGGCTCTGTCATGGTTTGTTACAGTTTGGTTGTAGCACACAGAATCCCCTCTGCAGTTTCTGTGTTCACTGCCAAATTGTATGCCATTTTTCTTGCTCTGAATCATATAGAAACTATGCAATATACGAATTGTACGATCTATACTGATTCACTCAGCTGTCTTTTGGCCCTGACATTATTCCACATTAGTTACCATCCTATTCTTATCAATATCCAAAACAAACTGGCCCATCTCTCTCTATCATCTATCTCTGTCCAGTTTTTTGGATACCAGGTCATGTTGGTATTTGTGGGAATGAGCTAGCTGACAGAGTAGCAAAGTCCATCTGCTGTGGCTTTATCACCACCGTACCTGTTCCATACATGGACAATGGTCCAATTATCAAAACCCAACTGTGCACCAGTTGGCAGTCGACCTGGAGTGAGTAACGAAATAATAAGATTTTTCAAATCAAGCCTTCTTTAGCTCTTTGGGCATTTTGTTTCTGTAAAGATCAATTGGAGAAAGTTGTTTTGGCTAGGCTATGCATTGATCACAGTTTTTTAACTTGCCACTTCCTTTTATCTGGTACTGTATGTCACTCAGGTCACAATCATACATATTTTATTATCATGCCATTATTACAGCTAAGAACGACGATGCCATTTTAAACATATTTTTAAGGCAGGTATGCCCTTGACATTAGCCAATGTCATGGGTGATACCGGCTGCTTCACTCATGTTTTTACATTTTTAAGAGCCATTGGTCTTTTTAACTTAATTTGAGGTTTTTTATTGGACAATATACTGTTTTAGCATGATTTCTTTTACACATTTTAATTTTTATTTTGACCTGAACCCAGGAATGGAAAGGCCAACTTCAGGTGACTGACAGCAAGTTTGAACTTAATGCTTCAGTCTTCCTGGCAGGTCTTAATTTTACATATTTTTACCTTAATTTTCATATACCATTATAGTATACTACATTTTGTTTGGCACAGATTGCCTAGTAGCTTTGTGACAATAAACATGAAATACCTACCTGCCTACCCCTATTTTGTTTAGCTTATAAAAAAAAAAAAAAAAAGTCTTGAAAGATGCTCAAATGTTGTCTAGTCTGGAACCAGTCAGATGAAGTTTATGGACATTTTTCTGCCATAAGTATCATAATATTTTACTGCTCCTTTCAAACTTGCCTTGAAATATACACCCAGCAAACTATGGTTATGGATGTTGATTTGGGTTTATTGGCATCAGTAAAGACTTGATTGTGATCTTATGTTGCTTTCTATGCTGCTAAATGTTTATCTTAACAGACACTCATGCATGTAGAAATTAATGATGTACTTAAGTTTTTGCCCTTCACATACATAATCAGTCATTGAGATGACATTATAAAAACAGTGTTATACAAAGCCTACTTTGTAAGCAAGTTATAACTATGTTTTAATAACTTTGAAAGTGCCAATAAATGACACCACTGTATGTGGCCAAACAAGCAATATTCTTATTTCACGTGAATAACAATTAATCTATTCACAGGTGTAGTTAACTTGCTCAATTTCCTTTGACCTAGCTTAAGTAGGATGCATCATTTTCTACTGCAGTGCACGTTATTACAGAAAAAGTTTATAAATTATTTTTTTGCCTTAATATTCAACTTATTTAAAATGTTACTAATATAGTATTTACATATTAATTTGTTAAATTTCCTAATTTAATGGTGAACTCTTTTTGTAAGTTTCAAACAAATTTTATTATTCAGTAAAGGATATCATACTTAGAGATGAGCAATTAACTTGGTTACCTGAGATCATGTTTCATAAATTAGTGTCATGTAAAGTATTGGTTTAATCAAAATTAGTTTTTCTGATTATTTCCATTTAAAATTTTTCCATCTATTCAAGTAATCAAAATATTGCAATATTGATTTTTAGTGATTATTTTGAATGAATTCACATTTGTTCAGTTTAATCTATTAGTATTGCGAGTTACAAAAATAACAATCTAGTCGGAAGTGGGTTTCCAGCTGTTACTATTTTCAGTTATTCCAATATCCAAGTAATTGAAATATTGTCCTTGTGATTTCTGAGGGAATGCAACCAGCCAACAACACCTTCTACCAACTTTTTACCAACATCACATTGTAATGCCATAGACAGTATTAGTAGCTTTGTTGTAACTCAAACTTAATCAGCTTAAGATATATACCATCTGTACTTACATAAGATATGATAGCAAGTACTATTTTAAATGGTTCAACTGTCTTGGCTTGTATACTCATGAATGTAAGGTTATTTATCAATGGTCATTGATTGCATAACTAGTCACAGTGATGTTTGTTGTTTGGATTGAATAATGCTGTAACTTTAGCATAATATATTGCTTAATTATTACAAGCTACAAGGCCTGGCATGGCCAGGTGGTTTAGGGTGCTTGATTTGCAATCTAAGGGTTGTGGGTTCAAATGCCCATCCTAAATATGTTTGCACTTTCAGTCATGAGGTTTTATAAAGTGATGATCAATCCCTCTACTTGTTGGTAAAAAGAGTAGTCCCAGAGTTGGCAGTGGATGGTGATGACTAGCTGCTTTCCCTCTAGTCTTTCAGTGCTAAATACGAGACGGCTAGCACAGGTAACCTTCGTGTAGCTTTGTGTGAAATTCATCAAACAAATACAAGCTATCAAAATAACGTTAAGTATTGATTAAGTAAACGAAGTCATAACAAATTAACATTCATTTTTATTTATTTGTGTAAAAATATTTTTTATTGCTGAATAACTTTCTAATTTAACTTTTTTTCAGATATTACTAGAAAAGGACTGATATTAGTTTAACAGTATGAAAATTTTATTCTACTTACGTTGAGAATGATAAAATGAAAGGACACAAATGTAAACTTACTAATTTAACTATGTTTGCAGCAGTTGCTATAAAATAACTAGTAATGATCTAACAGTATATGTAATTTTTTTTATTGCTAAACAACTTGTTAATTTTACTGTGTCTGCAGAAATTGCTAGAATAGGAGTGATATTAGCCTAACAGTATAAACTTTTTTTTTTTTTTTTTTCAGTTATGGTGAGAATGATAAAACTTTGTAAGAGTATGGATAATCTTCAGCTGAGACAGTTTTATTACAGGGTGGTTGATCTTTGGAATGGGTTACCTTCAGATGTTGTAGATGAAATTAAATTAAATGATTTTAGGGGAAGGTTTGATAAATACTGGTTTTTATGTGTTAATTTTATTTTAGAATTTAATATTGTGAATGGGACTGTCTAAATGGACCAAGAGGTCTATTGTTGTCCTTAGATTATATGTATGCATGTTTAAGTATTTACATGAATAGAACTGTTTTATTATGGTTCAGATAGGAGGCACTGAAAATGGAAAGTCTGTCTGTCATAACTCGTCTCTTAAACACAATAAGTGTTATGTTGTTTGATGTCTCAGCATGAATGTGTGTCTACAGTTTTTTTAAACCTGTACTGTAAAATGTAAGCTTATTAATCACTTTTATGTGACTTTTTTCTCCTCAAATTCTGGCTATATCAACAACAAATTACTTAAAGTTTATGATACTTTTATGCTTAATAAAGTTGTTAATTGTATTTTGAGTTTTTCATTTTAATAATAGAATTAGTAAAAACTTCTGAAACGTTAGTGACTAGTTTTTTCTGGTATCGCTATAGTTTTAATGTATATAATGAAATTTTAATTTTTTGCAAATCATTGTAATATCTGCAAATGCATAATCTTCAATTATTACAACTTTTGTTGAAAAAATTAAAAGTTTACTGTGTGCTTTTGTAGGATTGCAGAGAATTTGGTTTCAGTGAAGGACATCTTATCTATTGCAATGTAACAAAAATCTCCACTAGTTTTATCATATGGAATCTAAGAACAGTTATTTTAAAGGAAGAATTAGTTTACTTAATTTCAGTAGAGTAGACTTGTAAATATTTATAGGTAGAATCCTATAGAATGGCATCAATTGTATTTTCAGCTTATTACCATTTGTACAATTGTTTAGGATTAAAACATTAACTTAATTCTAAATTGTTGTATGTGAAAATGTTTGTCATATTAAATGAAAAGCAGTTCAAAATATTTTTAAAAAGCTGAAAATATGAAGATTAATCTCACATGAATAATTGAATAGTTGAATTATAAGTCCAAAGAGGAATTGATTATTAAGTACGACTAATAACCCAACTCTAGTTTTAGATAATCTGTGCAAGCACTTGGTCAGTAGGATTCTGTTATAATTTAAGTTTTTTGTTTCTTGTTATCTTACAGGCAGATCTGTTAACAGATGAAGTTATATCCAATGCTATTGATCGGGATGAGCAACTTCCTCTTCTCCTGAGTCAGTTTTGTGTTTATGAAATCATTAGTTGTTTTTCTAACACATACTTTCATCTATATAAATAAATACAATAAGAGAAAGCTATGATTTTGTAAAATGTCTAAAATTCTTAAATTCTTTAGGTGTAAACATGTCATGAAGCATCATATTTTTTTGCTGTTATTAAACCTAAAGAGTGTTAACACTTTGCCAACCTTGGTTTACAGCAGTGTTTCTCAAACATCTGTCATTCATGACCCTTTAATAAATATTTTATTTCACTCCCTTCCTCTTTTTTAAATTAGTGAAAGAGTTAAGTGATGAGATGTAACACAGATACACAATAAATTACTATGTGTGTTGTTGTAACTACTTATCATTGTCGTTAATGAAAATGCTTAATTTTGCATTATTGCACTACTGAGAAATGTGAACAGTAGTGTTTGCATGGAATAAAGCAATTAATTAGGAAGGTGTTTTTTGTAAAGATGAGAAAGGTTTAATAAAGTTCAGTGATAAAGTTAACAGCTATTAATAGCAAAAATATAAATTTCCTTTTTATGATTAAAATTATGAAAGCTAATGGTTGCTTTTTTAAATACACAGAAGTAAAAATAAGTGGTTCAAAATAATGTCATATACATGTTTAATCACAGGTATTGTAGTGTAGAGATAATCAAATCTTTGGAATAATCACAATGAAATAAATATCTAAAACTTTGTTTTCATACAGACACAGTTGATTCTGTGGACTATTACAGTATTACTGAGAGAATTGAATTGGTGAGTTACTCAGTTATTTTGTTGTCTCACATTGGAAGAATTAGAGTAGATATGCATGATTATCTGATATTCTCTTAGGGTTTGATAAGCATATCTAAACTAGAGCTTTAAATCTAGTGTTAATGTTGGGAAAAAAGCACTTGACAACAACACCTCATAAAAATTCATTAGAAAGTAGCATTTTCACTAGTGTAGCTATTAGAAAATAAAGTGACTTATCATGTATTTCAGCAAAGTAATTGCTATCATAACTCAGACTTTTAACTTGGAGAGCTATATTAATTGTACATATTTTTATACATTATTTTTTGAAACATAATTTTACTGTAGACATTCCACATTTGGGCTTTGAAAATTATATTAATGTGGACTAATTAAAAAAAAAGTTAAAAGAAATGCTATTTAAACATTCTTCTAACAAAATCTTAGTTTACTGCAAGAAATTTCTCAACAAAAGAAAGGAAAAAATACTTGAAAGTAAAATGGTAAATATACAGAAGAGAAAAATTATTTGAACAATAAAAGTAGCATACACTTGCTGTTTTTCATTTCACTTGCAGTATTTTGAGGGTTAGCTTTAATTTAGTAACAATGTAATTTACTTCCTGCTGTGAAAGTAATAGCTCTGTTTGAAGGAACTTGGCTACCTTTATATAATCTTCTGAGTTGCCAGATAGTTGTCATCTACTACCATGTAAGATTGTGTTTGAACATGAGAATGAGAATTTTAACAGCTTGTTCCCTCTTCCTACCTGTGCCTTACTGTCATGATTCAGTTTGGATGAGGTGCCTGGCCTTTTTTAATCCTTTGTTGAAACATTAATTGTAGTATATTTTATTCTCATTTTCCATTTCCTGTGATTACACACCTGTGCTTTTGAGTGTCACACTGATTGGTTAATGTTTTAATTCCCTCATCAGGTATTGGGGCTTATATGAGTTATATTTAGGTGGTCAGTATGCCATGATAGCCCTCTACTCTAGAAAACCATGCTTTAGCATATCTCCATTTTTTATTTCCCTATTTAGACTCTCAGACTTTCATTACCTTTAGAGGTTTACACATCACTACTTCAGTCACTTTCTACCAATCATATTTTCCTGTTTACCACCATGGCACATCTCTCCTTGTCCACCCTCTTTTTGCTAACATTACTCCTCTGTTTTTAGGACCTTTTGGCATCAGGATGCCCTTTTGTTGTGAGTATGTTTGCCTTTCTTGTTGTTGCATGATATGTACATGGCTGCTCTTCTGCAACAGGATGGTTTGAGAGCATTTCCAACTCTGAAAATCAGAGTTGAGCCAGCATGTTTGCATACCTCCCTTTCCTCATTGGCCTTCTGTTTGTTCTGTACCCCTCCCGAACCTAGTTCTAGTATCTTGCTTTCCTCCTCCCTCTCCCTTTCTGATGCCAGACTATTTTATTCCTAAGGTTTGCTTATGGTAGTTGTGGCACTGTTCATGGAGCATAAAACAGACTCGGAGATTATATTAGTGAGTTCAGCTTCTATAGGGATTGGATCTTTCTACTTTCTCCATGTATGATGGTCCTTTGCCACAAACTCTTAGGTTTTGTGGGTTGTCTTAGATGGGCTTATCTTCTGTTTTGATTCTCCCTGTCCATTGTTCCAGCAACTCGTTTTCTTCCCTCCTCATTGGGATTCAGTTTCCAGTCAGCATCTTTCTGTGGCAGTACAAGATCTGCTTCACAAGGGTGCCACTGCCTGGAGTATTACTCCCTTTCAAGTGTTTATTCCTACCTGTTTGTTATTCCCAAGAAGACTGGGGACTGGTGCCCTATCATAGATCTTTAGGCATTAAACTTCTTGTTCCTACCTCGTTTTACCATGGAGTGGTACTTGTCTCTTTTGATGTGTTTTTCGCTCCTGATTTATGAAAAACAATGAAAGAACTTTCCGAGGCATACCTTCACTTCTCGTTACCTTTGTATTACTTCCCATTGTGGTTATGTTCTTCAGTTCCAAGCTCTTTTGGTTTAGATTCTTGTATGTGGTAATTGGACCTCCCAGGGAAGGTTCTGTTCTTTTGCTTTACCTCCTCTGAGATCTAAACATCCACCCATGTGTTTGCCATGTGAAGGGGAGGAGAGGATCCTGGTGGTTGAGGAATGCAACACCAACCCACCATTTTGGCCTTGAATTCCTGTAGACGGGCAGCCTTAAGGTGGCCCCCCTTGGGTCAGTCGGCTGGTTCACTTGAGCTAGGGTTGACCAAGTACCAGTGCTGGATGTTCTCAATAGATGTTGGGGACATTGTATCTGATGCTGATGTTTGGGTATAGTGCTCACAAAACACTGGCATTGCTGCAATGTCTTTGGGTGGCATTTTAATGGGTCTCTTCATAGTGCTTCATGGTGGGTGGGGTCAGTGGGCACTGAAATATTTTTTTTATTATAGATCTTCCAAATAAAAACTTTAAATAGTGAAAAACAGTCCATAGGTAAATGATCACATCTTGAAGATTCTGAGCAGGAATCTTCAACATCTGTAACACCAGTACCTCATTTTCTTATACTACATTCTCTTTCAGACAAACCTTTAGGGAATATATCTCCCTTTTTCATTCAGAAGGGACGAGAGGGACTTGCTGCCTTTCCAAATTCAGTAAAGAAGTTTCAGTTTGGTGACATTGGTGAAAACATCCACATCTCAACACAGTGACCTCCTCTTGCATTCAAAGGCGATTTGTGGATGTATCTATTGAGGTTATGCCTCATCTACTTTGAATTTGTCATGAGGAGTTATTGTTGAGAGGAATTTGATGAACATCCCTGAGTCGGAGATTCTTGCTGGTCTCTCCACCCAAGGAGTTTTTGCATTGAGGTGTATCTCCACATGCAGAGATGGAATTATGATGCTGACCAGTATTCTCATTCTGATATTTACATCACCATGTCCATCTGCCACCATGAAGTCAGGTTATCTTAATTGCAGGGTATGGCCATACATTCTAAACCCTCTCAAATGTTTTCAGTGTCAGTGGTTTGGTCACTCAAAGACGTCATATCATGGTTTCTTGACGTGTGCTTGTTGCAGTTGTAAGGACCACGATGCCTATGAGTGTTAAAATGACCCTCAGTGTGTCAACTACAATGGCTTTTACCCATCCTACTTTTATTCTTGCCCTAAATGGTTGGAAGGAAAAGAGGTGCATCATTTCAAGACAATTCAAAACATTACTTATCCTGAGGCTCAAAAGTTGCTGTCCACAATGAGAGTGCAGACAGATCTCTCTGTGCCTCCAAAATAATTATTCTCATACCAAATGAAAAGTTTCTTGACCTCCACGGTTATAAAAGTTGATGAATCAATGTCAACACCCATCTCTGTCCCTAACATACATTCCAGCAAACCCCAAGATCCACTTTCTTTGGTACCAGCTATGTGCATTTCCTCTGGTACATCTTCTCCCACTCCAAGATGCAAAGCGATCATTTGTTCATGTCCTCAGTTCCTGGAATCCTCTTCTAACAACAAAGACCTGCCCATTTGACCCAGGGCAGGATCCATGGAGGTTGGTAGATCTCCCTCGAATAAAGACAGTAAAGAAAAAAACATGGTCATCAACAGAAGAACTCTGCACCCAATTTGCCTGCACATAAATAAAAATGGCTACCTTGATACAATGGAACTATTGAGGTTTACATTCTAATCTGGATGACATCAAAGCACTGATTGCATCCTACCATCCTGCATGTCTTTCCTCACAGGAAACATTTTTGAAACCTGCCAATACAGTCACCTTTTGGCAGTTTTCTTTGTGCAGAAATGACAGGCTGTGTGATGGAGGAGTACATGAAGGGGTGGCATTGTTGGTTGATCAGCATGTGCCCACCCTATCTTTGCCACTTTTCACACCCTTGGAGGCTGATGCCATACATGTTTCCTTGGGTTGTACCATCACTATTTGTTCTATTTACCTGTCACCTGAAGAGACCTATGATCAATCAGACTTTGATGCTCTTGTTGAATAGTTGCTGTCTCTCTTTTTAATCCCTGTGAACTTTAATGGGCATAATCCCCTCTGGGCAGGTGCTGTTATTGATGGGAGGGATTGCTCCACAGAGCACATGCTCTCAGATTATAACCTTTCTCTCTTTAGTACTGGTTCTTATACTTATTTTCATGCACCTAGTCAGTATTTTACTGCTATTGGTCTCTCTGTTTGCTCCCCTTCACTATTCTCCTACTTTTCATGGAGGATTGACAATAACCTACGAGGCAGTAATAATTTTCCTATAATTTTGAGAGAAACCAGCTGTGATCGATGCCACCAGACCCACATGCCCCAGTGGAAGCTGGATCAAACAAATCTGACCCACTTTCATTGCTCTTGCAGAACTTGATCCTGCTGTTGTCTGTAATCCATCAACAGACAACTATGTGGCAGCAATAACTGATTGTATTATACAGGCAGCTGCTCAGTGTATTCCTAAAACCTCGACACGTTTTCCAGGATATCCTTGTCTGTGGTAGAATCCTGCCTGCCACATGGTAGGATAGGCTCAAAAATGGGTCTGGGATACTTTTCATAGGTATATCACACAGTCATCAAACATGAGGTATAAAGAGTGGCAGCTACAGACTGCCCTCAATTGTTTACTGAAGTGGACCACAGCAAATAGCTTTAACTTCTCTCTCGAAAATCATTTGCATGCACTTTTGCCCCCAATGGGGTATTCACCCTGATCCCAGCTCTGTATCAGTGAAGTTGTGCTGCCTGTGGTCTCTGAAACAAAGTTCTTGGGGCTTATCTTTGACTGTAAGCTGATCTTTATACCACACATCAAGCAGCTAGGGATCAAATGTACAAGAGCTCTGAACATCTTCCATGTCCTCTCTTCCACCACTTGGGGAGTGAATCGACATTCTATGCTAAAGATATATCATGCTCTTATTCGATCGAAACATGACTATGGATCACTGGTCTATGACTCTGCCAGACCCTCAGCCTTAATGATGCTGGGCCCCATTCATCATCAAGGACTTTGGGTCTGCACTGAGGCTTTCTGTATTTCTCCAGTACAGAGCTTCTACACAGTCTAATGAACCTCCTCTGCACCTCTGCTGTTTTAAACTGTCTTTACTGTATGCTTTGAAACTTCATTTCTTACCAAAGCATTTTATCTGGGGTTGTGTTTTCCTTCCTTGGTGGGCCAGACTTTTTCAGAACACATGGTCTGCCATTGCTCCTTTTGGCCTTATTATCTAGGTGCAGATGGATGAATTGGGCCTGTCTTTGGATAACATTGCTGTATTTACTGGTCAGCCTATCCCACCATGACTTATTACAGTCCTCAATTTTTACCTATCTTTAAGTCATCTGAGAAAAGTGGACACTCCCAATTGGAAGTACTGTCTGCTATTTGCTGAACATTTTTTGAACCATCCTTTCATTCCTATTTATACAGATGGTTCCAAATCAGGTGACTGTGTGGGCTCTACCATGGTTTGTGGTGGTTTGGTGCAGAACCCCCTCTACAGCTTCTGTGTTCACTGCTGAACTGTACACCATTTCTCTTGCCCTGGATCACATAAAGCTACGCAGTAGTGAATCTGCACTATTTATACTGACTCGCTTAGTTCTATACTGGCCCTGGAATCGCTTAATGTTAGTTCACACCCTGTTCTCGCTGATATTCAAAACCGACTGGCCCATCTCCCTTTTAACATCTACTTCTACCCAGTTTTTCTGGACACTGGGCCACGTTGGTATTCATGGAAATGAGCTCGCCGACACCACAGCTATGTCTATCTGCTCTGGCACTATCACTGCTGTACCTGTTCCACACATGGACTATGGTCCTGTATTCAAGGCTTGACTCCGTGCCAGCTGGCAGTGGACTTGGAGTGACCAGTGTGAAAACAAGCTTTTCCAAATAAAACCCTATATTGGACTTTGGCCATCTTGCTTTCATAAGAATTGGAAAGAGGAAGTTGTTCTAACTAGACTATGCATTGTTCACAGTTTTTACCTCATTGTTTTCTTTTATCTGGAACTGATGCATCAGTGTGTAGTTTGTGTAACACTCGGGTCACAATAAGCCACATTTTACTTTCTTGCCATCGTTACAACTCTCAATGACTGCATTTTTTTAAGCATGTTCTGCCGCAAGGTTTGTCCATAACATTAGACAGTGTTATTGGTGATGGTGACACTGCCCACCTTGATAATGTTTTTAGTTTTTTAAAGGCCATAAATCTTTTTAATACCATTTAAGTTTTTTAATATATACTTTACACCTTTTCATGTGTGGCTCAAATCTAGTTCGATTTGAAATTAGAAACTGGCCATAACAATCAATAGCTTGAAACCAGGGCTAGAAAGGCCAACTTCAGGTAACTAAAGCTGCTGTTTGAACTATCCATTTGAACTACCCGTTAGTCATCCTGGTGAGTTATTATTATAATTTTGCCTACATCTTTTAAAACTTTTACTTTCCTTTTTGAAAATGGTCATAACGTCAAATAACTTGGAACCAGGGTGGAAAGGCCAATTTCAGGTGACTGATGGTGGTTTTTGTACTTACCTGTTAGTTTTCTTGGTGAGTTATGATAAATACAGGTATGCTACAGAAAGTCCTTAACAACTTGAATTACTGTAGTTTTATCTTAACGTTGTAGACTAGATGAAAACATTGGTGTTATGCTATTAATATGGTTTTTTAAACTTTATTTTGTTTTACCTTAATTTCCTTTTATGAATTTTTACCAGATGTTTCGCACAGATAGCCTGGCTGCTTTGTGCCATAAAACACTAAATCAACCAACCAACCTGAGAAACTTGTCAGAAAAACTGAAACTGAAGGATAGAGGCAGCACATGAAGTAACTGATTCATCTTATAGTATTGTTCAATTCCATTCTCAGTCAGACCCAGACTTTCTCTCTCCTTCATTCACAGATTATGGAGCTACTAGTTTTCAGTTTATCCTTTTTTCCTTCTCCCACTGTGTAAAAGGTTTCATCTCTTTACATAACATGGACCTTTTTGAAAGCCTTCATCCCTCTTGTTTGTGCCTATATGCATTGCCTTTAGTGAGCTTTAATGACCAATGGAGCCTTGCTTGGGATCCTCTGGATGCCCCTCTCCTTTTTCCTTCCCTATAGACTGACTTCATCTGGTCATTGAATCAAGACTTCTTCATTATGTGTATTCCTTTTTCCTTGTCCATGTGTGGACCATCATTTCTTTATGGATGCTTCTCTTTCTAGTTATGGTGCTTTCTTGGATGCTCAGATGATTTCAGGTTGGTGGACACCATCGAGTTATTTTTCCATATTAATCTTTTGGAGTCTCTCGTAGTTTATTGTGTATTGGTTCAATTCTTTCCAGATTTTCAGGGCCAGTTGATGAAGTTTCATTCCAACAACTCAGCTATGATTGTTTAAATTCTCCAGGCAAGGGACACTCACTCGAAGTCTCTGTTTTCAAACACTGGATTGTATTGGGCCCACAGCCATTGTGTTCATTTGGTGACTTGCTTTATTCTGATTCATACCAATAATATCATTCCTATGGAGTGGAAACTGGATCTGCTGGTGTTCCCAGTTGGATATTCAAGATATGGATGCTTTTGTTATGTATCTCCATTACTAGGTTTCACAGGTTTGGTTTCCGGTTGCACACCTATTGGTTGGGGTGGTAGACATACTAAACCTGGACTGGAAAGGCCTCTATCTATATGTCTATTCTCCTGTAAATCTGTTTTCCTGGGTCCTTTTTATCATCCATACTATCCCATATCATGTTCTTTTTGTGGCTCTCTTATAGTTGACACAGCCATTGTTTCCACTGCCATGTTGACTTGTAGTGTTAACTCTTCTTCCTCCTCCTCCTTCCCCACCCTTTCACATCAGTCCCAGTCTGACATTCATCATCTTTCTATTTCCACACTTTATCTTTATACATGTTTTTGTCTGGTTTCTGGACAGGCAAAACAGCTTTTTTGTGTTATGTTCATCCTTTTTCCATAGCTGTGTACCAACGGAAGGATTACATGTACTATATTTTGTTTACACATGGTTATCCTCCTCCTTGTCACACTCTTCTCCACAGTACTTCCTTTCTTACCTAGCTCTTTAACAGGGGCTTCTCAATCTCTTCAGTTATGAGCTATCTTGTTGCTTTGTTAGCCACATTTCATTTTACATGGTATGCCTGTACTTTCTTTCTGTTTCATTTAACTTCACCTTTCTCCTTGCTCTGCCTCTCTTCTGAATTTGGAATGTTATTATAGTCCTTCATGCCCTTACTCCTCCTCCATTCAAACTGTTGTCCATCTGTTTCTTCTATCACCTCTTCTTAAAGACCCTTTTCTTTTCTTTCTCCTGTTTGCATGTGGGCATTATTGTTTGGACTTGTTTGTTCACTGAACTTTATTTCACAGTTCCTTTGTTTTTTCTTTTCCCTGATCATTTTTCACTACCCATTTCAGGTAATTCTGCCTTCACACCCATCTCCCTTCCTTTTATATCATACACTTATGATTGTTTGACCCTGGTTGCCTCCTCTGCCCAGTTGGGGTTCTCTGCTATTATATGGACTGCACTGTTTCCTTCTATGGTTTCTGTTTGTTTATTCCTTGGAGCCCTTTCCAGGCTGTGACCTTTCTGCTGATAGCCTAACAGGATAGATTTGCCAGCTTATTCTCCCCTTTTACTGAATGATTATCATCTTTTCCATCAAATATGTCACTTTCCTATGTTTCCTGTTGCTAATTTCCATCACTCATTGGAAGACATTCATACTGGTAGTGTAACACTCACCATACCATCACTGCTAATTGTCATCAACACCTGACCATTTCCTGTCTATGAGTTTTTTTCTATCTTTTTTTTGCAAGGGCTCTTTTGTGCCTTATAATTCTGCTTTGTGGTTTAGTGTTGCCTGATCAGGTGTACTTATTCTTAAATCTGCACTGTAGGAACTGTGTCAGATATGCCAGCTGTTGAGATGGAGGTGCTCTGTACAATCACTTTTAGTTATTCTTTATGGTATTTTGCTTAATAAAGATGTTCATTCCAGACTGTGTGTTCACAAACTGACACAAGTAATACAGATGATGATCCATGTATCATATGTCACTGTATGACATTCCACTGTTTCCAGTGCATTGTTCATCTAGACTCCAACATGCTTCTTCCTCTTCTGACCTCTTCTTCTTGTAGAGTATGGGAGTCTTTGTCACTTACCAGCTCTTAGCAATTGGAGCAGTGTACCATGGAGGCTTTCTTGTGAGTGTGCTCTATCCCACTCAGTTGAGAGTAGGATATTAGTGTTCTGCAGGTATGTATGGCATTCATAGATATCTTACTGTGGAAATGATGTACCTTTCCAGATGTAACCAGATGCATTTGGCCAACTTGCAGTTCATCTTTCAGGCTGAGACACTCTTCTTACTGCCTGGAGGTTAGTTCCTGGTGGATGTGGTGATGGTTGGAGCTGGATCAGCCACACCAGTCCTTCTGTGCATGTTGTTGGGTGCCCTCCTCGTACCAGCAACTAGATGATAAATTCCCAATGTTGTGCTGTGATGGACTGGAGGTGAAACCTACTTTGGCGTTCACCTTCCTGCCATCCCCCAGATGTCAGTTCCTAGCATATATTTTCATGGTTGAGTTGTGAAATCTATTTGCAGTTTGGAATTATATGGTAATTCTCTTGCTGTAAGTTATGACTATTAAAGTTGACATTTTTCAAAATCAAACTAAGTGACAATTTTTATACCTATTTTGTTCACTATGCTGGTGTTTATGCAGAACAAGAATTGTTGAATCAAAGATTTTAGTAACTTATTAAAAAATTTTAATAAAAATTTAAAAAATGGTAAAGACTAATATTAAAGATTTTTGTATTCTAAATTTACTTATTTCAGGACAGTTATGAGAGAATCAAATAATGTAAGAGTTTATTATTTATGTATTATTACTTGTTTTTACATTGTATTTAGAATTCATTTTTTAACATATGCTCAATAGGGTAAACCCAATACAAAGTACACCCTAAAAGAATATGTAAAGGCAAATGGTTAAAATTGTTTTACTTTACCTTTAATACATACCTTGAAACTAAACACATTTGGTTACAAAGTAGGAAGACTTTTCAGGCAAAACAAAAGTTTATGCTTGAACTTATACTTTATACATTTTTATATCAATTTGAACTTGTTATCCAGTTTTATGTTAGAATAATTCTGTCTACCTCAATTCACAATGTAAATTTAAAATACAAATTCTACATAATTTCTGGTTCTAAACATACACAAATTATAACTTTTTCATTATTACGATTATATCAGGAAGTGAACATTTGCTTAAAAGATTAGACATCACTTTTCCACTTTCTGTTTTTAAAGGTCTTTTGTTTTGAAATTATTCTTACCTTGTCAGTGTAATTATAAATAACTTTTTTTTTCCTCTACAGGGCAAAATGGCTTCTATCTTTTTTAACAAAGGTTTGTATGTATTAATTATGTGCTAGATACTTTATTTAATAATTATATGAAAATACTTTTGTCAGTGTAAAAAGTAAAAGTACTTGCAATAAGTTTTTACATAAGTGAATACAGCAGTAAGTTGAGAACATTTCTAACATATGACCATATTTGTAGATGTAGATCATATGTTCATGAAAAATGTGTATAAAAATGTTTTAAAATCAAGACAAATCATTTGTAAAATGAACATAAACTAAATACTGTTATATTGGCACAACTAGCACAAAACTCATAGCTGCCATCTTGTTTCAAACCCTTGCTTGATGTAACTTGTGCATTTTGTCAAGAAGTGGTATGGAAATGCTTGTCATAAACAAATAATTCTTTTTCCTAAGAATTTTCACATAAATTAATATATTCATCATAAACCATGGTAGTGATTCACAATAGAAATCACAAGGATTTTCACAAAACTCTAAAAGAGCACTTGGACACAAAACACCTTAAACATTGAAGATTCAGTTCAAACAACACTTGAAAAACCTTTACTATTAACTGCTTAAGCTGTATGTGCATACAAAAAAGCACAAATGTTAGACTTGCAAGGTAATGAAAATTTGCTGACTAAAATGCATTTACTGGAGTTGCGTCTCAGTCTAGGCATATATTTACCCATTGCTATCCATTATGTATTAAGAATTTAATTGCACAGAAACTGTAAATGATCACTATATTCTCAAATCTCCAGCTGCAGCTTAACATTTTACATCAAACTAAAGCAATTAAATAATCAATAGCCACAGTAAATCATCATTTAACTGTCAGCTAGCCATTATTTATGTTTATTATCATTACATACAGTGTATAAAATTTAGTTCCATATCAAATAATTCTTTGCCCATAATTAAGCACATAAAAACCAATCAAATAATATAAATAAAAAATTTTATAATTTAGAAACTTACAAATAGGAATTGTACAAAAACAAAACATGGAAGCCATGTAGATATTATTTACTCAAACTAAGAATTCTTATTATGAGTCCATTAAATGGAATTCTAGCTAACAGCAAGGAGATAAAATAGAGGTTTATTGTTTGAGTAAATAATGTCTACAGTATTTCCAGTCTTGTCTCCTTTTTTTGACCCCTACTCAGATTTTTATATTCCCAATTTTTATTTATCTTGTTGTTTTGAAGAGTGAGTACTTCAATATCAGAAGTTACTTTATCTTGCTTAAAGTGATTTTTACAATGTACTGATGGACACCTTGAAACTATGTACACCCAATGTGAGTATTTTGGGTTTACCAAAATTATTTTTTACATGCCAGTGATAAAGGTTTTTATTTTATTATGTCATCATTCTGTATTATTTACAAGATTTCATTAGAGAATAGTGTGAGAATAAAGTTTATATTTATGATTACAGTTGGGGTTAATCTTTTCTATTTGTGTATTGTTGTCTACTTGTATGGGGACTTGACTATCTATGCTGCTGCAATAGCCAAATCACTGAGAGATGTTACATGGTAAGCATTTACCAAAAGCTTAAAAGGATAAATATCTTAAAACACAAATGCATCAGACAGCTGATTCACATGAATTAAAATATTTATAACTTGTTGAATAAAACACATTTGTAATAATTGATAACAGGAACTTGTTTAATTAAATTTTACATAAAATAAGTATGTTGTGTGTGAAGACATTCTAAAATACAAAGATGCTTGTAATATTTCTTTTAATAAAAAAAAAAGAAAAGAAATAATCTTTGCCTTAGAAAACTGCAGTGAAGAAGTAATACACCATAAAAATATATTGTAGTATAATTTTTATTTTTACCAATAAACAAAAACAAATAAGGTTGATTTAGATGTCTTACTTAAACTCCTATACATCACAAAACTGCCACACTTTCTTATAATTTGTTAAATTAATCACATGTTTACAGTGTAGATTGATGGTAATAATTACCATGAGTTGATGTATTTGCTTTAGTAAGATGAACAACACTTAACTTTAAATCTACTCTATTAAAAATACTATGTTGCATAACTTGTTCTTTATATAAGAAAATTACCTTCTTTATGAAACTTAAATGTATGATAGTTGGCTTAAAAATAACATATTTGTATTGTGTGAGTAAACTGTTGTAACATTCTGAAACAAATCCTGACTTGAATGCATTTAGTTTATAATAACAAGCATAAAGTTGTCCAAGTAAAAAGAGGTTTGATTTTAATAATGTAAACTGTTTCTTTTATGGACTTTTTTTTACATTGAAACAATGTATAAGAAGTTGTATGTTAGTTTGCTTGTAAACAAGAATAATATACTGGTAACTGTACTTAACCATAAACAAATTACAAAATCAAAGAATGCTCTAAGGTAATCAAATGCAAATGTTTTCTGTTGAGCTGTTATTTCATATCTGTATGTACTAAGCAACAAAAAATTTATTACATACAAGAATATGAAGGATCTCTACAAAGGTAATCTCAAACTTTGTTTTTATAATATACTTTATGCACAATTGTTGTGATATCTGTGCTCTCATACTGTTGCCAATATCCATTTAAAATTATTATTCTACTAATCTGTTATGTGTCTATGAAAATTTATAAAGTACATATATTTATTTGTGAACATTCAGTTCATTGTTTATTGAAGTGACATTTATGTATATTAAAAGTTTGAATCTTAAAGTTATATTGTTAATTTTTTATTGAACAATAAAGTTGCGAAGTAAAATAGACTAACTTGTGATTAATTCTTTGTTTTATGTTTTTGTACAAAGTAATTATGTAGTAGAAGGACCAAATTGCACAAGCATATATAATAGCACAGATCCATGTTGGACTACAGCATCTTCCATCTCTCGCCATGGTGTCTACATGGTTTATTTAGTAAGTTGAATACATTTATTTCAAAAAATAATATTTTGTGTAAAGTTTTAATTTAAAATTACAAAAAGTTAGTGTTTTAAAACAGTGTTGCGGAATTAAAAAGGTAGGTGTTTGGAAAATGAGAATTTTGCCCCCACTTTGAACTTATTAACATAAAATAGGTTCACTTCATCCCATATAAAATACCAGAAAATTGTTTTTAATGCTTCCAGCACTGAGAGCACCTGTCAGGTGTTGAGTGAATATTTACATATAATATTTAAGTCAACATAATAAATCTAACTCTATTTTAACAACTTTTCATACAAAATTATTTTAGAATCTATATTTTGTAATAATGTAACATTTATTTGGCATAAATTGCAAAGACAAAATGAAAGATATTTTTGTGCAGCTCTGAGGAGTCTCATTTGTAAACAGTACATGTATAGATTTTTTTAAATGATTTTTTTTCCCATTTTAAAGTATGGTTTATAAATGGTAAGAAATTATCATCCATTGAAAATATATTCTTACCTTGTTTTTCACTTAAATTTTGCTTCTTTGTACAAGTAACTTTACTACTGCAGCTTTTCAGTGCCATCCTTTTATGAGGACACAACATGGTATTTGAACAGTTACTAATGGAGCTCAACTTAGAAAATAGCTAAAGTATAAGTAAAACATGATTAAATAAATAGTGATATGAACAGTAATTCATGGTTTCTCAACTTATTGACTAGCTATAGCTTCTGTAAGGATGAACTAAAGAAAGCTAATGAAAAACTCAAAACATTTAGGAATGAAATGTAGTTCTGAGAAAATGTATTTAAATGTTTACTTCAAGTGTCATATATGATAATGGTATTGATAAAATTGGTAAACTGCTGTACCACGTAATATTCGTAATCAAATCCTGACTTGAATTTATTTGGCTATGAGTGATGAGTATGAAGTTGCTGAAAAGTTAACTAAAAACACTTTTTAATTTGTTAATGTAAATGTCATTATTTACATTTTATCTATCAACAGAAATGAGGTTAAAAATTTTAAAATTACATTATCACCTTGGAATTAAACATTGCTTATATATATAAAAAAAAGCAACAACAACAAGAAAAAACACAAACTTGAAATTTTATTCTAACACTTCTAGTATGAGATTTGTAACAATATTTAAAAATTCATTTTATGTGACTTTTAATCATAATTTTGTAAGTCTCAAAAGCTCCCTTTTCACTATGTGATGCCAATACACAGTCATGTATTATATATATATTTAGTCTATTATTCCAATACGATTACTCACCTCAGTACTCAAACTATTTTCTTCTTGAAGTAGTGCTGATTTGCACAACTGCATGATATTGCATACAATAAGTTCCTTGGTGGAACAGTGGTAAAATCTGGGGTTTAATTTCACTTGCTGTGAACAGCAGATAGCCCAGTGTGGCTTTGCTATAAGAAAACAAATTATGGAACAAAACTATCTGTCAATACAAGCATGGCTTACCTCCTTGCACAAATGCACCCTCAACATTCATATACAGGCCCAGCATGGCCAGGTGGTTGAGGTACTTGACTCATAATCTGAGTATCGTATCTCCATCGCGCCAAACATGCTCAACATTTCAGCCGTGGGGGCATTTTATGTGATGGTCAATCCCACTATTTGTTGGTAAAGAGTAGCCCAAGAGTAGGCAGTGGGTGGTGATAACTAGCTGTCTTCCCTCTAGTCTTACACTGCTAAATTAGGGGTGAGCACAGATAACCTTCATGTAGCTTTGTGCAAAATTCAAAATAAACCAAACATTCACATGCAAAATTCCTCATTATTTTTCTTCACACAGTCATGTAAAAATTTTGTTTTTGCTGAGACTTGTTAAATTATTTTACTCAAACAACTTTGTTTTCAATATTTGAATATGAATTCACAATTTAATATGAACTCTTATTTTTTTCTGCTTAAGTGAATGCAAATATTACCAACAATTTATGAAATTCTTTGACTATTCTCAGTGGGTACCAAAATTTTTCTTTTTTCCTATGGATCCTCCTTCAAAAAATTTAAATAAAATAGTGAAAAAACAGTCAATGGGTAAGTGACCACATCTTGAAGACTCTGAACAGCAATCTTCAACATCTGTAACACACGTACCTCATTTTCTTACATTACATTCTCTTTCGGAAAAACCTTTAGAGCCATTGTCCCCCTTTTTGATTCAGAACGGACTAGAGGGACTTACTGGCTCTCCAAAGTCAGTAAAGAAGCTTCAATCTGGAGACATATTGGTTGAAACATCCTCATCCCAACACAGTGAACTCCTCTTGAATTCAAAGGCAATTGGGGATATACCTATTCAGGTTACACCTCATGCTACTTTGAATTCATCATGAGGAGTTATTCTTGAGAGAAATTTGAGGAAGGTCCCCGAGTCAGAGATTCTCGCTGGTCTCTTCACTCAAGGAGTTTCTGCAGTGAGACACATCTCCACCCTCAAAGATGGAGTTACACTGCCAACAAATACCCTCGTTTTGACATTTACTTCATCACGTGCACCTGCCACCATCAAGGCAGGTTATCTCATTTGCAGGGTACAGCCATACATTCCAAACCCTCTCCGATGTTTCCAATGTCAGAGACTTGGCCACTCAAAGACATCATGTCGTGGTTCCCTGACATGTGCTCGTTGTGGGGGCAAGGACCACAATGCCTATGAATGTGACATGGACCCACATTGCATCAACTGCAATGGTTCTCACCCCTTCTACTTTCGTTCTTGCCCAAAATGGTTGGAGGAAAAAGAGGTGCAGCATTTGAAAACGACACATAACATTAGTTATCCTGAGGCTCGGAAATTGCTGCCCACTACTCCATCTTGGACATATGCTGCTGCACTTTATTCCACAACTACAGTGGGAATGCAGACAGATCTCTCTGTGCCTCCAAGAGAATCGTTTTCAAAACAAATGAAAAGCCTTTTGACCTCTGTGGTTAAAAAGGGATGAATCTACTTCCACACCCATCTCTGTTCCTCCCATACGTTCCAACAAACCTCAAGATTCACATCCTTCAGTTTCAAATACAGGCATTTCTTCTGATACATCTTTTTCTCCCACCCCAAGAGGCAAAACAATCATTCGTTCACGTCTTCAGTCACTGGAATCCCCTTCCAATTACAAAGACCTGCCTACTCGACCCAGGGCAGGATCCATGGAGGTTGATAGACCTCCTCCGACTAAGGACAGTTAGGAAAAAAGACGTGGTCGTACAGAGAAGGGTTCTCCAGCCATATTGCTTAGTTCTATACTGGCCCTGGAATCGCTATACGTTGGCTCACACCCTGTTCTCGCTGATATTCAAAATCGACTGGCCCATTTCTCATTAACTGCTACTTCTATCCAGTTTTTCTGGATACCAGACCATGTTAGTATTTGTGGGAATGAGCTTGCAGACACGGCAGCTAAATCTATCTGCTCCGGCACTATCACCACTGTGCCTATTTGGTACATGAACTATGGTCTTGTATTCAAGGCTCGGCTCCGTGCCAGCTGGCAGTCCACTTAGAGTGAGCAACACGACAACAAGCTTTTTCAAATAAAACCCTATATTGGGCTTTGGCCATCTAGCTTCCGTAAAGTTCGGAAGGAGGAAGTTGTTCTAACTAGACTACGCATTGGTCACAGTTTTTTAACTTATCGTTTTCTTTTATCTGGAACTGATACAGCAATGTGTAGTTTGTGTAACACTCAAATCACTGTCAGCCACATTTTACTTTCTTGCCATCGTTACAATTCTCAACGACGGCAATATTTTCAACATGTTTTTTCCCAGGGTTTATCTGTAACATTGGACAGTGTTATTGGTGATGGTGACACTGTCCACCTTGATAAAGTTTTTAGTTTTTTAATGGCCATTAATCTTTTTAATCTCATTTAAGTGTTGGATATTTATTCATTACACCTTTTTAATTGTGGTTCCCTTTTCAAAGTCTCAATCTCTCTAGTTCAATTTGACATTGGAAAATGGCCAAGAACATTAAATAACTCGACACCAGGACTGGAAAGGCCAACTTCAGGTGACTAACGCTGCTGTTTGAACTATTCGTTTGAACTACTCGTTAGTCGTCCTGGCAAGTTGTTATTACACTTTTGCTGCATGTCATTTAACACTTTTACTACTTTATCTTTTAGTACTGGCCATAATGACACATAACCCAGAACCAGGATTGGAAAGACCAACTTCAGGTGACTGACTGTGGTTCTTGAACTTATCTGTTAGTCTTCCTGGCGGGTTATGATCATTACCATTCTGCTACAGGTAGCAGTCAACTTTGTAGACTGGATGTCAACATTGGTTTTACGCCATTTTCTGTTTTAATTGCTGTTTTCTTTTTACCTTCATTTACTTTTACAAATTTTACTCCATTTACTTGACTTTTACCTTTTTTCTGGAGATTTGTCTACTCATTATTACAATTCTGCTATGTGTCTTTTAAAACTTCTGTTATTTTACATTTTGATAATGGCTGCTATGACACATAACCCAGATCCAGGACTGGAAAGGCCATCTTCAGGTGACTGACGGTGGTTCTTGAACTTACCTGTTAGTCTTCCTGGCGGGTTATGATCATTACCATTTTGCTAGAGTAAGTACTTTACAACTTCTTTTACTCTGCTTTCTCTCTTAACATTGTAGACTAGGTGTCAACATTGGTTTTGTAATTTTTCTGTTTTTCAATAATATTTTGTTTTATCTTCATTTCCTTTTATGTATTTTACTACATTTACTTTATTTTTACCTTTTTACCAAATGTTTGGCGCAGATAGCCCAGCTGCTTTGTGCCATAAAACACTAAATCAATCAATCAACTTTGCCTATTGAGATCATTACACCTATTGTGTGTAGCATATGTTGGGTTCCATGTTATCATTAGGACTCTCTTCTTTCATCTTTGCAACACCATTCTTTTCACAAGATTTTGAATCTAATGTTGAGGTCAATGAAATGGAGTATTTTTTGTTTTGTTTTTACCTCTTGCCTTTGACTAGAACACCTCCTTTCCTCTGAAAAACATGTTAAGTCTTCTTTGTCTTTTCTGAGAACTTATTACCAAAGTGTTTACCAATATTTTCCTCACTCCATTTCTTAAAACACTTCTTGTTCTTTATATAAACCCTTCCTCTTCCAGTTACTAGGTTTATTCTGCACTGTCCTGGTATTTCAATTAATATTTCATCCTTTTTAGAATAGGTTTATTTTTTACAGTATCATGCTGATTTTTCCACACCTGACAGTTTCTTATTTAATTTTTTAATGTTCCCCTCCATCTCTTTTCTGGACGTCCAGTCCTTAGGGTAAAATTTATAGTCTGGGAGATGCAATAATTGTCAAGTGTGTCACTATTCTGTACCTACATTTCCTGACTTTGTGCTTTTCTTGGTACCCTCCTTTGTTGCCTTCCTTTCTCATCCATGGCACCTTTTTACTGTCAGGATGGGATAATTTGGGTAGAGATATTGTACCTTCCATGTTTTTTAACTGCCTTCTTTCTTCTTGGACTTTATTTTGCTCCATTGCTCCATCAAAAACACTTTGGTAAATATCACTGGTTCCCTGTAATTCAGTGTGAATGCAAACTTACATTAATATTCTTTTCCTCATTAGTTTCTCGTCTGCTGTGATCATACTCCTTCCACACTTATCCTACAACCTCACCTGTCTTCTCCTTCAATTCCAGTTTTTCTTCTTTACACTTTTTATTGTCCTCCTTGCAACAAAAGACCCTCCCTTTGTTCTAACAGACAGTGACCATCAGGTTGGTTCAGGTATTGTGGGACCCTGTCCATCCCTGTTTATTCATTTGTAAGTCCATTTTGCTCCAGATAAATGGATCATTCTAGACTTGTGTTCTGGCCCTCTACTCTTTGTTTCTTCTCTCCTCAGTTCTAGCCTTCCTTCAATGCAGCAACCCATAGAATGTGTGCTTAACTCTTTCTGGGTTATTAATTGTTTCTTCAGTGTCTCCTTAAAGAAAAGCACAGACTAGAACCCTTTCATTGACCAATCCTCCATCATTAGCATTTTATTAATCCTTAATTTTTGGAATTAAAATTACTTTTCTCTCCTCTGGTTTGTCCAATCAGACTCATAGATGACCAAGGCAGATGGATTGACCCTATGGCTCCTGCTTTGTGACCATACCTCAGATTTGTCCATACTGAGTCTGTATGTATCAGTTCTGTAACCTTCCACTTGAAGTAACCTCAGTCATGTCTGTTTTCCATTTCATTAGGAGGGCATTTGCTCATTATCTACATGGCCAACAGGCTTCTCCTTTCCCTCTTCTAAGTGGAACTTGTTCAACTTCATTTCTGCTTTATGGACCCAGTCACTTGGGATGGCTCAGCCACATTTCCAACTCCTTCCTACTCTATTCCAATGCCATATTCACCTCTAATTAAAATAACATTTTAGCTCTCTCCTCAGTCATGTCCAACCTTATCCTCCCTGATTATCAAACCTCATAATTCTTGTCACCTAAGTCTGCTCCTTTCCTTTTTATATCCATGTATTAGGTTATCTATGTGATGACTGTGGCTTCTCTGGATTCTACCATTCCACTTGTACTTGCTCATGCACGTCACCACCAGTGAACCTTATGTGACTTATCAAACCTGTCAAGGAATCCCCTGTCTTTGTGGTTCCTTCTTTCTACCAATATCCTTGAGGATATTGCCAGGTGGCTAGACCACTTGAAATAGTGTTCCTGTACTTCCTTTCAAGCCACTCTTTTCCTATTCCTCACTCACCCCTCACCATTTTGGGAACATCTCCATATGATTCTCTTGGGCCTTGAAGAAAGGTTTCTCCATATCAGCATTCTGGTTATGCCTACTGCCCAGTGGGCATGCTCTTATTTTTCCTCCTCCTAGTGGATCTTATGGTTAAAGTCCTTGGATATTTCTACAGTAGTTGATGTCTCACATCAACCATGAAAGAAGCACTGATTCCAATATCATCTGCTTTCAGACATTAGGCCCATTCCAATCACGTGAGCTTCTTTGTCTTTTCATGGTATAGGTGCTCTGGATATGGTGGTTGACTATCTCTCGGAACATGACTGCTTCTTACCTACAAATTTACATTGGGTTTGTTCCTAACTTAGTATTCCTTTATTAACTGTATTTGCCTCACCAGTCTATGCCAAACTGTTCTCCTGTTTCTCACCTATCAGTCTTAACTGCATACTCTCAGTCATGATTGACCTCGTCTCTTTCTCTATGCCAAGATTCCACCATGTACATGATAGTGTGAACTGGGATCGAGACTGATACATGACTCAAAAGATATCATTACTTTCAGTGTAACTTCAAATGTTAATTCTCTGTCCTCATTTTGTCTGTTTTACTGCAAACTGAATAGAGTGAGGTGCTATAAGTCTGTTTTGACAGTTTTCATCACAGCATGCAAGTCAGTTATTACAAAATGAAGTACCATGCATTAACCTGACCCTCTAATCATTTTGAAGGATTCATTTGATGATTGTGCAGAAACCTAACTACTGTGATATTTTGAGTAGTAACATATGTGTGAAGATAATATATATATGTTTAGAAACAGTTTCTGTGGTATTTGACCTTTGAATTGTTCTCATTGAGTTGCTTTTACAAATCAATATTTAAATCACATTCAATGGCTTTTCTGAAAGTCCATATTTAAAAATTTGTTCCTCTATTTCTAAATGTAATATATAATTCATTGGTCAGTTGATATTTGAAAATGTGTTCTTGGTCCCCCAAACTGCAAAGAAGGTACTGATATGTTAGCAAATTGATGTTAAATGGATAAGCTCATGATGCACCATTTTTATAATTGAAGTGTGTCTCTGAATCAGTTTTCTGCTGTATTAGAAGCCAGGTCATTGATATTTCTCAAATTTAGCTGTGATTTATAATTTCTAGCTGGAAGTGATGACTACTTTAATCAACAAAATAAAGTACCAAGATAAATATATTAATGAATATGAATCAAGTTGAAACTGATTGGCTGTATGAAATGGAACTTTCTGATCAACAGTCATAACCTAAACAAATTGGAATTCTAATTACATGAAAGAAAGTATATTTTATTTTATTTTTAAGACAGTATCTCAAACTTTTAATTTGTCATAGTCCATGGCATATTTTCCTGTGAGAAGTGGCTTAGACAGACTGTCCAGTCACCTTTGTCCCAGTTCTAACTTTGAACAAATTTTTCATTTCTCTGAGAAAGTATCTATATCATCCTTCTGTTCATTAAATTTAGGTAGTTGGCCCAGATCCCATTATCATTCTTAGATCCTTTTTCTTCAAATTAGGTGAGCCTGGCAATCTCAGTTTGTGCTCTTATTCTGTCTATTTACAGTCTCTCTCTCTCCTTTTTTTTATTTTATTTTTCAGTTTGTATTCTTATTCTCTGTCTCCTTTTCTTCTGTTAGTCTTTCTTCCTTTCTTCTCTGCCTGTGCTCTTATCTCTATATTCTTCTTGTTTAGCAAACTCACCTAGTTTACTGTTTTTAACCCAAGATACTAACTTCTTTCAATCTACTTATCAAAATCTGTTTAACTTATCTGATTTAATCTGAGCTCATTTGTACATGAAGTCCTAAAACTCTACAATCCATGTGACACTGTAATATAACAATACTCACTTAAAGGAATGAGAAAATTACAGACAGTTTAAGTCAAATAACATCCAGAAAGAATGGCATCTGAATAATTGTTACTAGTTTCACTGTCATCTGGAGGAGGAATTATCATACACTTAACATTAGGAGGAATGCTGCTGTTAATATCATTCAGTATGAATAACAACTTTGCTAGGAATTTACTTCACTTTGAAGATATAATCTTAGCTTACCATTTGTTGGTCCTGATACGACTTTCTTCCTATGGCAGTATGTAACTAATATTTATCAGTATGAACTATACGCTTTATTTGGTAGGCAATATTTAAAGCATTAAGTTTCTTTAGCTACAGAAATATTTCAATTTCAATGGATAAAGTAATTTATAGTGTCTTATCTTGTAATTGGCTCTACCAGTAACTTAGTTTTGTTGTCCAGAGCATACATCAGTATCACATAGTAAAAGGTTAAATAATACTGGAATATAACAAAAGTGAATATTGATACTTGTGCATAGGTTTTATGAGAAAATATCCAGAATCAACTTTGAACAAATTGAAGTTGGTTGAAGATGGCATTTATTAAAAAATGCAATGAAAGTAGGAAAAATTACTTTTTAACTCAGCACAACTGAACAACTTTATATAAATTTCAGTAAACATGGTGAAAATAAAACTGTCAAAGAGGAAAAGTCACTTTCTGAAAATGTCTTGTAAATTCCAATCTAGATGAAACAACTTCCATAATTAAAAAAATTATATTTTTGGCCAGTACTTGTAAACAAAATTTGAATTTTATAGGTCCTTGTCTTTTATTAAAATTGAGAATGTAGTTGAAATAACGTATATAGATTCTGTAGTTTTAGAATAAAATTAAAATTTTAGGCTTTTATAAAACATCAAATGTGGAACAAGTTGTTTCGGTAGCTTGAACAATGTGGTTATGTGTAAGTTATGTTAAATAAATAATATAATGTCATATAATTATGGAAAAAATAATTACTTGATTTGTATCACAGGCTCTTTTTCTCTGTTTACTTGGCCCTTTTACATTCTTCAATGTACAAAAAACAAAGTATCTGCAGATTTTGACAACAGTCATGAGATGGTTAGGTAAGAAATATTTGATATAGTTAAAAGGTAAACAATGTATAATTATGCTACATGATTAAATAAACAAGTTTACACTTTCAGGGAACTTCTGCAAAACCAAATGTGTTCAGACAGACATTTGTAAATATAAAGTTAGAATTTGTTAAAAAGAAAAGAATTTATTGGTCTAAAACAAGGAGTTAATACATTAAAATACATTTGTGAGAAACTTGTACAAGTTTAAATTTGTTTATAAGATGGACAAGACGTTTACTATTACTTTGTACCAAAAGTACTTAGTTATTTGGAGGAATATTAAAAACTGTTCTTTCATATGATTATATATATAATTTTTTGTTTTATACATTATAATCTACAAAATAATACCATGAAATTTTCCAGTATTTGTGTTTAAATTAATGCTATAAATTAACAATGGAAGAGCTCAGTCAGTAGACTATCACAAAGACATTGTACATCTTTAGTGTAATTTTTCATGTGATATTATGTATTTTAAATTATGTAAATCTTTTGCTTGCTTATGATAATTCTATTTCAGCTTTCATCATTATGATAGTCCTGACTACAGTAGCTTTATCTAAAGGGAAAGGTCGGGGCACACCCCTTGTGGCTGACATCAAGGGAGTGCCCAACTTGTTTGGTGTCTGCGTATATTCTTTCATGTGTCATCATTCTCTACCATCTCTGATCACTCCCATCCGAAATAAGGACCGCCTCTTTTCAGTGCTTTTTGCTGACTACCTACTTATCTTGTGTTTTTACTCACTTCTCTCTTTCACTGGAATCTTCACTTTTGAAAACCTCCAAGATGTGTATACTCTTAACTTTGAGCCACAAAAGTGTGGTGACAGTGATACTGTTGTTTCATCAGTGCCTTTTCTTCAGTACTTTTTAGCCTTGTTCCCTGTATTTACCTTGAGCACCAATTTTCCTATTATTGCTATCACTCTGAGGAACAACTTGAAGTCATTGTTTCTGAAGGAAAGCAAGAAGTATTCATTCTTTTTGGAATGCATTTTGTTCCCAGTAATTACAGTTATTCCACCTGTTGCCATTGCATTTGCAACAGAAAGCCTCGAGATCTTGGTGGGGATTACAGGATCATATGCTGGAGCTGTTATTCAGTATGTTGTTCCAGCTTTGTTAGTTTACTATGCACGTAAAGATTCACTCACCTCTATAGGCTTAGGAGTGAAAAAACAACATTCCTCACCCTTCCTTCATATTGGCTGGATTGTTTTTGTTTGTGCATGGGCATTAGCTTGTGTTATATTTGTAACTGTGGACCATATAACTAGTTTGTAGGATTTTGAAAGCTGTGCTTATGTTAGATGGTTTATTGTAATTTTAATATACAACAAAAATTATATCCTTATCTTTATTTTGTAAAACAATTGTTTTTTTAAATATCTGGTGCATCTTCTATAACTTGAATATTTAAAGTAATTTTAAAAATCAAGATAAAGGGCATTATGAACATATCTAATTAACAGGGTTTGACTTGTATTTAGTTTACTACTTGTGTAGCCACAGATTATAGTTGTGGTTAAAAATTTCAAACTACTGAGTTTCTAAACAGCTAAACCATGATTTGTATGATTTTAAATATTTTCTTTCACTGAGAAAAAAAATTAAACCTGAACATTCTTTTAAAGAGATGATTAACTTTTCATTGTGTATATTTCTGTTATAACTACTAAAGTGATATATTTTTCCAAAATACTGAAGGTACACACAGTATTTCATGCATACAAAATTTTTGTAGTAGCTCTACAACCTCTAACAACTTACAAAATTTTTTTAAACATTTCCCTTTTCTAAAGGAATAATTAAACACCTGAGATTTTGTTTTTTAAAAACAATGAGTTTGTGCATAATAATTTTTTGTACAAAAATACAAACTAACGTTATGTGAACACCCACCTCATTTTTTTTTTTTTTTTAACACCAAGAATATAGTTAGTGTGTGGCATGGTATATTCTCACAATTAGATTCACTCTGTGTCAATTACTGAAATGTTCAATAAAGCACAATGTGGAATCATATCTGCACTCACTGCAGATTTCCCACGTATCATTTCACATTATGCTTTCATAGTATACATTTCATATTTTTGAGATTTTATTCTTTATTTTTTGTAGGAAGACTTGAAACAAAAGCATATACATTAGTGCCACACCTAGTACTGTACTTTCAAAGCATTCTGTCACAATAATATAAGAGATATTCCAAGTACAGCATTTATCCCTATCTTTTCCAAGCTGGTACGATATTTAAATTTTCAGCATCATTTGGATGCCTAGGTTTCTGAACCAGAAGCATTTTTCTGCAAGGGTCATATGGCTGCAAGGTCGCATTGCATTTTGCATTTCTCGGTGTGGAATGGGCTTGTACAAAGTACTTGTTTACCTGCAAACATATCTGTCACATATCCAGCAACAAATAATGGCTGTTAGCAAATAATTCTTGTCCTGTTTTCAGTTTTTATTGGATAACTTCCTTAAGTAAGTTCCCTCCCCAATTGTAATACAATAATTCAATTCCATTGATGTATGTTTAGTGAGTAAACAGTTACAAACCTTGTTGATATGTTTTAATTCTCTACAGTAATGTGATACCTTGATGAAGTGCATGACAAACTAAATACACAACAATCCCTCTGCATTATGCTGAGTTTACTTGCTTCTGAATCATAACTGATATCATGATTTAATGTCATAATATTTAATGCTGGACATTCAAGTTTTTACCTCTCACCATTAGGTAACTGAAACAAATGTAAAACAGTTTAATTGCAAGTTAAGCTCTCTATATATTAACAAGAATGAACAAAAATATCCTTTCTGTGACACCCACATCTTCAATCAGTGGCTATATTCTGTCTTAGGCAACCAAATTCATTGACATTACTGGTAAAGGACTCTCATTTGTTGGAAGGTGATTGATTACCTTTTCAGGTTAGAAAGACTTGAAAATATTTCATAGCTAAATTCAAACTTGCCAACTCCATGACAAGGTGTGTGTATCTGTAACTGTAGTTCAAATTCAAATGCTAAAGGACTTGAATCTGTTTAGGGTTCCATAATAAACTTTCTTGCTTTTGCTCTGTAGCTTTATCATCCATAATATTAAATTATAACAGACTTTCTGAGTCACTGGTTCCTTCTCTTTAATTACTGCTGTTGTTCCAGTTGTTGCATTTGGCAATATTTTGTTTATGAAAACAAAGTAAAAAAACTACTTCTAAGTCATTATCCAGCTGTCTCTATCTCACCTTGGTTTATTTACAAATGAAAGGTTTATGCTTGCTCAATACAACATTGGATAATAAATTCCCCACCCTACCCTAATTGCAAATACAGTTCAAAGTACCAGCATGATATCAAATAAGAGAAAAATTGCATCAAGTTTAAAGAAAATCTGGTAATTATATGGAAAAAGGTAATGCAAGTAGGGCAGGGTAGTGCATTTTTGTAATATACCTGTATGTAGCATGAGATTTAAAATGTTAATACCAGTGTTTTGTACAGTTAATATTGTGGCATTTGCCTCTACTCAATGATACAACAACAGTGTTTTCTGGACTTTATGCCTTCTACAGTTAGAGCAGTATATTATATTATTATATTTAAAAAATATTGTATGCATTATTATGATTTAAATTTCAAGGAATTTGTTGAAATGTGATATTTAGCATTCAAAAGAAAAGTGTGATTTTAATTTATATATAATATATATATTGTTTCTTTTTTTCAAAATAGTCCAACATTCAGTAATGAATCATTTGAGCATATAACTAGTTTTTGTGTGACTATGAAATCTTGGGTAAGAGCAGAACATGCAAACTTGTCACAGCATTTTAGGCATTAAATATATTCATAGTGGTTTATTTTAATAAAACACCAACTGAAACCTTTTCATTTTATAATTTCAACTGCATGTTATTTGGTGTAGTGTTTCGCCAGTGTTACTGTAAAAAGTCATTTTATATTATTAGATTGTCCGCATATTTTTGTTTATTAAATACTTTGTCTTTAATTTTATAAATCATAATTTAGGGAGCATGTGATATCTTTTCAAATTTCAGTAATTTTTTTATGCCAAGTTTCATTTCTTTTCTAATTAAATAACAGAAAAATTACATTTCTGATGCTATCAGGATTCTGAAAAACAAACTTTCATTGTTACAAATTTAAGGTGACAAATTCTATTTCTAATTGTATCACCCTCACTATAGGTTTACTAGTAAATGTATGAAAAGTTAACAGATTTGTGTAATCTATCTATAGACAAAGGGTGACAAAATTCAGAGCTGTATTCTGGTTTTGAGAAGTCTTTAACCGAGTTGCATGTTTGTCCAGTTTACTACTGCTCTACTTAATATAATCATAATATATTTGCAAATGTATTCATTTTATGAGATTGAAAAGTGTTTGTGATATTAATGTTTTCAGTGTTTATATTAATTGATTACTTATTAATAATCATTTTGATCCTAATTGGAAAGTCACCTCAGACATTGCAAATTTCACTAGTTCAGTTGTTTCAATCAACATAACTAATATCAATATTTTAATATAGAGTTAATAATTTTATGTATATACATTCGTTCTTGTCGGTATTAGTGACAAGTTGCTTGATTAATATTATAAATTTTCATCTATAACTAAGTATTACACTTTTAAAATGCAGCCAGAGAAAGTAAGGAATGGTTTTTAAATAACAGACTCTCACTTACAGATAAAAATTAACAAGTTGGATGCTTTCCTACAATTAAATTTTACAGTTAGTTTCATTTTGTTTGTTTAAATAATAGTTCTGAAGTCCAAAGGGAAAATAAAGATTTATTCTTTACAAGCATTCCATAATAAGTTAATTGGATTACATTTAGTACTCTGAATGTATACTTTAGAAATTGTTTTTAGGCATGTTAATATAGTGTGGCTAGGACTAGCATGTAATTTATTGATAATCCTACACTAAACAAATTTCATTGCAGCTGGCATATTTACTCCATTATAATAATTCATTATCATAGTCACTGCTTAAATTGATTATTGTAGACTTGTACAGTTTATTTTTCTTCAGCCTACATTTTTATGATAATACAAAAACAAGTTTGAAGGTGGTTACAATTGATATATTTAACAGAATAGTAATTTAAGAAGCAGTACTTAAGAAGATTCTGTATGACTTAAATATAACCACAATTTCTTTTCATGTCTTCCTCCCAATACACAAAATTCACTATAACATCATAGTGTTTGTATTTTCATTTCAAATTAAAATTTTATTGTGCTTTCAGTTACAAACATTCTTTTTGACAATAACCATCACACTGCTTGATAAGAACAAGTTGTTTGTACTTACAACTCTAAATTCCAAGGTTTTATTATGTGCAGTGAAAAGACTAGAAACAGTTCATTTTGAAGCTTTGTGTTAAAACAAAAACCCTACCACTAACAGGTCTAGATTTAAAAATATTATTGCCACCAAAACACATTTGGTAACTGTATTAGGATTACACATGCCAGTTTTCTAGCATATCTACCAACTATTCAGAATTTTTATTAATTTCTCATGTCTTTGAAAATATTGCCTGTGACTTATTCAAACTTCTGTATTTGTTTAGTTTGTGAATTTATTTGGTATACAAGGTGTACCAATAATTCAGTAATATTGCAATTGCTAGCAAACCATATAAATTGAAATGCAAATTTCATGGTAAATTTCAAATATTTAAAAACTTTAATGTATATTTTAAAAATGTTAACCCACCCTCATAATAATTATCATTCAATACTCGACATAACTAATCAGTTACTTCTGTTATAAACAAATTGTAATTAGTTATTAATAAATCAGTACTTTATGTTGTTGATGTAAACTCATGCTGAAGTTGTATCAAATGCTACTGTATATTTTGCTATACCACTGTAGTATATCAGAAATAAAATTATTAACACCTTGAGTGTTTGTTTTTGGAAAGCTCGTAACAGACGGTGTTAGCTTTAAAATATAGTTTTCATTATTTTTCTTTATAAGATTGATAATGAATTTTCATTTATCTTCTATTAGCAGCACGATATGCTCACGTGATTCTGTTTAAAGTCCTCTACCAAATATTCACTTTTAAATTTGGCAGAAGGATGGGAAAGTGTAAGGAGAGCTAAGTACCTATCAGAAATACATTTTCAGTATAGGAAAATTGTAACATTCAGTAGAGTAATTACCTCCTCTCACAAGATTAGTTAGAACTATTCATTGAGAAGCAGAAGGGACTGGTGGGAGGGAACAAAAGAAGTACCCCCAAAAGTGTCTGAAGGTATGATACCCCTGACAATGAGATATATAGATCAAAGATCAGAAGAAGGGATCCACGCCACTTCCGAACCAGGTATACTCTTCACCTATATAGAGTGTGTGTTTAAAAAACAAAAAGGGGGGAGCAGAAACTGAGAAGCATAGAATAGTTAAGGCATGTTGGACAGAAATCTGTTAGTTGAATACCAAAATATCCTTTGTACAGTTCTAACATCCATCCAAAGGTAGGATGAGGATCATACAATCTTCTGTTCAAAACCAAGAATCAGGAATTAAGACCTGCACTGACATATGGGTATGACCTAAGAATGATCTCTACTCTATACATCTGGGAATTGACATCAGATGTCACATGAATGTCTGTAGCATGGAATTAACTTCTCTAACCATGGCACAGGCTGGCATCATCTATAGGCAATAACATTGCCATTAGAAAAGAACAAGGGATAATAAAGGATAGAACCATAACAATCCCACCTACCACAGCTGTTGCCCATGACAAAAGTGGAGTAATTGGGGGATGAAGATAGAAAACCTGAACTCGTGAAGACTTATGGTGATTGGTTCACTCTATTTCAAAATCTCTTTGCAAGATACCAACATCCATGTGAGGATAGGATGAGGTCTCCAAATCAAGGGAGAAAATTGCAGTTTCAACATTTCAATTCTAGTGTATTTGTAAATGGTATCAGAAAGCCACATCTTCCAGGAAGGAGATGGCTCAACTCCATTTGGCATGTAAATGTTATAAAGAGGCCATGTCAAGTAGCAAGATCATGGCTCAACTTTGCTGTAGGTCGCATTACATCTACACCAGCAGAACACCACTGCCCTACTCTAGACTGAATGGTACTAGTCCTATTTTTGTGAAATTTGTTTGGATAGGGTGCCTCCATGGTCAATCACCCTAGCAGCTTAGAACTCAAAAGTGATAAGGACTCCCATATACTCCACTCAAGGAAAGGAGAGGGATAATTCAGTGGATAGTCTGGAAGAATATGAGCACCAGATATAGTGTAATGTGTAACCATGATATCGTAGTTTGAAAATCAGACTAAAAAAAATTATTCAGTTAAGGCATAGCAAGGATGGGCAGCAATTCCCTTCTGCTTTACCCATGTAGTACATGGGTGATATGGTCCAGGAAAAGCATGTTTATGAAACAAAATATTGTGAGGTTATTCACCATCAAATGGTCTTGTAGAACACCTTATCTCAACAGTGAGTGTGTAAAGCAATGGAAAATAAAGCAAGAGTCAACATGGCTCTACAGTGCAGGTTTAGAGTTAAAGAATAGCTGGTCAGGCACCACTTGATAAAAAGAAGGTAAAGCCCCCTCAAAAAAATTAATAAAACTTGACAGTTAAACTGGCACCAAAGTCTCGAGAATAGTCAGGGGTGGTAGACAAAATACCGACACAGAGGAAAGCACAACATGATGATGACAGTGGGATGTCAACGTATTGCAAGTGGTCCATGTATCAGACTGTAGAATCTCCTCCTTTGGATAACAAAAATGAGAAGCATGGGACAAAATGAGATGTCACATCTGAAGATAGAAAACCTGTAACAAGGTATAGGAAGAAGGTAGGGAAGAGTAGGCCAAATGAACCAAAAAGCAAATCCAATTAGTAAGGGTAGATGGTGTAAGATCACAAAGAGAGGAGGATTCTTATGGGATAAAACTTCTGTTGCACATACCCCCAAAGATGGAAGTATGTGCTATGTAGCAACAAAGGGTTCTCACCAAATACAAAACCCTGTGGAATCTTAGAAACCAAGGTTGAACTGGCCAACAGGAATCAATCAGGAGAATCTGACAAAAAGTATAGTGGATGATAGAATTCACCTGAGAAAGGGATGTGACCATTGAAAGAAATAGATTCAGATACAGGGGAGAAAGCTCATGCCGGACAAGTGTGGGCTTTATCTGGCTACTAATGCAGTTTTTCCTGGAGGGAAGTAGAAAGGGGAATGTGGATGTACAGAAGATCCCAAGCAAGGTTCCATCACTTGTGAAACATCTTATGGGCATAACTAAGAAGGATAAGTGCAGTCATGGAGGACCACATCCCGAAAAGTAAGTGACTGAGCTGACAGGGCATGGGGAACCAAAAGTTCCATTGAACAAAACTTAAGAGATAGCAGAGTGGGGCTGATATTCGTGCTGAAAAAGACTCCCAAATGGACTAGATGTTGAGTGGGACGAAGGAATTAATTTTCCAATTTGATGTGCTATTAGGATGTGGAGGTAAGCACTGGAGCCATCCAGCCTCATCATCCCTAACCCAGGGGTAAATACCTACTTCAAGGTGAGAAAGGCTCCATGGTGAAGTTTGAGAGTATGATGAAGTGATTGAGGCAAGATAAATCAATGATGGACTGCCAATCCCAGTTTTCTTGAGGAAAAAAAAGACTGGAATAAAAACATTAGGAAGGATGGTGAACCAGGTCAATTGCCTGCTGTAAAAGTATTTCTCAAACACATTCTATTAGGCACTAGTAGTGAACGGGATCTTGAGGAGGAGAGAAGGAAACGGGGCAAGGAGGAATGCAAAGGTGAGAAAAGAAAGTGGATAACAGCATCTAGGGACAAAGGTTGACTGATGTAGCACTCACTCTCCTAATGTATAAATGTAGAGGGATTAACTATGAGGTCACATGTACTTGAGGCCTAAGAAAAAAACACTGGTTGTTGGTCTGACTCCTGGAAATCATAGCACAAGAAAATATTTTTAAAATCAGAGTACAGAAATACAGAGACAAAAGTGAACTATTATAAAATAAAGTAAAAAGTAACCATTTTGTATGAAAATATATGTCAAACAAGAAGCAAAGATTCAGTAGAGGAGTTTAGATGTAGTCACATGCATTTTATGAGCATATTATGCTACTATTAGTTAAGAGATGACATGATGATTAAATGAGAGACATTAGAATATAATAATTCCAACAGGAAGAGAGCAGAAGGCTTGTAGTATGTGTGTAAAGAAAAAGTTTGCATTCAGAGGGCAGCATTGAACAACGGCTAATCTTGTGAGAAGAGTTATGTAAAGTATCAGAAAGTCACTTACTTAATTTATTGAAATACTGAAATTTTGATTCACTCCACAAAGACATACATAGCAATTTAAGTGGCTTTACAAGCACCATAAACTGTAGTTTTTCTTAGCCAATACTGTGAAATAGTCATTGTTAATATTCAAATAACTTAAAGATTTAAACAGGTAATTTTTATTGTTGCCATTTTGTTTCATGATGATCCTCACTATTAAGCACTACTGTAATTAATGATACGTATATTAGCTTATATATATGGCTCTTTAAAAAAACTGATGTTTTAAACATTATAAGTATAGTAATGAATCCACAAGTGAGTTAGAAATCTTGACAATCTGTGTGGAATTTAACAAGATTTTAAAATACTTGTTTCTGAATTCTGGGTGATTAACATGAAATTTATATCAATGGTAATCCAGTTTAATTGACTAGTTATTTTTTTATGTTCACAATAGGTCTGTAACTACTGAATGGCTATGATTTTGTGCCATCATCATAGGATGAATGAAAATAAAGTTAATTCCAATGAGCACACCTTGTGCCTATCCATTAATATATTATCCATTCATAACTCTCATTATCTATCAACTATTCATTTCTTTATCAAATGTTAGACTGAAGCCCATAAAGAAATATTATACCATAACTTAATGTGACCAAGCACAAGAAGTTTTTCAAAAATACAAGCATACTAAATATTCATTACTTATGTTTATTAGATATAAAATGGTAGACTGGTTACTTACAGACACACAAGTCTACAGTTAAAGGCTTGATACTGTAATCATTAATACAATCATTTAGGCATAATAAAATATATACATATTTCTTACCCTTTCTTACTCTTAGAGAATTGGAAAAAAAAAACTACCTCCCCCATTTGAAGAACTGATTAACAAAATTTAAATACTTTACAGACCATTCCAGCACAAGTGAAAACAAAAGGCCATTATTGTTAAGTCACTTTTCACACCTTCCATCATTGTTGTCAAAAGTGCACAAAATTTGAAGAGTTGTAACTACCCATTTCTTTATAGAATCCCTGGGAATGTTCATTTGAGGCAGGGTGAGAAATGTCTTGAGGTACTCCTTTGGTAATTTCATGCATCCTTGTAGGGTCACTGATCACTACATAGGTAAGCATCGGATCCTGGAAAATCTCACATTATCCAACAGGACTGTACCCATCATATTTAATATAAATTTACAGTTGCTAAAAGCACAACCCTTAAAATTACAATTTTATATTACATATACCAAAGAATCTGATGTTAATGAATATTTTGAAATGTATTGAACACTGTATATTGAATTAACTATTAAAAACTGCTCAAATAAAATACTTAGGAATTCTAAGCATTTTCTTTGGACCTTTTCTTTTAGTTCTAACAAAAAAAGAAAGCCCATTCTGTATAACATATTGTTACACATACAAGAAAATAGCTCAAATGTAACTGAAGTCATGAATAAAATGTACAACTGTGCTAATTTCATTTCACTATACAGAAAATTTATTATTCTTGTGTTTTTTGATTACCAAATGTTATATGAGATTGAATAAAAACATGTAGGAACATTTTGTAATAATTTTTAATAATTACAAGAGTAAACTGCTATACTATAATGTACCACAGTAATAGAGTACAATATGGTGTCTTACTACAAATTACATTAAAACTATTACCAATAAAAACTAAAGAATTGACTCAGGATTCCTTTGCACTGAGGGAAAGTGGTAAAATACACCTAACCAGGAGAAAGAGGGTGATCAAGCTTACAGTATCTTACTGGAAAAGATATATTAAAAGTCTTACATGTGTTACACTGTTGCTTGTCCAGTGGAATAATGTATCTAACTTTCAGAAAAAAAACATTATAAATGCTGTTACTGCAAGTTCAAGTTACTGTCTCACAAAGGTTTGACCTAGCCCAAGATTACAAACAAAGAATAGTGGTGTATCTTAGAAATTACTGAAGATATCAATATTTAAGTAACAAATAGTTTGGTAAAATAAGAACAATATCAAGAAATAGTATATATGCTTGTTTTTTAATTGTATATAATATACTCTTTAATATATATTGTTAAATATGATCTAGTTACATCGTAACAATTTAAAATACCAAGTGCAATTTATTGTTTCTTACTTAAATGAAACTGTTTTATTTAAACTCAATAACCAAACTGATTTGATAAAGTTAATGTTGTAGTAGTACATGTTGTTGGTTAAAAAAAAAATGGAGAGTTTTTGTTTAAAAATTACAAAATCATTTAACACACAGAAGGCTCGTCATTCCATTTTATATCATGGTTCCCACACTTTTAGTTGATAAAACTGCAGGACAAATGAACAGTTGTCCAGCACCTTTCAAACTTATCCACACCTAAGTTAAACACATCATGCATAACTATCAGCTTATGTTATTTTTTGTAATTTGAATGTTGTGAACTAACTTTATAAGTTTTAATGCTGATGACGTGGTTAAAAATAATTTTAAAATGTCCATAATTAAATGTTTTTTTGTTATTACTTTCTAATATTCATTATGATTCACTGGTATCAAATATCATTATTACATGCAGTACATTTATGTTAATATTAACATTTCAAGTGGTTAACAACATGAGTAAATTTAGCCTCAGTCCATGCTTCTTTTATGTAATCATATAAACAATCATTAACTTCAAAAAAAAAAAATTGATTCATACAAACAAGAACGTTATTCTACCTCAGAAAATTATGTAAATTTGTTTGCATACATAAATTTCTTAGAGTGAAATACATGTTACAAACACCTTTAGCAAGTGTTCTGAAGCCCCATTATTCTAAGTAATATATTCATACATGGACTACAAAACAAAATGATTTTGCAAGCTTTGTAATTTTCAAATGATCACTGAATTTCTCATGCATCAATATTTTGTCTATTTACAAACATTAGGATTTTCTTCAAATGAGTCCAAACCTTGGCTTACGAATTTTCAAGTAAATAGGTTCATACACAATGCAGTATGGTTATCTCAGCTAAAAAGATGTAATAAGATGAAGCTAAGAAGCCTCAACCATCACTTTCTTCAGTTCTGATACTTTAGCCTTCCTAGCCATTTCTGGAACTGAAATTGACAAAACATACATGTAATATCTTGGTTTATTTCACCTTTCTTAGTAACCTTTATACATACACACACACACTTTTATAACAATAAATACTCAAAATTAACAAATCTAGATTACATTTGAAGTATTAGACAAAAACAAAGTATTTGTAGACAAATTACATAACTTTTTACAAATGCAATAAAAATAAAATATATTGTTTAGTCACAACCAGGAAACATTTTAAAATTAATAACTGAAAATTCTGAAGATCAATGTTTAAAATACTGATAACAATTTCAAACTTTATGCAAGAATTTTTTACCCTCACATCACTAGTTTTTTTTTGTGAAATGTCAGCAATTTGTGCCTTTCTGGTTATTGAATATTGTATGCAAATAATTTTATACATATTTCTACATGTGTGTGTGATGACAAACTAACAAAAGTATTTCCTTTTCTATTCTATTTAATATCCAAGTGTTTCTAAACAAATATGTTACATGTATGCCTATTATGATAAATTAATAAAAATATTTCTTATAGTATTCATTTTAATATCCAACCTTATGAAACCATACCCAGAAAATAAGTGATCTTGATTGGTTGGTTTGGTGTTTTATGGCACAAAGAAGTTAGGCTATCTGCATGAAACATCCAGTAAAAATTTAAATTAAAATAAATTTAGTAAAATTCATAAAAGAAAATTAAGGTAAAACAAAACATAAATTGCATTAAAACCAATGTTTACATCTAGTCTACAGCAGTAAGAGAAAAACTACAGTAATACAAGTTGTAAAGGACTTTCTGTAGTATAAGTGTAATTATCATAACTTGCCAGGAAGACTAATGGATAAATTCAAAAACCACTGTCAGTCACCTGAAGTTCGTCTTACCATTCCTGGTTCTAAGTTATTCGACATTATGGCCATTTTCAGAAAGTAAAGTAATAAAAGTTTTAAAAATTTGTACCAAAATTTTAACTGTAACATGCTAGGATGACTAATGTGTAGTTCAAACAGCAACATTAGTCACCTGAAGTTGTGTCCTGGTTTCGAGTTATTTGGTGTTATGGCCACTTTCTAATTTCAAATTGAAATAGATGGACATTGATTCTTAAGAGGGAATCACATTAAAAAAAAGATCTAATTAAAAAACTTAAATAGCATTAAAAAGATTAATGGTCTTTAGAAATACTAAAAACATTTCCAAGGTGGACAGTGTCACCATCACTAATGACCCTATCTAATGTTACAAACAAACATTGGGACAGAACATGTTTAAAATGGTGTCGTCATTGAGAGTCATAATGACAGCAAGACAGTAAAATGTGGCTTATTGTGACCTGAGTTTCACACAGACAACACATTGGTGAATCAATTCCAGATAAAAGAAAACAATGAGTTAAAATCTGTGACCAATGCATAGTCTAGTTAGAACAACTTCCTCTTTCTGATCCTTATGGAAGCAAGATGGCCAAAATCCAATACACGGTTTTATTTGGAAAAGCTTGTTTTCATGTTACTCACTCCAAGTTGACTGCCAGCTGGTACAGAGCCGAGCCTTGAATATAGGACTATACTTCATGTATGGAACAGGCACAGTGGTGATAGTGCCAGAACAGATACACTTAGCTGCAGTGTCGGCGAGCTCGTTCCCACGAATACTAATGTGGCCTGGAATACAGAAAAACTGGATAGAAGTAAATGTTAAACAGAAATGAGCCAGTTGGTTTTGAATATCAGTGAGAACAGGATGTGAACTAACGTGAAGCGATTCCAGGGCCAGTAGAGAACGAAGCAAGTCAGTATAAATAGTACAGTTTCAGTACTGCTTAGCTTCTATGTGATCCAGAGAAAAATAAAATGCATACAGTTCAGCAGTGAACACAGAAGCAGTAGAAAGGATTCTGTGCACAGCCACTGAACCACAACAAACATTCACCTGATTTTGAACCATCCGTATAAATAGGAATGGAAGGATGGTTCGAAAGATGTTCAGCAAATAACAGACAGTACTTCCAATTGGGAGTGTCTGCTTTTCTCAGATGGCTTAAAGATAGGTCACATTTGGGGACTGTAAGAAGCCATGGTGGGATGGGCTAACCAGTGGATACAGCAATGTTATCCTAGGACAGACCCAATTCATCCATCTGCATCTAGATAATAAGGCCAAAAGGAGCAATGGCAGATCGTCTGTTCTGAAAAAGTATGGCCCACCGAGGAAGGAAAACACAACCCCATGAAGGATGCTTTGGTAAGGAACAAAGTTTTGAAGCATATGGTAAAAACAGTTGCAAATGGCAGAGGTGCAAAGAAGGTTCATGAGACTATGTATAAGTTCTGAACTGGGGAAGTGCAGAAAGCCCCAGTGCAGAGCCAAAGTCCCTGATGATGAATGGGGTCTAGCATTTTTAAGGCCAAGATCCTAGCAGGACCATAGACCAGTGATCCATAATTGGGTTTTGATCGAATAAAAGCACGATGCATCTTTAGCATAGAACATCGATCTGCTCCCCAAGTGGTGGAAGAGAGGACACGGAGGATGTTCAGTGCTCTTGTACATTTGACCTGTAGCTGCTTAATGTGTGGTATAAAGGTCAGCTTACAGTCAAAGATAAGCCCCAACTTCACCGATACAGAGTTCAGAATTAGAGTGAAAATCCCGTTGGTGGCAAAAGTGCATGCAAACGGTTTTAAAAAGAAAAAGAAGTTAAAGCCATTTGCTGTGGTCCACTTCAGTAAAAGATTGAGGACAGTGTGTAGCTGCCTCTCAATATACTTCATTTTCGACAACTGATACAAGATGTGAAAGTCATCGACATAGAACCCATTTGCAAAAGTAAGAGGGAGTTGTTCAGTGATGGCATTAATCTTTATACTGAAAAGTTTGACACTCAAAACACAGCCCTGAGGGACTCCAAGTTCCTATAGAAAAGAACAGGAAAGTATCAAACTCACATGAACTTAGAATCTCCTGTCCATTAAAAAAATTTTAATAAAAAGGGCATATATATGGAGGTCTTGCAAAATACCATACCTCCATGTATATCATAAGCCTTCTTAATGTTAAAGAATATTGATACAAGATGTTGCCATTTGAGAAAGGCTTCTGTGATTGATGTTTCAAGTCGAATCAGGTGACCTACGATGGAGTGCTGTCGCTGGAACCCACACTGGGTGGGCGAGAGGAGGTTGCTTGATTCAAGGAACCAAACAAGACGAGCATTAACCATCCTCTCTAAGGTCTTACAAAGACAGCTCATCAGAGCAATTGGACAGTAGTTTGAAGGAAAAAACACAGATGGCTACGACTTCCAAGGGTGTGTCGAGTGGCAAAGGCAGGGTGGGCACGTGCTGATCAACCAACAGTGCCACCCCTCCATGCACTTGTCCATCACAAAGTTTATCATTTCTATACAAATAAAACTGCCGAAAGGTGACTGTATCGGCAGGTTTCAAAAATGTTTCCTGTAAGGTAAGACACACGGGGTTGTAGGAAGCAATCAGTGTTTTGATGTCATCCAGATTAGAACGTAAACCTCTACAGTTCCATTGTATCAAGGTGGTCATTTTTATTTATGTGTAGACGAATTGGGTTGAGAACCCTTCTATTTGCGACCACGTCTTTTTTCTTTACTGTCTTTATTCAAGGAGGTCTATCAACATCCATGAATCATGCCCTGGGTCAATTGGACAGGTCTTCGCTGTTCGAAGAGGATTCCAGTGACTGAGGATGTGAACGAATGATCGCTTTGCATCTTGGAGTGGGAGAAGATGTACCAGAGGAAATGCATGTACCTGGTACCAAAGAAAGTGGATCTTGGGGTTTGCTGAAATGTATGTTAGGGACACAGATGGGTGTTGACATTGATTAGTCAACTTTTTTAATCATGGAGGTCAAAATACTTCTCCTTTATTTTGAGAACGATTCTTTTGGAGGCACAGAGAGATTTGTCTGCACTTCCAAAATGAAGTGGTGGACATTAACTTTCTAGCCTTAGGATAAGTACTGTTATGAATTGTTTTCAAATGCTGCACCTCTTTTTCTTCCAACCATTTAGGGCAAGAACAAAAGTTGGATGGGGTGTGAGCCATTGTAATTGATGTAATTAGGGTCCATTTCACACTCACAGGCATCGTGGTCCTTACCACCACAATGAGCACACGTCAAGGAACCACGACATGATGTCTTCAAGTGACCGAACAGTTGACAATGAAAACATCGAAGAGGGTTTGGAATGTATGGCCCTACTCTGCAATTAATATAACCTGGCTTGATGGTGATGTAAATGTCAGAATGAGGACACTGATCAGCATTGTAATTCCACCTTCGTGAGTGGGGATATGCCACACTGCAGAAACTTCTTGGATGGAAAAACAAGCGAAAATCTCCGACTCTGGAATGTTCTTCAAATCCCTCTATCAATAAATACTCCTCATGATGAATTCAAAGTAGCATGAGGCATAACCTCAATAGGTATATCCCCAATTGCCTTTGAATGCAAGAGGAGTTCACTGTGTTGAGATGTGGATGTTTCTACCAATATGCCACCAGACTGAAGCTTCTTTACTGAATTTGGAGAGCCACTATGAAGCCCTATGAAAGGACATACTACAATACCAAACAATGACGCTGCAGCAACACTAGGGTTTCGTGAGCACTATACCCAAACATCAGTATCAGATACAATGTACACAACACCTATTGAGAACATCCAGCACTGGTACTTGGTTGACCCTAGCTCAAGTGAACCAGCCAACTGACCACATCAAGGCCGCTCATCTGCAGGAATTCAAGGCCAAAGTGGTGTGTTAGGGTTGGACCCCTCAACCACCAGGATCGTCCCCTTCTCTTCATGGGTCACAACACATGGCAAACACATGGGTAGATGTTTAGATCCCAGAGGAGGTAAACTAAAAGGACAGTACCTTCCCTGAGAGGTCCCATCACCATGTACAGGAATCTACAATGAGGAGAAGTGATCTTGAAAAGTCCTGCATTTTTTTCCTAGTAATCTTTACATAATGAACCATATTAATGAATAATACTTTATAGTCTGGTATTCTAACTTGAGATAGGAAAGCAGCTAGCAACAAATACTTCAGTTAAAAAAATACGGTTTATTCTCTGATTCTAAGATAAGAGAATCAATAAACATTAAGAAATGGGAACAAATAATTTAACAGCAAGTTGTTGATGTGAGAAAACACTTTAACAGTTAAAAGACAGAAAGAATGCTCTAGCAGTTACATGTTCATGTGATAATTTATAAAAATAAAAAGTGCTCTGGTACTTAATACTAGAAACAAGAATTTCTCTAAAATTAACTCACAAGAATGATAAGTTTTTTAGTGTTAAGCTATGGAACTAAATAGTTTTTGTATGGGAATGCACAAGTCTTTTTTTAATAATCCACAAAAATAAAGCTATTTACAAATACTCCATACAGGTGAACAAAATTTGTTGACAAGGAATCCACTTAGAAAATAAAGCTTGGTGACAGCTTGAAGGGGTAGTGAGAGAAACTATTACAATAAACCTTTCATTATTCATTCAAGTCATCTCCAAACTTTATATACAAATGAACAGTTCTCTTCATGTAAAGGATAAGAATAATTAATTTTATTGCAGTAAGTCATATGAACTAACAGTTCTCTTCTGGTAAGTCATATGAATGAGTAATTATATAGTAGTAAGCCACAAGAACAAGCAGCTCTCTCACACTAAATCATAAAAACAATCGATTCTTTAGCAGTAAGCTGCAAGGATGAGCAGTTCTTGTGGTAAATCACACGAATGGTTCTATAGCAATAAGACATCAGAATGAATAATTCTCTATAAATAATTATTGAGAATGAAGAAATCTCTTCGAAATGATAATGGAAAATCAGAAGTTTTCTAACAGTTAGTCATGGAAATGAATAGTTCCTGTGGTAAACAACCACAGGAATGAGCATTATAATGCCCTTAACAGTGTTTTTATTGAGAAAATTTAAAAAACAAAAACAGCTTTCTAGTTGTGTGGTTTAGTGTTAAGATTTTAAAGTAACCCACTAAGTCTTAACCAGCTTTCTGTCAGCAAGAATGGAACTGTACAGTTTCAAGTATAATATAGCAGAATTACTTTTCATCATTATGATCTATAATAAAGCATATTTTTTTTGCAAAATATTTTTAAACAAGGCAATTCTCTAACAGCATGTTTTTAGACTCAGCTGTTACCTACGGTACAACATCTAGTACAATAATTTGAAAAGAAACCATCTAAGGTTAGCATTACTTAATAAGTTTTCCAAATTACTTGTTTTAAGTCTCAACAATAAAAACTTGAAGAATGATGCAAAAATCAGAAAGACCAACCTTCTGGTTCTTCAACTGGAACTTCTGGTAGTGAAAATTCTTCTCCTTTAGCTTCAACTGGAGCCTCTGGTAAGCTTTCTTCTAGAATAGCATCAAGTTCAGCAGAAATAGCCTCTTCATCTTCGTCAGTAAAACCTTCTCCAAGTAATTCATCTATCTCCTAAAAGTTAGTAATACAAAGATGGATTTGAATTAGTAATATACCAGTTACTACTTTAAAATAATAAGGCAACATGATGACTAAACATGTTGAATAAACATTCAGATAAATCTTAAAATCACAAATTTTACTGAATGAAGGCAATACAAAACACAAATTGCATAGAACAGTGATTATTTTGAGCTATGCAGCATTTATCATTTTTTAAGGTCAATCTTTCTAAAGCAAGGTAAATAAAAACATGGAAATTTGAAAACCTGCAAATAAAGATCATAAAAAATGGTAAAAAGCAAAGAGTGGAGATACTGTATACATTTATACAAACCCCAAACTGGCTGAATGGTATTACCAAGAATTACACTTGGTAAAGTCAAAAAATATGGATTCATAGTTTGAGTAAATAATCTCTACAGTACTTTCAGCCTTGTTTCCTTACTTTCTTTACAAGCCCTATTTGCACACAAAGCTACACAAGGGTTACAATAGCTGTCTCCTTAACTTACCAACAAAAGACTAAAAGAAAAGCAGCTAGAAATCACTACCCACTGCCAAATCTTGGACTACTCTTTCACCAAAAAAAATAATGAGACTGACCATTACATTATATTACCTCTAAAGATGAAGAAGTAAGCATGTTTAGTGGAATGGGGAACTAAACTTGCAGCCCATAGAATGCAAGTCAAATACATTAATCACCAGTTCATGCCAGGCCATTTGTGGGCTTTTAAATTCCAAATTATATATTAAAAAAAAAAAAATTGTGCTCAACTATGGGCATAGGAATATTTGATGTGGTAACTAACTTTATACATAACAATAATAAACATAGGGAGTAGCTAACTGATACAGTTCATCATGATTTACTATAGCTATTGGTTATTTGATTACATTAGTTTGAGATGTAAAATATTAAATTCCAGCTGGACATTCTCATGAAGTTATAGTGAGCATTTACATTTGCTATGCATTATATATAGAAAATTTAGTTACATAGAAATGTGCAAATATATGCCTAGACAGAGATGCAACTCCTACTAAGTACATATAAAATTTTACCAGTTGAAAAGCAGTTTTCAAATAAAACATGCATGTCTGCAACAATGCTTTAAATAAATTTTTGTGTCCTTTAAAGTAATTATTCTATGAATGTGTGTAATAAAATTTAATATTAGGTTTACTTTTTTTTTTACTCCTTCATTTCATACATAATACAGTGGTTCACTCCCTAAGAACATCAACTGTATAGTGTATAAAGCATTCAGTATATACACACACTACAGTCACCTAATGTTCATCTATTACTGGCTGGTAATTCCTGTTTCACCCTGTACTTTAGCTTTTTAAAGGAATACCATATATTTGTGAGAAAGCTAAGTTCAGGGGTAATGATAACATCATTTACACCAAAATTATGTTGTTAGCTTAAATAAAATACAGAAAAAGCAAGTCAAATTTTCAATACTTCTATAACTTTTGCAGTACTTCATTAAGCATTCTACAAAATGTTTTAAACTGTTGCTTGAGCTGAATCTTTTCTGTTTAAGTTGCATTTGGCCTGAATGTTCTACAAGGATTTTGTGCAATTCCTGTTCTGAACAACCATTGTGGTTCATGATAGATAAATAAAACTGGAACTGCAAGAGACTTATAACTAAACACTCACTTTCTGTTTCTCAATTCCTTCTCGGGTTTCATCCAAGATCTTTTCCACATCTTCTACTGACAGAAGCTATTAGGAATAATGAATATCAGATTTCTTAGTATCTGTGCGAGCTCAAACATTAAGATTGAAAATTGTAATTTTTTTTAAAATCTTTTCAGCATGCCTTCATAAATATTACTGTGTCACTATGGAAATAAGGTGATACCTAAACTTTCAATACTGTAAAATAATGGTTGTTTGTGAACAACTTATGAAATCAATTCTATGGATACAAATACAAACAATGAATAACCTATGTATTTGATGTATACACTTTGTAACTACATGACACACGGATTCAATGCTGATAATATGCAAGTGGATCAATTATCAATTGAATACTCTAAATTCATGTTAGTGAACAATGTATGTTAGAAATACAGACCTACAGGTATGTTTGAGCTGGCATTATATATATGCAATGTTATATACAGGTTTCACATGCCTGATTAAGCAAAAAAACTACAGAACATCAAGAACTATCCAGAATGGAAACATCTCCTTTCTAGGACCCAAAAACATGAATCATTAAAAGCTCAATCATATGGTTTACAAAAAAAGAAAAGCAGATAATCCACAGACTCAGCACTATATAAACAAAAGTAGAAATTACTGATATTGTAAACTTCATCTGTAGATACAGTTATGACAGAAAGTGTTTGTAACCCTGCATTGTGACTAGTTTTTTCCTCATAACTTAAAAAGTATCATGATTAGGATAATGAAAGTACAGTATATTATAAATATTATACTAACACACATCTACATAAATTTTTATGTAAATTGAACAACAAATAAACTGTTTATAAACAAATAACCAAACATAGGAGGGGCAGAAAGTGTTCATGTGTCTACTTTAATGGTCAGTTGTGTAGCCTTTCAGGTGAATTACTTGGCACAATCTCTTCTCACAGCCCTCCACGATCATTTGACAGTACTTGACTGGTATTTTCTTCCATTCTTCTTTACCAAAGGGCTCCAACTCTTGCAATTTTTTTGGATGACGCTGATGAACCCTAGTCTTCAACTCATGCCAAACGTTTTCAATTGGGTTGAGATCGGGTGACTACAATGGCCATTCCCGAATGCTTATATGGTTCCTCATTCTGATATAAGTGCCTAATATAACAAAGCACTCTTCTTTTTTCATGATTCCGTTGACGCGGTGAAGGATGCCTACACCAGAAGAGCTGAAGGAACCCCATAGCATGATCGAGCCACCTCTGTGTTTAACTGTAGGGACGGTGTTCTTTGGAAAATTTCATTCCTCTTTCTTATGGAAAATATAGCAAACAGCATTGTAGCCGAAAAGCTCAATTTTAGTCTTGTCTAACCAAAGAATACTCTTCTAATAGGTAAAGGGTTTATTTACATGCTTTCTTGCATACCTCAATCGTGCTTCTAAGTGAACAGGCTTTAAATATGGAGTTCTACGAGGATGGCATGCTTTGAACCCAGAGGAGTGTAACATGTTCATAACTGTAGAGATGCTTACTTCAACCCCAGTTTCCCTTACCAGTTTCTGTACGTCATTACATGTTAAACGTGGGTTTATTATAACTTCTCTGAGAACCTTCCTATTGGTTCTCTCTGGAATTTTGGAGGGGCGTCCGGAACGAAGGAGGTTAGCAGTTGATCCTGTAAGTTTAAACTTGGCAATTATGCTTTGAACAGTAGATTTCGGCACATTAAGTTGTGTAGCAATACCGGAAAGAGACATATGAGACTTTTATTTTACAATAATTCGGTTTTTTAAATCACTGGCCAGTTGTTTCCTGTTCGCCGTGATGACCAAGCAGAAAATGACAGAGATGGCGCTAATTGCCGGAAGTACATTTTTTGCTGGCTAAATTCCAATAATTATGAACCCAGTGTCTAGTTCTGGAATGGCATAATGTAGTTTATTTGCCAAACTAAACAAAATTTTTATGGGAATATCAGTTTTTTAACATGTTTTGAACTGCATAAACAATTTCTGCTCCTCCTATTTTTGGTTATTTGTTTATAAACAGTTTATTTGTCATTTAATTTACATAAAAATTTATGTAGATGTGTGTTAGTATAATATTTATAATATATTATAATTCTATTAGCCTACTCATGATACGTTTTAAGTTATAAGCAAAAAACCACTCGGGATGCATGGGTATGAACACTTTCTGTCGTAACTGTAGTTAACCTTAATGGAACTTACAAACAAAGCAAAGCTACCAACAGTGGTACAAAGACACTTCAATAAAAAAAAAGGATTGAAATCTCTAGTGCAAAATTCTGGTTAATATACTCAATTATAAAAACAACATGGAACATTGGACTCTACCATACTATTGTACCTTGTTTAGGCAGAATATTCATGACAAGAACTCTAATAATACCACTACTGTTCATATTTTTCATAGTTAGATTACAAAAACATTAGTTTCATGTTGGTAATATAAAACTTTAATATAACACACAAGTTATCAAGATTAAGAATTCACTGCCTTGAACAATTTAAGAATTTTTTTTATTTGCTTAAATGTTTTTGATGTTGTCTCATTAAATATAAAACATTGATATCATTATCCATAAAAACAGTACATCAATTATGCACATACAATATATAAAGAAAAATATACTATTTTTTCTCTTTCTTCATGATATGTACTCAAAAACTGCAAAGATTTACAGGTATTAAAAAGTAACTTACTTCATGCATTTTCTTTAATGAATCATTGCCTACTTTGAGTCCATCTAACACCTGGATTTCAATCTGAGCAAACTCCAAGTCATGAGCCTATAGAAAATTAACTGTAAAGTTTCATTCACAGGAAAGGTAATATACATGATAAATGTTTTTAATTGGATCCTAATACATAGTGTCATTCTAAATTCATCAAGTATTGTACATGTATATATACAAATCAAAGCAAAGAATAACATCATTCTATTTGAATTTCCACAAATAATCAGGTTTGAAATTCTTCTTTTTTAAATTAATAAGTAAGTTTTGTACATGGTATCATTTGAAGAATATCATCTCTGGTTCCTAAAATAATAAAAGTTGTAGATATTTATTTAAGCTTGAAAATTTACCTATAAACATGTCAGTAAATCATCTAGAAATATGTAGAAAGGAATCACAATACCTTCTGTCATGCAAAACTATGTAGACTACAAGTTAAACATACAAGTTAAACTATGCATCAATTTAAAGAAAACAAATTTGACTTTTATCAAAGATATGATGACTTAGTAAAGTATTTGTGCTGAGTAAGCTTCATGCAAAAACATGTCTGTCCTTCTTAAACAAATGTTAGGAGAAGTAGACTGTACATTTGATTATGTATTAATCTGAGTTACAGTTCACTAGACAACTGTTAAAATAAAAACACTTTTACTTCTCATGTGCAAAATTTCTGATGCCTTGATTAGATATTCCCTTTTTACTTAGACATGTGGTAAAAATTTCTTATAACTTTTGGCTGTAGAGTATAAATGTGCCACGTGTCAGCAGTATACCTGTACACCAGTTACTTTCATTACCAGTGGCATCACATAATATGGTTATACGAAAGAGAAATTAATTTTTCATAATAATTCATTCACAATTAGGTTTGATAACAATATTGCATATTTTATAAGGAGAAAATTATTAATTACTAGAGGGAAATTTTTATGGCATAGATAAAGAAATGCTCTATTTAAAGATAGCCAATTTACTGCCTAGAAGTTATTTATCTATACAGTATTAATACATATATTTCACTTTTATGTTTGCTTGTTGTTGAGCATAAATCTACTCAATAGGCTATCTGTATCATAACCTGATTTTAACACTATAATCCCTTAGACTTACCACTGAGACACCAGATAAAGGACGATTAATGTAACTTAATTTTTTGTTAGGTATAATTATTATTTATACCCTTACTCATGAGTAGTTATTTACACTTTTCTGAACAAATTTTAAGATATGACATGGATTTGCAATGTATCATCTGTTTCATCACTAATCCAGGCAGCTACAGCTAACAAAATCTGTAAACTTAAATTTACTTAATTACATGTACATGATCATAATATTTGGTATATTGGAAGTAGATGCACGAAAGATATTATATATGACATATTTTACATTATAACAGATCAGCTGGCTTATAAAATCAAAGCACAGCCTGTGGCTTGCAGTGACCATGACAAAATACATTCCAAGCACTGTGAGGTAAAGTTGATAAACAACCAGTATAAATAGACACTAGGATTTAAAAAAACACAATATTTCACCTTGATAACAGCCATGTACAAATTTAATCTGTTTCTCACATCCCACCAAGATTCCCATTGGTGTTGTTTATTGTCAATTATAAAATAGTAAAATATTTTATCTGTAGATGCCACAGCTTACAATAAAGATAGATAACTTCAAACATGTAATAATCCTTATGTCATTCTACTAATTAAGTGAAAAAGAAATTTTGTTAATGTCTATTAAGAATGAGAATGCAGTTGATAAATTAGTTTTATATATATTTTTCAAAGATAGCACATATTATATATTCCAATTATTTTACTGTAAAATGAAAGCATCAGAAACACAAAATAATACTGTATGTCAGTCACTAATGATCACTATGTATAATGTTGAACTTGTTACAACATTGTTACAATTGTTGCTTATATTCGCTGCAATAATTTTTAAAAATGGAAGAAACTTCCTTCTTTCTTATGCATTTTTTAATGATTACTGTCATTTAACATAGAAAAGTTTTGATACTTACTGATATAATATTAATACATTTATCATTTAAATTCTAAAAAATTATTAAAATTTTATTGCAAGATTTAGTTACTCTCAGTACATGGTAAGTCAGTTCTAAAGGTCATCAGCTTAAACAATATTCACAGTGTATTAAGTACAATTACAATGTACTTGTATTTACTAATGAAAAATATATATAATCAACCCATTTACCATGTTTTCTAAGTTCATTAGCTGGGCATCTGTCTTCTCAAGCATCTGCTCCATAAATCTTTTCTTCTTCAATAAAAGTTTGGCTCTTCTGGTAATTTACAGACAAAATATAGATAAAGGTTTTAAATCTTAATAAATAATTGTATAAAAACTATACTCACCACAACAAAACATTAGGCACTCATCACCAACAATTATAAACAAAAAAACTTTTTCATTTTAGATATATCTGTTCATAAAACACTAGATGAAATGCACATTCATAACTACAAACATACAATGTAAGCAATATTCCATTTTCTTAATGATGTGAAAATTAAAAAATGTCTCTGTACTCTTTCTTTCCATTTTGTAGAAGCTGTTTGGCTAGACTTCTTTCCTTTTCCAAATTAATGCCAATCTTCTTTTGGTATTGTTTCAGCTTGTCACGTTGTTGTTTCAGTTGCTGATAAAAGAATAATAACCAAAAGAAATGCATGTAACAATCAATACACAGAGGTTTCTGAAGAGTTAATTATTATAAAACATATGTTGTATTATATAATTAATTACAATGGTTAACAGAAAATGAATTTAATGTAAAATGCAAATAGTTTCTCTGCCACCACACTACATAACTGTAACTTGTGTCGGTATACATAATGATTTTACCCACTGCTACAATGTGACAAGACACTGCATTATTTTTTTTAATTCAAATTAAACAGAGTTATTAAGAAAACATGACAAAATATAGTATGTTTGTGTCTTGATTTTGATTTATATTCAATTCAATTTTAGTAGTTATAATCAGCATAAATTATAACAAAGGGAGACCTCACCTTTACAATTTGAACAAGTATCTATAACTAATGGTCTAAAGAATTACTTAAAATTTACAGTTAGATTATTTTACTAATTAAGTTCAATCTGTTATATGCATATCTTGAGAATTTGACTAAAAACACAGGTCAAGTCCTGAATGACAAAGAAAGCTCAAGTGAGAAAATTTGTGGAACATGAGAATCTCCTACAAAACGAGTCCATAAATGAGCAGAATGTAAGGGCCAAGCTTCCAAAGGATCACAGCTAAGTGACAATTTCTAAAATAAATGATCACTGAGTTCTATGATTACTGGACTCCCTACAAGGGAGACACCATAAAGGAGCCACAAAAAATGAGGAACTCTCCAAAGGATCTGAGTAAACAAAGTGTTTCAAATGGAATGCCTTACGATAAAACTGTGGGAGTCAAACTCCATAGAAAAATATCCAAATGAAGCAAATAGCAAGTGAAAGGGAAAACATGAAGAAAAAATAGGGCTGCATTAACAACACATTAATGTGATCATACACCAATAAAGCTGTTGTGGTAACAATTCAGAACCTCAAAGGGGAATGGTAAACAGGATAGCAAATGAAAAAAATGAGAAAGCAAACAAAGGAAAAAGACAATGTATGAGGAGAAGTACATGCCAAGGATGGAAGAAGAGATAAAAGGAAAAGAAGTAATGTAAGAGAAACTGAATTACAACAACAACCCACTGAAAAAAGATCCTAAGTTCAGGTACAATGTAGTACCTGAGAGTCAACAAAGCATGGACTGAAGGAATATGCAATGAAGCAATAACCAAACAAAGGAAAAAGACAAAAAAACAATCTTATAAGTTGAGATGCAAGAAGATCACCCAAGAATTAACAGGAAACAACTGAAGTGAAAGAACAAATATCCCATACCTGAATTATCATAGCAGTAATGAACAAAAGTATGTGTTGTCTATCTTCATCAGGTATAGAAGAACAAAGCAATGGCAAGATGTGGAAGAGTTAGTCTAAGATATCCAAAGACAAGGGAGCCTTAGCAGAAAATAAATAATTGTCATAACACTAATTGTATGTAAATCTGTAGGAGAATGTCCATGCACTGCATTTATAGGTAAACATATTTTCTTCCTTTATAGTAACTTTTTGGAGCAAATTTGGTACTTTCATATAAACTTGATTGATAATTCTTCATTATAAAGGATAATTACTCATCTCAATCTTGATTATGTTATGAAACAGCCATGTATAACAATATTGTATCCATTTGTACTCTCTACTAAGCTGTTTTTTATAGTGGTGATACTCAACTTTTTCACCATCTTTATCATGTTACATATTTTTTTTAAACACAGCTGATTCCAAATTACCTTCTAAATCTGAAGAAATAAGGGTTAGTATGCTAAACCAAGATACAAAATTTAGAAGTACTTTTGAAACATCTTCAGACACACAGTACTCAATGGAAATACTTTAACTGATTCAGTAACAACAAACTCTTATTATCAATATTTAGTTATGGCCAAATAAAGTCTCAGGAAATAATCCCAATAAGTATATACCTAGTCTGCTAATGAGCAGAAAATTGTTGTACACAAACCTTATTTATACTACCTAATTTTTTCTGCCACATAACTAACAAATTGAAACAGTTTACTTATACAATAAATATTTTCAAAGAATTCAGAGTAACTGCTCAAATTACATGATCATGCTTGCTGTTCCACAAGCTTAGAACACTGCACAACAAAGAAAATTGTTAAATAAAAAAACACTTATACTGTATGTTAATATGTAGAATTCCAATAGTTACTGCTATACAAATTTTATGAGCCAAATTTTAATAATCCAAATGCATTACCTTTCACAATTAAATTAACTGATCCAAGTTATTCTGCTATCCCTAAACATCCTAGAAAAGCTAGAAATATAAAAAATAATCTTCAATAACTTCCTAATCTCATATCAAAAGCATTAATGTAAAATAGAAAACCAAAAGCCCAAACACTGATGAGGCATTCCATGAGTAATATGTGTAGAGATTGACTCTATTAATTATAGTTTTTTTGCATTTAGTTGTGCTAGTGCACATGCAGGAGACTGATTTGAAAAACTGGAAGTCAAAATTAATTAGTAGTACAAAGAACTACCTTACTGTATTAAGAGTTATTACAATGTAAAATTATTTGCCATATTACTTTGTGCTCCAGTAGTTTGTATTTATTTAGGTTTTGTTGAAGAAGTTTATGGATAAAATAAGTTATGTTTAAAAGGTTTCTTTGTTGTGTGATCTCAACAAAACAGCCTACTGTCAGCTAGTCGTTATTTCTTCACTACTGACAAGATATCAAATATGCACTTATAGCATTTATATCAACATTCTATCATTTAAGTGAAATATAATACAAAAAGTACCATAGAAAACAGTCTTAACTGGTAGAAAGTGATATTCATTTAGACTAACAAATATCAAATAAATTTGATATTTATGTATTAAGAAAATGTAAACATAATCAATAAACAAAACTAACAGAATAATTTTGTTTGTTTGTTTTGGATTTTATGCAAAGCTACATGAGGGCTATCTACACTAGCCATCCCTAATTTAGCAGTGTAAAACTTGAGGGAAGGCAACTAGTCACCACCACTAACTCTTGGGCTGCTCTTTTACCAAGAAACTGTGGGACTGATCATCACATTACAATGCCTCCATAGGTAAAAGGGTGAACATGTTTGGTGTGATGGAGATTCAAATCTACAACCCTCAAATTACGAGTCAAGCACCCCAATTACCTGGCCATGCTGGGCCTACACAATAACAATGTTACAGTTGTGGATAAATTGCACTACCCTTTCTTTTTTGCTGGTGTAGTACATTTCTCAGTAGACCTAATCATTTTATAACTTCTATCTAAAATAATAAGGGTAGTATGATTTTATTTCAACATAGTATTCATTACAAATATGATGACTGGCAATACTTATGTCTCAACCTAGACCATATTATAAAATATTACTGTGCAAAGCTGTCTTATGACAGCTTAATCATTAATATATAGACATACAATTAAAAGTAAAGGTTATATGTCTATTTAAGAATATAATTTCATTTAAAAGGGATAACAAGGGGTCATTTAAATTATCCCATTTTCTACCATCATCTTGAAACTACCTATATATAAACAGTGTAAATTTATAAATAATAACAAAGAGCACCTACCCTGATATTTTTGCTCATATCCAAAATTGACCTCTAACTTCTAAAATACTCATTCAATCTCAATTTGTTCAATATAGCAAGTTGTACCATACCTGAGACTGAAGACAAACTATTTTATGGACTGAAAACACTAATTAGGTCTAAATTATTTACAGTATAGTATAAACAGACAGTAATAAATTATCCAGTGTCAATTGAGATTGTCATCTGATGATCTACCTTATAACTAAATAAGATAGTACCATTAACAGTTTAAAAAAAAAATTATATTTTAAAAGTCTAACGACATTATATTGTATGAATACTAAGGATAATTTAAACTAGTAATTTACTCAGTAACACATTCTATTACGCACTAGTATTAATAAATAATATGACTAGCTACTACTATTACCAGCACCAGTAATAGAATTTTTGTAGTATTACTGTTATTAATACCATTACTTCAGTTAATACACAAAAAATTAGTAGTTTCCTTACCAAAATTGCTTTATCTTGTTCTGTAACCCGTGATACTTTTTTATGGTGTTTTCCAAATAAAATACCCATCTTAAGTTGTATTTCTGATAAAACTGTTTTGTTAATATTTAAGATATAAAAAATTAATGATGTTTTGAAACCAAAACACAAACTATATTATATGTACATACATCCCTCATCCCTTATGCGCGACATAAACGGCATCTCCTGTCAATACGTATTTTTAATATAACAAGTTACAAATCTTAAAATTTTACCCACATTATCTTTTTTTTTCAATGAGCTTATCCTTTGACATTTTTATCAGTAATACGAATTTATTATAAGTAAATGGATATTTATAATATTTTGTAAGTATTTTAATTTTTTAAATTTTATTAAAGAACTTTAGAAAAAAAGATATCAATAACTCGAGATTGTTTGTCTGTAACTAAAAATAAAATTATAAATAGATTACCTATGCACTACTCACAATGGATATTGAAACCTAAGTTTTACTTGATAAACTCACAGACTTACCTCTTTGCTACAGGAGAACTAATAACTCAGGAACAAGTAATTTTGGTATGACTGACAATGACAACCCCCTCCACCACCACCCAAAAAAGCAAAACAAAAGCATAATATCTACGAAATTTGTCTTGTGTATTATCACTTTCAAAATTCCGTTTGAAGAGCCGTAGCCTCCAAAGTTTTATTATCTTCAATATTTTCTATATTCATTATGTCATTACTTCTTCACTATATGTCGTAATAGGATCCGCAACCCTGCTATACAGAGTATGCTATATTAAAATTATTTTAAACGTGATTATCAGCAAGTCACATGACAAACAGGCCGCTTTCGGGAGGGGTATATAACAGTCCTTTCCCACACAAAGTATTCACACATTCAGACCAGAATGATGTCTTTTGATCGAGGATTTACTATTTTTAGCATTTAGTGGCATTTAAAAGAAAAGAAATATGGACAAGCTTAGAAAAATTAGGATCATCCAGAAAGAGACCTGCAACAAGTCGTACTGCAGTCGTAGTAATCAAAATGTGGCATCTTGTAATAGATGTGAACCCAAAGACACAACGATAAGTGGAGATCATTGTCCATGTATCTCAAGCAACAAATCACAACCTAATCAAGAAGTATTTCTGTCTGGGAACAAAGCGAAAAAGCAGTGGCATAATTACAAAAGATAGTCTCTCTCCTCCGCATGAAAAATAATTGGGCTACCCACATTTATTTCTCTATAATTGTAGCTTTGATTCTGGCTGGTTCAGGCTCACCCAGCAATTACATAAGGCATACTTATGCCACTACCTAAAGGGTATGAGCTTATCAAGTTAAGACTTTAACCTTTACATACCTCAAACAGCTAGAGAATGCAGCTGTTTCATATGAAGATATATCATTCAAATCGGAGAATGTAGTGTCTATGAATTCCTATGTGTTTCAGACTGTTGAAATGGGTACTGAAAAACCGTAGTATTCGTACACTAAATGTATTATAGAAAGCTTACAGTGAACAAAGCTATGTTTTGAATATGATAACCTTGCAACTGAACCTTTCACAATGGCAACTACACTCCAGAACTATTGTCAGGATACATAGCCATCAGATAGAGCAAGATTGTGAGTAGCGACATAGTGAGGCTCCAAACTCGTTTTATTATAATGCACTAAACCTCTGTATTATATTGTAATGATCAGAAGATCAATGGGATAATTAATACTCAGTCATGTCTAGTGACATACGAGCTTTTGTTCCAGTGGGAGCGACTTTCTTCAAATCTAAAATCATCAGATATTACTTATTACCTACGAAAAGGTGTTAGGACAAGAGAATATTTTTGTCATTCTTTCCATTTCCATGCCATTACAAAAATTTGGATTTGAACTTCATAGTATGCTTTATTAATCTCTTTTGACAAATGAATGAACCAGAGTGAGAATACTTACCATTGTTTAGAATTCCCATATTCTTGTACTAATGCCATTCCATAAGGAAATCTCCTTGAATGAGCATACTGATAAAATTTATGGTGTGAAATACACCCTTGTGCAAATTAATTGAAACAAATGATCATTTTACAATATTTTCAGCATGGCGGCCGGTATAGTCTCGCTGAACCCACTGATTTCCTTTAATAGTCATTTTTTCACACAGACAGCGTCATTAGCTGTGCTTTGCAGTACGGTCGATCTATTTTGGGGATATATGACGAAATTTTGAGGAATATTACGTCATTCGAAATTGCGTCATAAGAGCGAGTAGACCAGTCAAAAACAACTTCTTACCAACTCAATGAAGAAAAACGGTATCAATGGGGTCTGAAATGCAAAAACTGGACGCAAAAACAATGGAGGAAGGTGTTATTCAGTGATGAGACTCATTTCTTCGTACAGGGTCAAAGAAGTCTGCATGTTCACAGATCTCCAGGTGAGAAACTTCAAGAATCTCACATCAATGACTTCGTAAAACATTTCTTGAAGAAGATGTTTTGGAGGTTTTCCAGCTACTATGGCGTCGGAGGCTTACATATCGTAAAAGGTATGACGCGAGGACCACAGTACATCCAAGTTTTGCAGAGAAGAGTCGTTCCAGAATTGAAAAAGAGACTTCCAGATGGATCTGGCATTTTCAGCAAGATCTGGCTCCATGACACACATCGAAACTTGTGAAGAATTTTATGACTACAACGCAAACAAAGGTGCTGGACTAGCCTGGAAGCTCTCCGGACTTAAATTTTATTGAAAATCTTTGGGCGATTTGTAAAGAAAGACTTCGGGGAAAAGACTGTACTACGAAAGATAAGCTAATTGAGGTCATAATTGAGGTGTGGTACCGCGATCCAAAAATTAGTAAAGATTGCAGTCAACTCATGGACTCGATGCCAAAGCGGATTAATGATCTTTTGAAAAATAAAGGCGGTCATATCATGTATTAATTTGTGAGTAATTTTTGGATTCTCAGAAATAAAACGCAAAAAAATTGAAAAAAAATCGTAATTTTCCGTCTTGTTTCAATTAATTTGTCATGGCAGTGTCTTAGAAAGAAACTAATATATGGTACCGGAAAATGCTGGAAGATATCAATTTAATGGCACTTCACAAATAAACCTTAATAAAAACTAATGTTTAACACTATATATTAAGTTTTATTGTCTTGCAACTGCACGAAAAGTGTTAAAGTTTGTCATTGGAGCAGAGCTTAAAGTTATACTGATGGACTTTCTAACAATTTGCTGCAGATTTGATATGCTTCACAAACACTCTCAAGTACACCCTAAATCGTGAGACTGAGACAGATAAATTTGTAAATAGGGAAGGAAGAGGTAGAACACCTAATCTCGGTTTTACTGATATCAAATATCTTCATTTATACAGCCTTCGGAATAGAAGGAAGGCTGCCATTAATCTCAAATATGAGATAAACGACCATGTACCAATGACAGAAAGGTATCGTAGATATCCCTAGACGAGCTTTACGTGAACTTTAAAACAAACCACTACGCATGCGCTATCCACTGAATTTTTAAGACAATTCAATACTGATTCAAAAAACTTGTATGAAAATACTTTTGTTGACCTAAATAAGAAATTTTTACTAACATTTTACTTCTAAAAAGAAATAACATTAAGGTGTTAAAGCTCTGAATGTTTAAATGTAAATATAGGTATCGAACGAAATTAAGTTTTAGATACCAGTATAAAATTACATCTCCATTGAAGTACAACCAAAAATTTTAAGAGCAATGTGAAATAAGACCAATCTCTATAGAGATCACTCTTCTATCCATCGAAACATCCAACTACTTCAACAAAAAAATGTAACCGTAACTCTATTCAACAAAAGTGATTTTAAGTAGCTCAGAGTAATAACTCTTTTTACTTTATAAGATATGCCATTCTATACGTTGTCTATGTTAAAGAGAAATAACTGCTATAAACGATCAAGTTCTGGTTTAGGCTTCCAAATCTTAAAATTTATTAATCTTATATTCAAACTTGCATTTCCAAAATTTTATTCCCTCACTCATATAGCCCAAAAATAGGATATTCGTACAATTAACAATTTTAAACATCTGAATAAAGTAATTTCTAGTTTTCCCACCTTGCATAAAAGCAAACTCAAGAGCTTAAGCCTTGTTTCAAAGCTCACTATCTGTTATTTATGTATAATTCTAATAATTAGGCTCTAATATATTTTTACTGTAAAAAAATAACAAGAGAGACAAAACTGAACTGCCTAGATAAATATATATAAAAAGAGCCTCCTCATCAGACCCTATTTAAATTTGGAGTAGTTTATAAAATTTGTCATCACTAATAAACAAATGTTTTAAATGTTAAGAATCATACCTATATCTTTTTCCTCAATACTGACGAACCTCTCTTACAAGTGCACCAACTTACATTTCTCACATTTAAGTTCGTTTCCTAAAACTTTCAGACATTTTAGTATCATAAACGAACATAGAAACTCTACTGCATAATAAGCTATTCAAATCATTAGCATTAGTAACTACAAACAAAATCTCGAACTATCTAGTAGTGACATTTTTCTGATCATTAATAACCTTATGTATTGTCTTCTTTTTCTTATCCCCGTCTTAGTCTTAAAGGTTCATAGAAATCTACCTTGCTAATTAAGCTTTTGTGTAGTAACTAACTAAAGATTTTCTGAAAATCGTGATTCACAAATTCTATCGGATGCTGGCATCCAAGAGGAAAAAGACCTCTAAACAATATAATAAATTTATCAAACAGGAATATCCTCTTTCAACATCATAATGAACATTATTAAAAAACAACTGAACTTTCAAGACTATTTTCTTAAGGAACTCTGGCAATATATTTTAACACCTTGCTGAATATGTATTATGTTTGAATTTCGTGCAAAGCACTTGCTAAAAATGTAATGACTAAACCAGGTTAATTCCATAGCACAATTGTGGCCAGCTCGAGTTTTGGGATCAACTTTCTCCATTATTTATTTTTTATCGCAAATTTGGCAATTAGCAACTGCACTCCCTCACATCATCGCTAATGTCGCGCGCTTTATCACTGCCACAGATTCCACTCATTTTGTAACGTCAGTCTGGCTCAGGTGTTTCTTATCGAGTATGCGTTGTTTTGCATGCGCTTGCAAACATATTTTTATCGTGCAACTTTCAAGTATTTATATACATTTTGTTTACAATCCCATAATATGGATAAGTGGATAATTCGAAAACGAAAGAATCCAGATGAGACAATTTAATTAGTTCTGGCATTGCTGCCAAAAAGAGAATGGCGCGCGATTGAAAAAACGTGAAACGAGAATTTAATGAAAGTTGGAAGTTGAAATTTGCAGTGATTAAAGCAAATAATAAGCTAGTGTGTCTTTTGTGTACCAAAGATTTTAGGAATTGTTTGTTTGTTTTTTGAATTTCGCACAAAGTTACTCGAGGACTATCTGTGCTAGCCGTCCCTAATTTAGCAGTGTAAGACTGGAGGGAAAGCAGCTAGTCATCACCACCCACCGCGAAATCTTGGGCTACTCTTTTACGAAGAAATAGTGGGATTGACCGTCACATGATAACGCCCCCACGGCTGAAAGGGCAAGCATGTTTGGCGTGATGGGGATGCGAACCCGCGACCCTCAGATTACGAGTCGCACGCCTTACGCGTTAGGCCATGCCAGGTCCGTTCTGAAAGCACAACTTCATGAACAAAAGGGAGGCCTGAAAAGATTTTTATCATCGATAGCTAGCTATAAAGTAGCTTGGATTCTAGCTCAAAAAAAAATCATTTTCTGATGCTGAACAAGTAAAAGATATATTGATTGTGGTTGTTGAAACTCTGTTGGAGAATTATGATTCAAAAATAAAAGATGATGTTCTTGAAAAGATAAATAATTTGCAATGAAGTCGAAGAACAATTGTCTGCACAATGCTCAGAGAGATGTGATTCCCTATTCTGATAAATGAGTCTTCTAAATTTAAAGATAGCAATTTCAAAATTATTTTCCATGCTTAGATCTACATGGGTGTGTGAGTCGACATTTTCTACGCTAGATTTTCTAAAGTCTAAATACAGATCTCGACTTACTGACATAAGTTTGGAGGCAGAGCTAAGGTGCTCATTTAGCAAAGGTATTAAGCCAAATTTCACGTAACTTGTTGATGAAACCCCATCATTTTTCACAATGGAGGTTAATTGAAGTGCAATTATTTTGATTAAACTAACATCTTTAAATTTTATTTTTTTTAATAGTGTGGCAAACGTTGTTTTCATTAACCACAGTTCTGGCCACTATGAAAAATAATTTGTCTATCCCTGGATTGAAGAACTTTGATTTGAATCGTGTCGTGTAAGTGGTTAATCTATTCTTGAGCGTAAGTCGTTTTTGTCTAATTTTATGTGCATAAATTTAACGTTCAACTTGCTTCCTTCGATTTATAAGATACTGACTTTTGAAATAATCTTTCTTCTAAAGCTCTAGAACATTGATTTCTTGCTCCTGTTCAGATTGTATATATAGTTTAAAAAAAAAGAAAATTATTTTTCATTTCCAGAGCTTTTGGAAAACATCATATTTCCATGAAAACGGAATATACATATGTAATTTCTTTCTGTGTTCCATTTATTTTATTAGTTAGTTTGTTTGTTTTTTGGAATTTCGCACAAAGCTACTCGAGGGCTATCTGTGCTAGCCGTCCCTAATTTAGCAGTGTAAGACTAGAGGGAAGGCAGCTAGTCATCACCACCCACCGCCAACTCTTGGGCTACTCTTTTACCAACGAATAGTGGGATTGACCGTCACATTATACGCCCCCACGGCTGGGAGGGCGAGCATGTTTAGCGCGACGCGAGCGCGAACCCGCGACTCTCGAATTACGAGTCGCACGCCTTACGCGCTTATTTTATTAGAATCTTACGTCTAACTTTCCTGATTTAATCTCCTACAAGTATATATTGCTATCTATAATGAGAGTCCTTTGTTTCTTAATTCTGCTTCTCAATTTTACTCTTCGATTCTGAGCTGGGCTTCAGTTAGTGCTTTATCGTGATGAGAATAAAAATTCAAAGACTCATGGTCCACAGCCGCTACTGGAAATAAATCGCTTTGCACTTTGATGTCATGAAAGAGCGCATAATTGTTAAATCCAACTATTCAGTCAGACAAGAGTGTCTCATGAATTGTCAGTGAATGTTGTCGACTATTTGCCTTCCATCTGGTATATGAGTTTAAAATTCTGATATATATATGTTTTTTGTCACTTTATATTTCCCGTAATTCTGAAAATTGTAGATAGTGAAGTAGTATGTGTGTTTTCCTTACAGGAAAGCCACATCGAGCTATCTGCTGAGTTTACCGAGGGAAATCGAACTCCTAATTTTAACGTTATAATCCGTTGACTTACCGCTGTACCAGCGGGAGACAGGTAGTAAAGTAAAGTTGGAAACTTATAGAATAACGTGTTTTTTTAAATAGCAGAACCACATCGGGTTATCTGGTGTGTCCATTAAGGGGAATCGAACCTCTGATTTTAGTTTATAAATCACTACACTTACCCATCGGTTGGTACATAGAATAATAAAACTCTTTTCTAATTAGAGTAAACTATGCACTTAGATTGAAACTAAAACAAGACAACCTTTAAATTTACTTTTTTACGGGCTAGTTTTGCGCGTTGTAAAGCTGTAAGATTAATAATTTACTCAAATGTTATTTTTCCTACATTTTTTCTCAAATTAAACCTATAAAGGAAAACAGACTTAGAAAAATGTAACTAAGACAAACTGTTTTGTCTTGGTGTTGAAATTCTTGTGCTTAAGCATGCTTGGAACTATCGTTTAAATGGTTGTTATTGTTAAGTGAATTATTTTGGATTATTCAATAAAAGGAAAAGTGTAAATTCCTGTCAATTTAATAATAACGAAAACATTTTATTTCTTGAACTCATGGTTCTAGAACAGTGGTTATTAATCTTGTTTGAGGTGCTGAACCCCGGAAGTTTCGTACTTGCATTCACTGAACCCTTCGTAATTGGAAAATAAGATATGACTTTTTTTTTTCAAATTCAAAACATAAGTAGATGTGTTATTAGTGCACAAAATGAACCATGCATCAGTTGCACACAATATCACTGTGTTCAAAGAACAAAACCAACAAAACATGAATTTCACACAAAAACAAAAACATAACTCAATGAATATTTACTACAAATCAATGTGACTTTTGGTGTTGCCTTTCAGAGACTGCTGAAGTTCAATGATTTCGTCGAGGTATTCATCATTTACATCTGATGTCGCAACACTAAACGTAAACGGCTGTCTCACCCATGCTAGATATGACTCTCTGGTGGGGAAGTATCCGTCGAGAGACTTTGCGAGCTCATCTAAGTGCATGGCAATTGCTTGCTTCAGTTCCCCGGGTACAGAAATGTCTCCGATTTTAGATACATCTTCGATCTTACTTACATAGTCGTCCAGCAAGGGAAAGTTTGCGAAGTTATCATTCTCTGTTCGTCGTTTCCATAACGGTAGCTTATTTTGAAAAGCCTTCAGGTTTTCTTCCGCTTTGATGATGTTGACTCCACCGCCCCGCATCTGTTGATTCAGATTATTGAGAGCATTGAAGATATCAGCCATGTACGTCAAAATGAGAATGAACTCAGATTTTACGAAGTAATCTGCATGACAATGTTGGTGCTCTCGCTAAAACAGGACTAATTCCACATGCATGGCAAAAACAAGATTCAGCACCTTTCCCCGGGATAACCATCGAACGTTAGAATGATACAGAAGTACCTCGAATTCAGAGCCCATTTCATTACACAGCTCTTTGAAGATGCAGTGCTTCAGGGTACTATTTCATACAAAGTTCACACATTCCACTACAATTTTTAATACTTCTGCTAGTTTTGAAGGCAAGGTTTTTGTTGCCAACGCATGCCTGTGCAAAATACAGTGCATTACAATGTGTGGTGCATCGGCTTTCACCAGAGCTCCGTCCGAACAAACTGGAGAAACCATATCCCACGAAAGATCGTTGTCTCGGAAGAAGTCATTCACAAGTTTTTTCTCTTCGGCTGCCTTAGTTGTTGTTGTAAGAGGCTTACAAAATAAACAATCTTCTTTCATCTCGTCGTTCTTCACATAGCGCACGAAAACAACAAGCTGGCTTAGATTGGAAACGTCGGTTGTCTCATCGAGTTGAAGGCTGAATTTTGCTGGGCTTGAAATCAGATCTGCAACTACTTGATCCAAGTGTCATCGCTCATGTCATCTATTCTGCTGCTGATGGTGTCATTTGAAGGAGGAATTTGGGATAACTTATTTTCAGCAGCTTTTCCCAGCATGATATTCGCCATCTTTAATGCAGCTGGTTTTACGAGTGCTTCACCAATGGTGTGTGGTTTGCCTTGCTTTATGATCAAGTACGCAACTTCGTACGATGCTGTGAGGATCGGTTTGTCGATGGATACAAAGCCGAGAACAAGCAAAGTAGCCTTTTAATCGAGCCTGACTCTCTTTACCTTGAATTCAGCAAGCGTTGTGTTCGTGTATTTCCCATCTCCATGCAGCTTTAGGAAGTGTTCTCTTAATTTTTCTGGTGCTAGACTAGAATTGCTCAATTTGTCATTGCAAATCATGCATTAAGGACGCTGACTCCCATCATGTTCGGTTATACACGTGAATCTATATTGTACGTATTCGTCCGACCACTCTCTGTTTTTGCTTGACATAGTTAGTATGAAGGGACTGAAAGATTAGGAAAAAAAATCACAAATGAAGCACGATTACTACAGTCACAAGTCGACTGCTAAGCGCACAAAGTTCCCTGCAGCACAGATATTAAGGCCAAGTGATGTGATTTGATCAGCCGCAGCCAATGATGGCCAAGTGGAGCATGACATCACGAATCATACGAGTGAGGTAAACGGAACAGACCCCTGAGACTGACTCACCGAACCCCTGGGGTTTGATTGAACCCAGGTTAAGAACCACTGCTCTAGAAGTTAACTAACGAACCTATATTTACATTAGACGCTAGTAAAGCTATGTGACTCCCTTATTTTTTCTTGCACGTATGGCACTTTCTCGTACCTCAAATACAAGGTAGTTCTCGATTTACGCGACAGTTACGTCATAAGAACTGGTTATGTAACACAAAATTTCGTAAATCAAACACTATTTCCCATAGAGTGTACACGATGCGTGCAGTCCTCGTGGGAATTCCATTAGTTTAGCTTTAATAAACTGCAGGAGTGCCCCTGTGCTCACGTAGTCAACATAACATCTTTACAGAAAACATTAACTCCAGTGTGAAGCATGATAAATTGATTTTAATGACTTAGTTGTATGATCAAACGTACACTGCGGCCATCTGGCTACTACACAGATAAACTTAATATTATTGCCATTGTAACTTCAACTATCGTGAGTCGCGTCATGATGCTATTGTAATAAAGCGTCTGCATCGGCTAAACCTTCAAGCACACACTGGGTAAATGATTCTTCTTGTACCGTTACAATACACAAATCTCTCACAAATCCGAATTCGTAAGCGCGTAAATTGAGAAATGGTGTTGTTCCATCGATCGCGATAATCCAAAAAAGCGTAAAACGAATCCGCATAAATCGAGAACTACCCGAGCTTTGTTGTAACATAATTTAATATTCAGAAATTTAAGTTACTAACAAAAAGACTAACTAACTTAATCATCATTGTAACAGAATCTCAATTCAATAATCTATTTCAACTTTACTCGCATTTCATACCGTTCACATTGTTTCCTAAACTTTCGAGGAAAGTTCAAAGGTTAAAGACATTCATGATGTCAAATCTTTCATACTCTCAGCCAAAATTAAAAACTGTCTATAAAATGTTTCACAAGTATCAGACGCTGACTGTCATAGTACTGAATTCAACCCCTTTCATAATTTTCCCGAGATAATTTGGAAGCCTTATATATTTCAAAAATATGTCCATTTTAATCCTATCCGAATTTTAATTATTTGTTTGAATTTGTAAAAATGTATCGTGTATTACAATTAATGCTCGCTAGATAGCTCTAAAAAGTTGTTTGTTCTGGTTCATCGGAGTTATTGTGAATGAAGTGACATAAATATTAGAGTAAAGCTTCCAATTCATTGAAATAATATATATCGTATAAAAATCCAGATATGTAGACTTTATTTATCGAGTATATCATCTTCAAAAATATTAAAACAGGTTGATAAAAACGTTTATCACATTATTATAAGTTATCATAAAGCAAAATGAAAAACATTACTTTTTTTTTAGTTCCTTTCCAAATAAAAGCCTGACATTGAAGAATTAGATTTGTTTAAGCACGAAGTAGAATTTAAAATACATGAATCTGTTAAAGGCTTAAAATGATTTTAAATCGTCGCACCAATTCCAGTGGAATGAAATATCAAAATTATTAATAAGCAGCATTAGGTAAAACTTTATAATTTTTTTAAAAATCTTGCTATCTGGAATATTGTATTTGATAAAACTACTCTTTCTGAAGATACTTCTCTATATTATGTTCTGTTACTGTTGACCTTTCGTGATATTACGTGGAAAAAAAAGATAATTATTATGTAAAATTATATTACCATTAGTGAAGAAATCATAAAAATAGATTATTAACTGTCTTTGTTATAGAAATAGGAGCACAGTATCAAGTGAGCAGCTTCTTTTTATTGGGTAAATTTGTCTAATAAAATTCTTTAACAGTTGGTTTACTTACAGAAATTACGAACTTAAAACCATGAATTAAGATTTTTATAAAATAAGACCATTACATTTCATAAAAGAAATGACAGAATAAGTAAAAATCATGGTAAATTAAACACAAAAGAAAACGAAAATAATGAGAATAGACTAGTTCTGACAACAAACTGAAGGCATAGAAGGGTTGGACAAAAATAAGAAACTTGGTGAAAGAGGATATAATCCACAAAATAACTAATAAAAAATAATTGTATTCAAAACAAGTAAAAAATTAATATGCAAGCATGTTATTAATTCTTAAATTATCATCATCAAGCATAAATTGCTAAAACAAATTTAGTTAAACTATTTTATGTTTTTCAAACAATAAAACATGCTTGTAGTGTAAAGAAGAGCGGTATTGAAGACTTCTGACGATTTAAGCATTACCAGATACTTTTAGATCTGTAATATCTATCCGATGACGACAATGTTGTTGGCTGTTACAGCACTATATTTTGTAAAAAATGTTTCGCCCGACATTTAACCGGAACATATGATTCAACTTTGAAATAATAACTGAAGTCTCGAATACTAGAGCTTATTGTACAAAGAAGTAAAAGATGCACTTATATTTTATTAATTATTTCTGTTACAAAGAAAGAAAAGTGACGTTTTCGTCTCTCCCTTCTGTGGGTGTTTAATTTTAATTCTACATCGGTTCGATTATTTGAAATAATCATATCTATTTCTTATCTCGTGTTCTTAAAACGTCTTCATATTAAAAAAAAACAAAAAATATCGGAATTCAAAATGAACTTTCATAAACGATAGGTAAAAGATCTGAGGAAGAACTAGATTTCATCTATGAATATTTTCGTAACCCAAATACAAATTTACGAACAACTAAATATAATATTTCCTTTTCCTGTTTTTAAACGTATTCTTTAAAAAAATTAATTTCCTATATTATTTTGATCCAGTTTACAAAGAGATCATCTTTAGCATCAGAGAAATCATAGTCCTTATTATTTTCTGGAAACTATTTAACTTTGTGAACTGTGTTAAATCATTCTTCTGTAATTGTTCCGCAAGGAGGCTTAGTTTTAATTGAAATTCACAAATAGACTATAATTGCTCGTTTATTATTTTACTTCTTCCCTGAAGCTTCATATTCAAGTTATTCAAGTGAGCCATCATGTCGCACAGAAAGTGCAAATCACACTGCCACGACAAGTTTCAATTTCAGGGAAATTTTCAATCTTACCTTTTCAACAAGATACTCTTTTATTTGAGGAAATAAGGAAGTAAATCGGTCCAAGACTTTTCCTCCACTTAACCATCTGACATTTGCAAAATCAGTAAGATCATCAAAAGTACAGTCACTACTTTTCTTCAAAGACTCAACAAACTGTAGATGGATGAGAGAGCTTCCACTTCTTATACAATTCACTATTTTTACAACAATGTCCATCAAATTTTTCAATTCATCACTTTTAGACATATGAGTACATAAATTTTCCTGATGCAAAATGCAATGGAAAGATTATTGTTTGTTTTGAATTCCGTGCAAAGTTACTTAAGGATTATCTGCGCTAGCCATCCTTAACTTAGCAGTGTAAGGCTAGAAGAAAAGCAGCTACTCATCACCACCCACCGCCAACTCTTTTACCAACGAACAGCGGGACTGAAAGTCACATTATAACATCCCCACGGCTGAAAGGGCGAGCATGTTTGGTGCGACCGGGATTCGATCCCGCGACCCTCAGATTACGAGTCAAACGCCTTGACCCACCTGACCATACCAGGCCTCAATGGAAAGATGGCAACGTGGACTTCACGTTATTTTCAATTAAATGCTCTTTCAAAAGAGAAACAAATCCTAATTTTGCTCCAGTAATAGCGGGAGTACCGTCTGTTGTGACAAAAACAAGTTTTTAAAATCCAGATTGAATTTTTGACATTTCAAGAAATTTTTAAAAGATATTTGTTCCTCATGTTTGATCTCGTAATCCGCAAAGGCTAAACATTTCTTCCCTCACTTGAAGATCTGAAGTTACATATCGAACCCAAAATATCAACTGTGCAGTGTCACTAACAGCTATTGACTCATATAGTGCTAAAGAAAAGTACAATCTTTTTAGTTGTTCAAGCAACTGATTTTCTATGTCTTTCGCTAACTCTAGCACTCTGTGGACAATTGTTCTTCGAATTAATTGCAAATTATTTACCTTTTGAAGAATATCATCTTTTATTTTTGAATCATAATATTCGAACAGTTTCAATTACCACAATCAATAATTCTTTCACAAGTTCAGTATCAGAAAATGATTTCTTTTTTTGAGCTAGAATCTTAGCTACTTTCTAGCTAGCTAACGTAACTAGTTCTATCGATGATAAAAAATCTTTTTAGACCTCCCTCTTTTTCACGAAGTTGTGTTTTCAGAAGGCTAAGTTTATTCATACGATTTTTGCTATCAACTCGAAATTTTACATCAAATTCGTTGTGAAAATTGTTAAAGTGTTGCTTAAGGTTGTATACCTTATTATTCCTAAAAACTTTGGTACACAAAAGACACACTGGCTTATTATTTGCTTCAATCATTACAAATTTCAACTCCCAACTTTCATTAAATTCTCGTTCCCCTTTTTTCCAATCGAGCACCATTCTCTTTTCGGCAGTAATGCCAGAACTAATTAAAGTGTCTTTATTTTCTGAGTGTTCACTCTCATTTGGATTCTTTCGTTTTCGAAGTATCCAATTATCCATATTATGAGATTGTAAACAAAATGTATATAAACACTTGAAAGTTGCACGAAAACTATGTTTGCAAGCGCATGCAAAACAACGTACACTCGATAAGAAACATCTAAACCAGACTGACGTTACAAAATGGACGAGTCTGCGGCAGTGATGAAGCGCGCTACATTAGTGATGACGTAAGGGAGTGCAGTTGCTAGTTGCCAAATTAGCGATAAAAAAATAAATGACGGTAAAAGTTGATTCCTAAACTCGAGCTGGCCACAATTGTGTTATCCACTGGATGCATGTGGCTAGTTTCCCATCCCTGTACTAGCAGAAACGCCGGGTTAAGGGAGGTTATTTGTACTAGTGTTCATACTATATTGAGAAATGTAGAAAAAGTGGACTCTTTTAAAAAAAATGTTTTTTCTGTAAGTATTGCACGGGAAAAGTGTTCGGATCGTACAGATATAAATTGTAATGTTTAATATATTAAAAGTGATCCAAACTATCAACTACAGCCCTAATGAAAGTCGTGTTCTTGTGTTGAGGAGAGTACTTTTACTTAAAATTATGTGCTGTGAGAAAGAGGTGGTTGTTGCACATACAGCATACTTTTGTTTCTAATTGTTTTAAGCTTGAATACGTGAAGTGTGAAATTTTGTTTTTTATTTATGGATCTTGTTTGTGGTATTGTTCAATAGATAACACCACAATGTATTTATTATTTCTGTCACATATCCGATGCACGTTCACACGCTAATAGCAAGATGTCATTCTAGTTTAAAATGTGATATTTAAATTCATTCTAAATCGTTTTCTGGTTCTGAACTGACTACGTGCGTTCGATATATTTGAAATAAATGTGTCAATTGTCAATAATAAATATTTTCATTAGAAGAGTTGTGAATAACTAAAACCTTCTTTGTTAACATTTGGTACATCATTACTGATAGAAATAGCAGTTACTTCCAGTTAGACTTTCACTGTCGTCACCATTCTAATAGCTTAGCAACCATAAATTAATTCGGCCTTTCTAAAAATGCAAAAAAAACACTGCTTTTATTTTTGCCTATATACAGTTTCTAACAAAAGATGACACAAGGCACTCGGAGAGACTAGGGTAATCTTTGAGAAGCTGTATAGTATACACTAATGCATATCGGTATTTACTCGCTCTTCTTTCTCAAATATTTAATATCATGGACATGAAAACTTGTCCTCGAAAGAATAAAAAGTATTAAATGATTACAAGTTTATGTTGTTTACGTGTGAGTTTATTAAATGCTGATTTATCTTTTAGCCTCATCTTAACTGTGTGTACTTTGATGTTTCTCAGGTTTCATAAGCTAGGAAGCCCAAACTCTTCTGGCCGAAAGTCTTGTAGACTATTTAACACTAATGTAGCTTTCTGACAGAGTGTAATATCAACATCCTTTGAAGGCACCATGACTACTGGCATTCCTGCGGCCACGGCTGCTTCTACACCAGCAATAGAATCTTCAAAAACTAAAGTCTGAAAAAAAGAGTTTAATTTAAAACTAGTTTTTATTGTTAATTACAGTAACATGATAATGATAAACAAAATAATAACGAACGAAAAACTGAGTTTAAAGGGTAATGTCAATGATCTGTCTGTCTGTTTTGTTTGTTGTTGTTTTTTTGTTTATGAATTTCGCACAAAGCTACTCGAGGGCTATCTGCGGTAGCCGTCCCTAATTTAACAGCGTAAAACTAGAGGGAAGGCACCTAGTCATCACCACCTACCGCCAACTCTTGGACTACTCTTTTACCAACGAATAGTAGGATTGGCCATCACATTATAACGCCTCCACGGCTGAAATGGCGAGCATGTTTGGTGTGACGGGGTTTCGAACATGCGACCTTCAGATTACGAGTCGAACGTCTTAACCCACCTGGCCATCCTGGGCCCTGTCTGTTTTGAATTTCGCGCAGAGCTACACGAGGGCTATCTGCACTAGCCGCCCATAATTTAGCAGTGTAAGGATAGAGGGAAGGCAGCTAGTCATTACTACCTACTGCTAACTCTTGGACTACTCTTTAACCAATGAGTAGTGGGATTGATCATAATTTTATAACACCCCATGGTTGAAAGGGTAAACATATTTAGAAGGATGGGGATTTGAGCCCATAAACCTCAGAGTGGAAATCAAGCACCCTAACCGCTGGGCCATGTCAGTAAGGTAATTTCCTGCATTTGTTAACCGAAAAGTTCATCCTAACATTGAGAAAGCTACATGTGATACAGGTGAAAAGTTAATTAATAGCGTTGTCAATCTGTGTATTGGAAAGTCTATATACGAGCAAAAAAACAAAACAAAACTTATTACCTGTATGTTTGCATAATTGAAAAATCATGTAAGTATATTTGCATAATTCGTATTTTCTATTTAACAAAGACTTATTATATTACTCCCTAGAAATCTTTTACTGCGCTTAAAACTTCCTTGTGCTTCTGGTTAGATTGATTGTTGTTAAGCGTAAAGCTTCATAATAATGGGCTATCTGCATTCTGTAGAACATCCCCCCATTTTAGCGTCAATAGCCTGCAGAGTAAGCTCTGATCCACCTGACAAAAAGTAATGTTGGTTTTTTTCCTTACCGAGAAAAACAGTTACTTCAACTAAAATTCAATCACACAGATTTTTAAAATTATCATATATTCATAGTTTTTAATAAATTGTCGTAATCTTACAAGTTACAAAATATATGAGATTCCATCATACCTCTTTTGGGTTTGCTTTTGTCTGAAATCGTGCCTCGCATACTAGGAAAGTATCCGGAGCAGGTTTACATTTTTTTACTTCTGGTTCTTCCCCAGCTAAAATAATAGGATGAAAAAGGGAGAAAAAGTCTTTTCGTTTGGAGCTGATGCTATCAAATATGGTTCGTGTTGTACTACTTGCAATTGCTATTGGGATGTGGTGGTTGGAAAGATGTCTTACAAGACGTTCAACCCCTGAAAATAATTTTGTGGTGACAATAAGATACCGTGCATTACCATTTAGACAAAAAACAACTGCTCATAAAAACGTCACGAATCAAGTTTTAGCGTCATACATAGAGCAAAACTTTTAATAAAAAAAAAACACGAACTTTTAAACTTCTATCGTTCACATTTATGATTTAGTAATACAGAAGTCACTTGTCAATACTGAGTTATACGCAAAATGCAGTTATTTTGTTTCGTCTTTTAGTTTTACACCTCTTTTCCTTAATAGTGTTGTGCACAAATGCCTCAAGGATATTTGAAAAGAGACTGGTAATATCGGCTCCTCGGAAAATTACAATTTACAATAGTAAAAATATTGTTTGTCTAAACATAGGCCTAAAGATCTATTAAAATCTGGTGTTGTTGCATTGTGTTACGCTTCCAAATTTCAGACTTGTGAAAATAACGGTAAGGGCAAACAAGACAAACTTCAATCAAGCCACAGTATTTTAATAATATTAGGTATATAAAGTCTCATTTTATTGAAACCTGGGTTCACAGTAATTCATTTTGTACTAATGGACATATTTAAGATGGACTTTCCACTTACTGGGAAATTAATATAAGCAACCCCCACGTCCCACAGTCTTCGCATGTAGTGCCCATGTATTCTTCTACTAATTTCCTTTTTCTTCTTCTTTCTCGCTTATCTCTGTCTCCAGTTCGTACAACCCACATAAGTCAATCAATAAAATATCAAAACATTATTAGTTATACCCATCCATACCTTTACCATATGCTAAAAGGATGATGAAAGGCAGAAAGCCTCTGATCATCCTTGGTTGTCTTCTATTCTTTGGAGTAGTTATACACCAAAACACCAGTCAAGATTATTTAATTTAATCCTTATGCTCAATATCAGTAGTACTGTGAATTCCATTATATCTTCTAGGACTGATATACTGTATGATGAGGTTGTTAAAACCAATGTTTTGACTAGTCAAAGATACTCTGTGTAAAAATTTGTGCAAAAACTCCATGTTAGTAGGAACTATATGCAAGACTCTGTAGAGGATGCTTGTGATTGACATTGTTAATAATAGAAAAGGTCAAGACAGAAAACAAAACTTTCTAAAAGTGAGGTTAACTCAATATATATTCTTCACAAAACAGACAATGGCTAAATAGAGATACTGCCACTGACTTTGCTGTAAACCACAAGATTTTAAGATACATTTAACACAAAGAAGACTTGATAGATGTGTAGCTGCTCAACTGCTGCTGACTATAAATAACCAAAACAAAAGATTTAAATAGCAATCAGATCACAAACAGTAGAACAAATAAAACTGGAAATGTGCTTTTACAGATTAATCTAGCTTAGAATTGTTTGGCAATGATCAGTAACAATTTGTTCAATGGTTGAGATGAGAAAGGAATTGCAGTCATTGTACGGCATCTACAGTAGAGCATTATGTAGTACAATCAGTATAAGCTTATGGCTGCATCTCAGCCCATGGTATCAGTGATCTACACAGAACTGGTGATATCCTGACTATTAGCAAGTACATGCACATTCTGATCTGTCATGTTTTTCCCTTGGAAGTATGAATTATTGGGTAGAGATTCATTAGTTATACTTGTTGCAATTTTTGGCTAGTGATGGAGAAAAAAAAGAAAGATGAACACTTTGGCTCTTCAGCTAGTTCCCAGTTCTTCTCTTTAACAACACTTTTCAATTGTATTGGAAGCCTCATAAGATGTAAAACACTCAAAAACGGCAGTTAGGTACTCAAACAAAGCTCTAACTTGACATGAGCAGTTATTTGTAAGCATTATTAAATAACAGATTAAATTTTGTGGCAATTTTTTTCCTGGCCTATCCCTACATGTTAAGCATATTCGTGCTTAACCATACAGAAAGAATTCAGTGTACTGCTCACAGTTAGAATAATACAACTTTCGGAAAGTTCTTGGCTGTCTCCAATAGTGATTGTGGAGAAGAGAGAGAATACTAGGTTATGTGTGGAATTAGTGCAAAAAATGGACAGATTGAAAGACATACATTGGTCAATAAACTAAATGTGGCTTTTGACTAATGACGAGTTGAACTGATGAAGAAAGTAGACAGGGGGGTTACTTTACAGCATACTGAAACGACTGTATAAGTTCACTTTCATCAAGATGGACTGTGTATATAATATGATATTTTAGTGTATAATAAATACACTCTCAGAAAAGTATGCACTGATGCACATGTAAGTGGAATTCCTCAGTTTCATAGTGGGCTGAGGGTGGATGTCATATGATCCTGTGTGGATCACAATGGTAAGGAATAATCCCAGTCTCTTACCAAAAAATAAAAAAAGCTCTATCTTTCTAGGCCTCTCTTACTATAATTTATTGGCAAGTTTCTTCAAGACAGCTTCATCAATGACTGCATTGGCAGAGTCTTAAATGCATTTTGGACTGGTAAGTGAAAGTGGGCAAGTATTCCAGACAATGAATTGTACTTTGGTCTAAGGAATGATGTTGGCTCAATCTCATTAAGGCTGTCTATTTATCCTGGATACTGATGCTAAAGACAGTGGAATGGGAGCAGTATTGTCACAGATACAAAGCAGTATGGAGAATGTAACTGCACATGTAAGTCATACACTAACAGCTCTCAAACTTGTCAAATATTATTGCCACTACTTACATGGTAAAAAGATCATTATTCAACTGAACAATGTATTACCAAAACAGCTGATGGATTTTAAAAATTCAAGTGATAAAATTTCACATTGGATAACAAAGGTGCAAGAGAACATTTTGCATGTTTAATACCATCTGAGTCAGTAGTACAGATATAACACGGATTATCTTGTAAATTAGTGAACTAAAACTATGGCCATTCACTGAAAGTCTGTATCATAGACACTGTGAAGAATGCAAAATTAGTGCATCAGCAGTGACAATGGAACTATACGAGTGGTGGTGATCTTACTTACAAGTAACACTTCAAATGACTAGCCAGGAACTTAAGAAAGATCAACCAAAAACTCAAAATATAACTTTAACCCTATTAGTTATGAAATAAGGTGAAGAATAACTTAAAAAATGGTGAATGTAGTTTTGATTCACACAACACTTTACACAATCAGTTATAAGTGTAAGGATGGTGTGTTATACCATAATCATTAGTGACAGATACACAGTATCTAAATAGTAATGCCGCTAGCAATCAACATCACTTGAAGGCATGATATATCATAGTTTGGATTTTGTATAATGCCAGGAATAAAGAGCAATAAAGACTGACACATTTTCATAACTGTTTGTAAGCAGTTCTTCTGGGCACATTAAAGTAAAGACACTATAACATGTATACTGTTGAGAGAAACAACTAGATGCATCATGGAGAGTTCTTAAATTGTGTTGTAAGTTATCTTTCACGGACAATCATCAAGGATATAACTGATCTCCTGTTCACAACAGATTAAATTATTCTGCATGTGCTTATTGTTAATAACTTCTTCACTAAGTGGGCTAAAACATATTCAACAGATGATATTCTAGGACAGTCTAACAATGAACAGTGGATCACATGATCATGAACACATGGAGAGATGTATACGAATTAAAAAAACAGCTTCAACAGCCAGATGTTTGCAGAGTTCTGTCATGTATTGAATGAGGTGAAAATGCATGCTCCACCATTATCACTCTCAGTCTAATTGTTTGACTGAATGGAATATGTTAAAAATCAAGCAAACTCTGAGTGAAACAAATAGGATGAGCATCCACTATAAGTCATAATGATATACTGTGTAAATAAACAACTGACTGATTATTCCTTGAATCTTATGATATTCATTGGAAAACACACAGAAATAAGTGGAATGGCTGCATCTTGTAACCATTAAATGTGGATTAGTGTGTGTGGTCAGAAGTCAGTCATGGTAGATGTATGTTAAAAGATATCTAGTGACATGAATGTTGGAGCTCAGTGACTGAGTATGAATATGATATGCGAGTACAATGTATACATAACTTAGTTTTTGCTGTACTGTAAAGTATCTTACTTTATTTTCCTTTTTATTTAAGTTCAGTCATTATTTCTGTAAATCTGAATCTATTCATTATGCAATATGTCTTATCCTGCTTATTTTAAGTTTCTTTCTGCCAGTATTTTGTTCTTTGTACTTTCAGTTATTCTATTATTCTTTTTTTTATTGTAGTTAATTTTGTGAGTTTATTTTTAATTTAAGCTTATCTTGAATTACAGTTTGATTCAGCCAGATGTGGTCTAGAGGCTAACAGACCAGGATGTGAATTCACAAAACTGTGCTTCACATTTTTGGCCTATGGGGATATGATTTCATTAGAGAAGCCAAAGGCTTGATATAGGTGCCTGATGATAATAATAATGAGCTTGCAAAAATTATAAATATACTGAAACAAATACAGAGATAAATTCCTGGGGAAATATCACAATCATTCTTCATATAGCAAATATGAAAACTAAGGAAACAGTAACACAAATAATTAATATGCAGAAAACTCAAGTTATGCTGTTCAAATTAAAATATATACAAACAAAATAAAAACCATGTAATAAATATAGCTGATAAAAATATAATACAGGTGAAAGAAATACTTTTGGGAAAATATTTGCTTTTAATTCCAATAGAAAAAAGAATGGATTTCAGAAAGACAAAGAAGTCACTCTTTTTAACTTTAGTAATCAGAAGGCTGTAACAAGTTCCTAGCAGTAAATTCATCTGAATTAATATTAAAAAGCAGATCAATCACAATAAAGAATGTAAAAATATAAAATACACTTTTACCAGAGCTTCATACTGCAGGTCTTTTGTGTCACAAAGGGAAGTACTATTCTGATTTTTTTCACACAACAAGAAAAATATTAGGCAACTGCTTCAATTAATCTGTTTATAGCTTTGTGCAAATATCTAAACACACTAATAAAATAATTTGACTTACATTTAATGTTTCTTTAATTTACTTCAGTTCTGAATTTTATTCAGTTATGTATGGTTAACTAAAGTTCATACAATTCACTTAGCTTTATCCTTCTCAATTCATTTATTTTGTGTTTTATATGTTCCTATTAAGTAGTATTTTCTTTATTATTTTCAGTTTTATACTATAGCATTATATTTTCAGTTTAATGTAACATACACTTTTATCATTAGTTAACGTTTGATGGTTTCAGCTCAGCAGAATTGAGGTACAAAAGAGTCTTTATGGTAGCCAAAAACTGCTTTTTACCTTTCTATAATTCAGAAAAAATATGTATTTACTCTGGTATGTTTAGAAATGTCTTTAATGCAAGTGTTGCACTCTTAACATGCATCTTTTAAACAAGGTGTTAGTCATAAATACGCTGCAGTTCTTACCTTAGGCTAAGGTTACATACCATAATGGTAATTATACAGAGCCTGTATACAACTGCCATGCTTCTGTACAATCTTTCTCTCTGTTGCTTGAAGCATGACTCAAACCCAAAGAAGGGGTGCTGGAGAGATCTGTATAGGTAGTAGAAGCTGTGAATTTATGTTCATATGAACATGCACAATTAGAAGGATCACAGATATAAATAATACATGACTGTTGTCTACAACAAATGGACTTTTTCTCTGACCGAAACATAATGTATGGCCATAATCCTCCTCTTCTTTAAAGAGTGATGGAAATTCTTCAATTGTATTCTAAGTGACTGTACATTGACACATTAATAAAGCCTCTTATATTCTGGTCTTTTTAATTGCTATAGATGTTTGATTTATTCTCCCAAAACTAAATCTTTCCAACCTCCCATATTTCAGCCTTAATACTTATCTGTTGGTTCCACTTTTACCTACATCATGTGTCTGACATGCACACACCATCTTACTAATGTGCTTGCCAGTTGCAATATTTATCAAGCATGATTGTGGTTCTGTCTTTTACGACACTGAATATACAACTAAGGTTTCTGTCTAGTTCATTTCTCAGATTTTGCTACAATGCTTCTTAAACCGAAATTTTGACAACCTAGAATTCACATTTCCCTACTAACTTTCTATCATCAAGAAACTATGTTCTTGGCTGATTCACTGACTAATTAATTAACTGTTTCTGCTTACCAATAGTTGCACAAGTGTGTGAATGACAAATACCTATCTTAGCATAAAACAAGCAGATACAGTAATATTTACTTCTCCTTCACAATAATGCATGATGGATAAACTGGAATGACTAACTACATATACTAGAATAACATACTCATGGTCAGCTGCAGGGTTCAAAGGCCTTCCTCATGACCTACAGAGACCCCAATATATCAAGCAACCTCCTCTGTTATCTCCAACTGATCCTATAGATACCCAGAGAGATAAGTAGTTTGTGCTCAAAATAAACTGTAGTATGTTTAAGTAAAACTGATACCTCCAAAAGTATCAGACAGACAAATTCACGTAATAGCAGTAAATAAAAATAATATTGTGTAATTAATGACTTGATTAAGTTTTATGTTGTATGACAAGTTAACAGACTGGTCACATTTGAAGGACAGTGAATATAATCTTTATTAGGTAAGAATAAGAAAAGAAAAAAACAGTGTGTATCTGTGATGTCAAGAAAATCCACTCGTATAGAAATATATATGTAAAAACGGCTCATTTGGGTTGAGAAAATTTTTTACGTGGAGCCGTTTTTACATATATAGTGTGTATCTGTGTAAACAAATGGACAGTTGTCTCTACTGGATTAGTAAATAGCTCACCAGCTTTCTGTTTCTCAAGATGAATCTCTATCAAATTAGTCACAATGAAAACCATCCAGAACTGAACCCTATGAACATACCCGTTTTCAACAGGTAACCTTGGTTTCTTTATGGAGTTAAAAGCACCACTTTATGACTTTAGTTCTCTCACAGTATTGATAGATTATTTTGTTCAAGCAATGTCAAACTCTTCTACTAAAATATATTACATTACTAATCCTTTTAACCCATTATGCTATATGTTGCTGCAGGAATAATAGTTATTACCTACTAAAGAGAACAAAAAAAGCAAACATAACAAGGTAATCTTAATGACTTTCTGAAGCATGTGTTTATGCTAAAAGTTCGTTGAAACTATTAAATGAATAACTTCTAAAATCACTAAAGCAGGTTAAAACATTGGATATGCCTGTACATATCCTTCTATTTCTGTATGACGACTGTCCCAACCTTAGAATTAAAAGAGCATGCTAACTTTATTTATAAGAACACACTACAAGAAGCAACCCTTTAAAAATATAGTACAATAATAATAATAATAACACCCTTTAAATAGGACTTAAAATACAATAAAAAGAAAGAAACCCTTAAAAACATAACCAAATAATACTTTAAAATGATGAAATATGTGCCACATTTGGTATAAATAAATAATGAATTGGGATATGAGTATAATTACAAACAAAGTATCTCCAGGCTCCAAAGGGTAAAAAAGCCAGTCTTTTGCCAAATTTGGATTCATCAATCCTGAAAGCTTATTCCTAGATCCTTTCTCATTATGCTTTGGTGATTTTATTGGCAAGGTTTAAACCCTTTATTTAGGTAATAGCTATTCCAAGAGAGTGTACCTGAAATAAAACCCAATTTAACAGGTGTCCACTGTGCTCAGACATATTTCAAACATGGCACTCCCAGAATCCCAAAATAAGCCAAGAAATGCAAACTATAATTCCAGAAATACTAATTTTCAGACCCTCATTATGCTTAGGTGACCTTCTGAATGCATTTTGTTCATCCCTTAGTATGGGGTTATACCCTATAAATAAATGTAATTTGTAGGTCACCTTGAGTCCATGTGCTATGTCTGGTTCTGCTAGCACCAAAACCGTAAGAAGTGTTAAAGGACAAATAAGTTCAAAAACATACAACATGAATTACCACAGGGATGAAAACTTTGTACTTTGTATTTTGATACTATCATGAATAGTTATAAAATGTTATATTATACCAAAAAGAGAAACTGACAAACGAAAACCAACTCTGTTAAAAAAGAAGTCTTTTTTTTTTCAGCAGTATATGAGTATAAAATTTGCATGCATGCAAAAATGAGAGTAAAAAGTGAAAAACATTCAAAATACCAGGTAGAAACAACTTTACACCTGCAATGTACAAGTTACATCTAGGAATCGTATGAAAGCTTTCTCTGAAAGAAATTGAAAGTGCTACTTGGTATACAAATGTTGTGGTGTTTACAAAAACTTTAAAAAAAATAAAAAACCCACAAGAAATTAGGCAACCACCTATTAATCGAAACATGAGCATGGATAATTTTATTGTTAACTTGCTAGATCCCTCAGTCATATATACACACACACACACCTTACATCTTGTGAAATTCTCTTTCAAAATGTTTTACTACGTTAAACTTGATTTTCAAAAACCATTGATTACGGAGTTTCAAGGAAAACATATTAAGTTTTGAAACACATCTGAATACATATATAGTGATATACCATATCTGAACATTATATCTAACCTGGCATAAGAGGTGCTTCAGAGAGTCTTCGTTCATATTCACAATCATTCTCCAACTGATGCCTATATTCTTCTGTAGTTATAGGAAGCTGTAAAGTCTGAACTACCACTCGACAACTTTCATTTACGCTAAGCCCCATTTCTTTCATGTGAGTTTCACGTGTGTATTCTTTACCATATTTTTTACAGACCTTTCTTGCAATTTTTGCATAAACTGGTTCTGAGTCTGCAATCAATAATTACACAGCTTTATGAAAAAAATGGAACATTCAATGAAAATCAGTTAAATCATAAAATATTTAAAGATACTCAGAAAAAAACAACCAACAAGAAGAAAAACAAGATATTACACAAACTACTGACTATTTTTAGCACAAAGCTGCATAAAAAAATATTCACTGTGTTTCCAAATTGAGGATCAAACACAGAACTTTAGCATTAAAACATTGTGATTTACTTCTGAACTACTAAGGCAAAAATTACAAAATAGTTTGAAAATATAACTAAATGTTGACACTGTAATAATACAAATTATTTTTAGTCTGTTAATTATAACAAGCAAAGTTGAATAAGACTACTTACACTGTATTTCCATAATGAATAATTATGTAAACATTCGATTTATCAGGTAAAAATTTAATTAAAATGAACAATACATGCAAGCGATTTCACTGAAGTTTTTTGTAGCCGCTTGTACTACAGTAAATATTCCTAGTTTTCTGTATTTAACTCAAGCTTCTATAAATACATTATTTTCAATATATTTTTAATGAAAAATTCGTTGTGACATTCATTATAAACAGTTTGAATCTTTTTCGTTTTCATATATCTTAATCATCGTCAAGTTTCTACAAACGAACACATTATTTTTTTTACGACATTCAACGCATAGGCTGATGTGTGCGCGCCACGAAAAGGCCTCATGACTAAGCTTAGCTTAAACTGCAGCTGAATTACTGGACATAATAGTTCTCTGTCAGTTGTAATAGTTATACAAAAATAAAGGTATAAAATATACAGCATACAAAAATTAGCTTTGTACAGTTAAAAATAAGAGCTTACACTATTAATTAATAATTATGGATTACTGTTACTGGGGCAAAAGAAGTAAATACAGTTAGCCTGAACTAGGAAGGAAAAATTATTATATTAATACTGTGCAGTTTCTGTTCCTGTCTAAAAGTTCAGTACCATAGTTTGCACATTTATATGCTTGTCAGAATTTCAACATTTGGTTACTCATTTTCTTACCCACAAGCAAGCCATCTAGATCAAATATAACTCGGGCAACTCGTCCGTATCTTGCCATATTCAACCGTATAGTGAAATAAAAAATATGTATATATATATGTTATATTATGTTGTAGGATTAAGACTATTAAAAATACATTTCGTTCGATACTGATAAGTGATGTGGTATGAAAAACAGTGCAAACAGAGCAAAAATGTAACTTACTACAAAGGAATTATATTAAAAACCTGATAACAGTATTTACATACCTATATAAATTGTATAGTGGATGTTAATACTAAGCTAGCATTATTTGAAAGTATAGTGAAACCAATCACATACAACCATGAAAAGGATAAATTAGCATAAAATGCACAGGTAATCCAATTCGCTACAAAATCGATCTCTGTGAGAACAGAAAAAAACAAATGTTGTCGGATCCCGCAGCCCCGAGGTGAAAGAAAATTGGCAGGGTCCTGCGCATAAGCTCCTGGAAACTTTGGGGTCTAGTTGCTTGAAAATGGTAAAGAAACCTTTTTTGTATTATTTTTGTACTAATCGGACTAAAAGTCTATTCAGGGAAGGGGGGTGTAAAAATCAATTTCAGCAGGCCTGATCAGTTAAAACAAGTTGTTAATTTCGATGTATATGTTAAAGTTAAAAATATATTGTGCGTGTAAAAATGAATATGAACCATAAATTATATAGAAATGAATACAGTATTAGCGGACAAAGAGGTCTTAATAAATTTCACAAAAAAATGTATAATGAAAATCCTTTAAAACTGATTAATTGTGAAGTATGACAATGTAGGAGGGAAATTTTAAATATGATCTATTTTGCCTGACAGATACATGAAGAATTAATGATGTCTACAATAATCAAGCGTATAATGAAAACACTTTAATTCTGATAAATTTTAAAGTAGCATATTCTAAAAATAAATCCATTATCCGAAAATTATATTAATAAGCACAGTAATTAAAGTATTAAATGTTATCTGATAGTTTATTGTTTTTAATTCTATTTAATAACACGGTTAAAATAATCATAAATCACTCTTTAACATTGTTGTATACTCACCTTAAAAAGCATTAAATAACTTTTCTTTTTCACACCACATATTACTGCAAACAATGTAATTAAATAAAACGACTGCTTCACTTTATACCCTTTTAATGACAAATAGCCAAGCTGAAATTATGCAGAATAGGGCTCTGTACGTTTTCTTACAATATTATGCAGACATAGGTAACCGTTCTATTCTTGAAATGGAAAGGTGAAGTTTGCTCTGATTCACACAACTGCTTCTCACAATTTACTAATAAAAATAAAGTAACTGGGATAATTTATTTATTTAAACTTAAAAGTAACGTTCCTTGCAGTTTATAAAACTGATCGTCAGAAAATGATAAAAACATTTGTAACCATTGTAGGTTATTGAAACTGAAGGGTAACGTTCACTATCATTTATAAAATTGATTTTCACAAAATATACAACAATATAAGTAACTATTGAAAGTGAAAGGTAAAATCTCTTGCAGTCCCTAAAACTGATTCTTGCAATTGACTGATATATATAAGTAACAACTATGCATTGCCAAAACTAAAGGGTAAAGATTTAATCAACTTAATAATGAAAAATACAAGCAATCATTATAGATTATTGAATTTGCATAGTAAATCTCACTGTACTTGTTTTATAATAAAACTAGTAAAGTAACAACAAAATAAAAAAAAGTGAAAACCGCACAGAGTGCTATCAGCCAAAGTGTAGTTTCACATCAAACATTAGTTTTCCCGTATAGTATCTTTCACCTTTGGCAAAGGTGTTTTTGCTTTTATTTTTCTCTCGCAAGCTCTGTTTGGTATTTTAAATTTAAATTTAGATGTTAATTAAATGTAGATATGTATTAAATTTATGATGTTTGATACACGTTGTCTTCTTGTTAATACGAATATATTTTAAGGTACATACAATAATACAATTTATAATAATGGTAAATACATATAGCTATTACAAATAATGATTTATATATAAAAGTTTTAGAAACTTACAAACAATATTGAGTTTTCTATCTGATCCAGAACCTCTTTGATATACTATCAAGGGTTTACGATGAGCGAATTCATTTTCAGCTGATATCGGTACAGATCACTTAATGGGAGTTAGATGGCTCTTTGATGATTACTCGTGAGTTTTTTACTGCTGAAATTATATAACGTCTTCGCAAAAATACTAACAACTTATGTTAATCCGCTGAAATTAAACTGTTTATAATGTTCGAAATCTATAAACGTTTCTGTTCAAATATTTGTATTTTCCCGATTAATAAGCATTAGTTAAAGTTATAACTTCCGAGGTTTCTAATATACCAACTGTAGCAAATCAACAATATATACTCTTTCTTGGCGCTTCGGTTAAGCGAAGTGCTAGAAATTCCAGTTGGCCCAACAATACTGACAGTACGCTTGTGCTTTCATAAAGTACTACTATCTAGTACTGGGTAGGACCCCATTTTGCCTCCAGTACAGCCTGAATTCTTCAAGGCATGGATTTCACAAGGTGCTGGAAACATTCCTTAGGGATTTTGGTCCGTGCTGACTCAATATCATTAAGTATTTCCTACAAATCTGTCGGCCACATATTCGTGTTACGAAATTCCCGTTCCACCTCTTTCGGAAGGTGCTATTTTGGACTGAGATCCGGGGACTTTTCAGGCCATTGGAGTGCACTGAAGTCACTGTCAAGTTTGTGAAACCAGCTGGAATTATGCGTGCTTTTTGACATGGCACATTATCTGTAGCCATTGGAAAATGGGGAGACTATGGCCATGAAGGAATACACATGGTCAGCAACAATGTCCAGGTACGTTGTGGCATTTAAATGATGCTCAATTGGTTTTAAAAGGGCTAATGTGTGCCAGGTAAACATTCCCACACCGTTACACCACTAACAGTAGCCTGTACCGTTGACACAAAGCAGGATAGATCCATGGATTCACGCTCTTTATGTCAAATTCTGACCGTACTATCTGTGTAACGCAGCAGAAATCGAGATTCGTCAGACTAGACGACGTTTTTCCAACGTTCAATTGTCCAATTTTGATTATTCCGTGTTAACTGTAGCCTCATCTTCCTGTTTTAACTGATAGGAGTGGAACCCAGCGTGTTCTTTACTGCTGTAGTCCGTCTGCTTCAAAGTTCGATATTGCGAGTTCAGAGATGCCATTCTGCACACCAATGTTGTAAAGAGTGGTTATTCGTGTATTAGTGGTCTTCCTGTCAGCTTGAACGAGTCTGACTATTCTCCTCTGACATCTCTCATTAAAAGGTGTTTTCAGCCACAGAACTGTCGCTCATTGGATTTTTTTTGTTTTTCGCACCATTCTCTGTAAACTCTAGAGACAGTAGTGCGTGAAAATCCCAAGAGGTCAGCACTTTCTGAGATGCTGGAACCACCACGTATGGCACCAACAATCATTCCACGGTGAAAGCCGCTTAGATCATTCATATTTTTCATTCTAATGTTTGGTTGAACAATTACTGAACCTCTTGACCACGTCTGCATGCTTTATATGTTGAGTTGCAACCACATATTGTTGATTCTTACATTTAAAAATTTTCTAGAAAGTTAGTGAATAGGCGGGAAGTCATAACAGGTTAAAACACAAAATTACTTAATAATATGTATTACATTACTTAATCGAAAGGGAACAATAAGTAAACATGTCGGTAATCTAAGTGTTATGCGATACATTAATATTTGAGGAACCAAAATACTTGTGATGATAAAATAAAGTAATATTGTGGGTTTATCAAAACAATAATTAAAATTAGACGCATTTTCAACTTTACTAGAACGAAGTAATACATTTTAGTTTTACAGGAATAACAGTTTTTGATGAGCAATCTCGGTGGAATAGCTAGTTTTATATATATAAAAAAAGAAACAACCAAGTCCCAAATTGAGCAATACATTTAAATATTTTTTACAAAAATAAAATTTGAGTCATAATACTTTAACCATGCAAAATTGTTTGTTTTAGATTTTTTGTGCAAAGCTATAGAAGGGCTATATGTGCATAACTGTCCCCAACTTTCAACCGATAAACTAAAAGAAAGGCAGCTAATCAAAAGCAACCACTATTAAGTTTGATTGAACAGTGAGATTTGACTAATTGCTCTTATAGTACATTCATGGCACAAAGATGGGAACTCGTTTTTGTAGCAATGAGCTGAGAAGCGTGAGGCCTCGGATTAACAGTCCAAACATGCTAATTTATAACATACACCTGCCCCAGCAATGCAGAAAAAAGAATTTAATTTCCCAAACATAGCTTTTTATTCAAGATATTTCGAAAAAAGCAAATTAATTACTAATTGCACAAGATTAAGAACTTTAAGTCAAAATGTTTCTCAGGAAATAAAAACAATTTTTTGTTTTACAAACTCAATGTTTTAGTCATGATACTTCAAACATGCACATCAGTTTTAGTTTTATAACAGCATTTTTTAACAAAAACTTAAATATGCATTTTTTTAGTGTTACAAGTGTTCTATTTTGGCAAGACTCACATAGAACTAGATGGTACTTCATTTCCAGCAACAAGCTGAATGGTGGATTTCTTTATTGATGAATTAATCTTTATTTTACTATTTTACTCGTCTATTTTACTATGTCCCAATTAGTCTTCACATGCTCTGCACAGACCTAGTGAAACTCTCCGCTATTTTGGATTGGCCATTTAGGACCCGGTACCTTCTCTTGTCTTCCTCAACTGGTACATAGTCGGGGTTTTCATCTAATTTATCACCTAGGCTTGACAATGATGCTTCAGCTAGGTGATTTGTTGATAAATGTAGTATGCTGGGACTAATGTTAGAACTACTGGAAAAATCCTAGGTAGTACATCAGTTGTAATGGTAGTGTTGATGCCAAAACTAAAGTGAAGTTCTGGCGTTGGTCACAGTGGCAATTACTGAAATCTGTTATTTGGTTAATTTACAGGGCTTTTCTTATTTTTTCAAGATTGCCATGGTAAACTGTTTCTTTTGGTATTTTATGCTCTTTCTTAAAGTGTGCACAACTGTCTTTCCATGGCTTATGGTTTCATGGTATTTCTCTGGTGGTACTCTTTGCCATATGCTTTAGTTTTTCACTATTCAATGTGCTTATTTACGTGCTATACAACTATTGCACATTGAACTACGAGAAAATGATTTAAGAACCAATCCAGCAAGAATGAAGATGCATCCACTCCTTACTCATTTTCCGATCTTCAACTTTCTTTTCTGTACTGTATTACTGCAACATTTTCGCCATATAGTAACTTTATATGCAGCTATTGGTGTATAAACCCTTGTCCCTCAACTAATGCATACATCATCATTTCATAAAATCCTATGGATACTGTGGCATTACATCCATTCGAAGCTGTATTTATCAGTCTACTATAAGCAGACGTGGCACAGAAGTAGTTACCTTTCGTCCTTTAACACGACATGCTATCATGATGTATTGCAGTACTTTCAGTTAGGAAACAAACTCGTAACAGTTAAACTTTGCAAGCATATACTTAATTGTATGTATCGCCCATTTTGTAAAAGCATCAGACTGAAATTGATATACCAAATTGAACTTCTGAACCACACAAGACACCTTAAACTGGCAAATAAATAAATGCTGAAATTAGTTTCTTGGTCCATCTGGACTTCTTCATGCAATCTCAATAATTTTATTCCTTATTCGACTAACACATTAATGAATTATTCCATTAATATATCAATAAATGAATTACTGAACGATATAATCAATAACGACAATTACATACCGATTGCCTCAGGAGAAGAACCACACCCTTGCAACACACAACTTTACAACCTTCTGACAAAGTTAACCATAGCAGGGACAGCTTTCCTTCTAAGTAGTTCATAAGGTGAAGTATTTGAATCACTACTCAGTATCTTCACATGAATGCAGCCAGAAAAACTATTTATGCAAGTCAGTAAAAGTGCAGGAAACATCCTGGTGGCCTATGTGATTCTGCACCACTTTTATCTTTGTAAAGTTCGTGCTTCACCTTGTTTTCTTTAACATAATGCTCTTGTCAGATCTGCATACTATAGTATCTCTATATTAGTCATACAACGTATCTATTTATTTGTGGAATCATCATGTACTATATGTCTGGTAGCCACTGCTGCTCTAGTGACTCATACAGCTTCGTGATGACAAATATCTAGATATTCATGAACGCATTAGCTCTCTACATATGGTAAGATTGTTTCTATTTCATGTTTTTGGTCCAGACAATGTTTAGTATCCTGTAGTGTTGTTAATCAGTTACTACAGTGACACATAAAACACACGTGCCCGGCATGGCCAGGTGGTTAAAGCACTCGATTCGTGATCCGAGGGTCGCAGGTTCGAATCTCCGTCACAAAAAAGATGTTCACCCTTTCAGCCATGGGGGCATTATAACGTTATGGTCAATCCAATTGTTTCTTGGTAAAAGAGTAGCCCAAGAGTTGGCAGTGGGTGGTGATGACTAGCTGCCTTCCCTATAGTCTTACACTGCTAAATCAGGGATGGCTAGTGTAGATAGCCCTCGTGTAGATTTGCGCGAAATTCGAAAAACCATAAAACACAAAAAAGATGAATTATCTACCCCATTGTAATTAAGGTTTGAGAAATACTGCAACTGCAAGCAGTTACCTCCTTGTCGTACAGTGATGTTGAGAGCCATCAGAGTACAACAAGCACAAAATATCACATATTTTACCTCATTTTTGTATTGTGACAGTGTTTTAATTCCATTATCATAAGCATCAATAAACAGGATGAATACGTTGTCTAGCTTGGAGATACTAAAACACGTAGCCAGTGTAGCCCAATTAAATTTGACTTTAATGAGAAATGCTTGGACATTGTTTTCGTTTCATCTCAAATCCATTCCATTTTTAATGTGAGTAGACAATAGTGTTGGATAAACTGGCCAAAATGATGTCAGTATATAATAATAAATCTGGGAAATTGTGGATTTCCTGTTTTGCCATGGGTTGAAAATAGACTTTCAGGATCAGTACGCACCTTGTCCATATCCACAATGTAATAGATGTATTTCACTAATATTGCATGTGTTTCAAGCCTACTTTGGCACGTGCCCAGATTTTCAACAGCGGACTGAAATATGCGATCAAACCACAAGTCATTCTCTAGACATATCAGGTATCCCTTACATCCTCTCAGTGAAAGCTCTATTAGCTACCTGAAAAGTAACAGGAACATTACCCAAGTTGGCACATTTCTAATGAATTTACCTATTAGCCGTTCTACAGCATTGGAAAGACATTAATATCAGTCCCTGCATTCACCTGCTTAATTGTTTTTGATTTTGAATTTCGCGCAAAGCTACAAGAGGCCTATCTTCGCTAGCCGTGCCTAATTTAGCAGTGAAAGGTTAAAGGAAAAGCATCTAGTCATCACTTCTCACTGCCAACTCTTGAGTGGATATTGGGATTAGCCGTCACATATTAACGTCCTCATAAATGAAAGGGCGAGCATGTTTGATGTGACAGGAATTCAGATTACGAGTCGAGCATCCTGACCACCTGATCATACTAGGCCATCACCTGTTTAAAATCCACTTTTGATTTGGTGTATATTCATACTTCCTGCAACCAATAGAAATGGCCAAAGTATTTTCTGAAAGTTTGTTTGTTTGTTTTTTGAATTTCGCACAAAGCTACTCGAGGGCTATCTGTGCTAGCCGTCCCTAATTTAGTAGTGAAAGACTAGAGGAAAGGCAGCTAGTCATCACCACCCACCGCCAACTCTTGGGCTACTCTTTTACCAACAGTGGGATTGACCGTCACATTATAACGCTCCCACGGCTGAAATGGCGAGCATGTTTGGCGCGACGGGGATGCGAACCCACGACCCTCAGATTACGAGTCGCACGCCTTAACACGCTTGGGCATGCCGGCCATTTTCTGAAAGCTTTATGGTTCCATCCTTCAACACCCTCTGTCTCTTCTTTCAGGTTATATCACTAGCAGTCCAGAAAAGCCAGGATAATGATTGTTTAATAAGATGGGTGTCAAAAATATCTGTTATTGTTGCGATTTACTGGTGTCTGACATAAGCAGCTATCTTACCACTATCATATTCACCAAATATTTTGTTTAATTGAATCCAAATTGTTTGTACAACTTTCAGTTACTTCAGATTTTCTTGCAGCCATATATTCATCTTGGACCCATTGCAAATGAAGCAACCGCAACTGTACAGTTAGTTCTAGCTACATCTATTTTAGTCATCATTCTAGCGTTCATAATCACAGTTATATAGATCAAATATAAATTTTTATCATGAAATATTCCTTGTATGCAGAGTATGCCAGTACTTACACTGACCATACATCGTGAAAGACTGACATTACACTTGCTATAAAATGAGACTATCTTTCATATTGTATGTATCAACCTATCAGTAGTATATCTTATACATTCAGGGAAAAAAGAAAAACAAGAGAAAGAAAATGAAATATTATATAGTTACAAAGTAGCTGTCTCTTTTTAATTAATGTTTACATAGAATTATAAACAGAGAGAGAGCACTATCGTACATTGATCAATCACAGACTATGACGTAATGAAGGTTTCAAAATGGCCGCCAAAACGGGAACAATATCAACAACACACTAGCACGTGTGAGTTTTGAAGGGGGTCAGAATTTCCTGAGAAAACTATATAATTGACTAAATATCTCTGCGATTACAACAATTATGAAGCAAATTGCGTGCATGAAGTATATTTGCGTAGTTAATTGCCGGCCTTATTGTCGAATAACGTCCGGTGGGCATCATAACGTACATAATTCCATAGAAATTTAGTCTATATTTTCGTACGAGTACGAGCTACACTGCCTAAATTTGCCAATGAAGTTATATATGTTTCAACAAATAAATTTCTTCTACTCTTGCGAATGAAATGCATTATAGGTAATTTGGAGTATAAAAATATTCAAATTCCACATTGAAAGCTCCCATATGCAGACTTTTATAACCCTAGTGGCAAATTTAGGCCCTATGGTTCGTAAGCTTCAAAATATGCGACTAGGTGCTGTTTCCATTCATTGCGTGCTAATTCCCATTCATTCTGTAGAAGTTGACATTAAATGGACATGAAGATAACAAATGATGAAGACTAATATGCAGCCAGTGCTGTTTCGGCCCTCGCTGTTATGACCTGGAAATCTTTTCTGGAAATTTGCACTCACTGGAAATCTGCCATGTCTGGTATATCGTAAAACGATGCAAAAAGTAATTTTGACTTGTGGTCAGTCAGGAATTTAGCATATCATAGTTCTAGCCTTTTAAAATCGTTAATCACTTTTTGAGTTATATATTCAATTATATATTACATCTCATACATTTCGTGAAATTACAGTGAAGAATACACAATCAGGCCTACATGTATATTACTAGTGAGAAGATTCTTTTCTTTTAGGATTTGTAGCAGTTTTGGGTTAGATTCAGTTTTCCTTTTAATTTTTTGCTTGCATACTCTCAAATCGTTTTGTACTTTTTTTAGCTTGTCCTTAGCTGTTTCAAGCTGATCTTCCACTGGGACAATTGAACAATATGAATGCTCAACACCTGATGTATTTTTCTTCTTCTTGGCAGGTACTGACATGTTTCCTTGATTTCAGGAGCTCGTTTTCTTGGAGGTGATCTACTTTGTGATTGTACAACTTACTTACGTCGAGGATGACCTGATAAAATGGTTGGCACTGTGAGAGGTTTCAGTTCATACTTTAAGATGTAATATTCTTTTATGTCTCTTGGGTGCACTCCTGGAAATAAATGAAAATTATTTTAAGTTTCGTGGCTACAGCAGGTTTTCACGAAGAGGGCCACTGGTAATTTATTGTTATCTCAATTTTTAAACAGACCCGAAATTAAAGATATACGTCCTATAATAAACAGTAACAAGCATAGGCAGTCATTATTATGTATTTTATATTATAAAGTAATCGACTGTATTTTTCAAAAATAAAAATATGAGTTTTCTTTTTAAAAATATCAATAAGTACAGTGGTACCTCGGCTCTCGAACTTAATCCGTTCCAGAAGGCTGTTCGAAAACCGAATCCATTTTTCCCTTAAGAAACACTGTAAATTAAAATAAATTCGTTACAGACCTCCAAAAATTACGAATTATGAAGCATTTTAAGTAAAGATATTGCTTATTTATTCAACCACAAAAACTATAAACACAATAAAAGAACAATAAATGAAAATTTAACTGTACTTTACCCGTGCTGAGGAGAGCTGATGGTGTAAGTGAAAAATGGTGAGGAACGTGGAGAGTAGAAAAGTTATTATTGTTTGGAAAGGGAGTCATCTTCCATAAAAACGTCAGGTAACTCTCCTTCTGGGGTTCTTTCTCTTTTCTGTTTCTTTGCACTGCTACAACCTGCTTGAGACTCACTGGACCTATTTCTCACTAAAAACTTGTCTAATAAGGTTTGTTTCTGCCTGGCACACTCCCCATGTCTCACCACACTACGTATGCCACTTCTCTTCCTAAATTTTTCAAACCACCTCCTACTCGCCTTAAAGGCATCACTTGTATCAGCACTCGTTCCAGGGGTGTTTTTCAGGAAGTCAGCATGCAACTGCTTTGCTTTCTTATAAATGATGGTCTCAGAAATGCTATCACCAGCTGTTTTTCGTTTATCCAAATCAATAACATTTTTTCTACATCTTCCATTGTTTGTGATCTTTGTTTCGTAAGCACTGTCACTCCTTTTGCAACATCAGCTCCTTTGATGACCTCTTTATTTTTTCAGTATGGTACAGACTGTAGACTTTGCCAAACCAAACTGTGGAGCAATGTCAGACACGAGAACACCACTCTCATACTTCGCTATGAGATATTTTTTCACCTCTATTGTGGCTCTAACAACTTTTCTTTTTGGTTTGCTGCTTTCATTATCCTGTATTGTTCAAGTCGCTTTATATCTCTCATATAATCTTTTGCCAGAAAGTGTTCACTGCACACTCTGTGATGCCTGAAATCATTCACGACTTACATTCTTCAACCATTGTTGACGAACTGCTTCATCAGAAGGGAACCTAAAAATTAAATTGCACTGTAACTGATTTTCAAAATACACTTTCCGACATCTCTCCGTTACATCTATCTAAAAACCTTCTATTCAAATTTTAAAATCGGACAAGAAAAAAAGTATTGAGACCAAAAACGTGTTTAGTCTGCGCTTAATTTTCACCAGCGGCCATTGCCATTCATGATTTGGCTGGTTGATCGCTTATTCATACCTAAATACTGGTATATTTAATATCTCAGTCTGAATCAGTACCATATCAAACTCAATTCTGACGTCCATTATCTTAATTAGGCCTACGGTGTATACAGTAGCCTAGTAGAAATTAGTACAATACAATTTGGTCCTTGACAAACGCAAAGCAGACGGCAGTTTGCAATTGCTGGAGCTTCGAAGCTTACATTTTGAAAGAAAAGTTCATAAGTGTGAATACTTACTTATGGAGATAGACTCCTGAGGCCTTTTTATGCTTATTTGTGCAATTAAAACAAGCACAGCTCTCAGGTATTGTTTGCGAAGTTGGTAGTTATCTGTCAGTGATATCCCGTTTTGAAAACGGTGGCGACTTCCCCATGTCGTCACACGGTCACGTGATCAGAGCTCTCCATTTATAATTCTATGAATGTTTACTATTTCATACATGTTATTTCACAAACAGTCTATACGTAACGGATGTGAGCGAGTAAGTACTCATGTTACAAGAAGTTGCAGCTGGCGGTTTATTGACAGCAAAACTGATTTATTAATTGCACTCTAGGATATATATAGTCTAAATTCGGCTGCAGTGTCCATTTAAGGGAATAACAATTTAACTATACAATCAAATGATAACCCTTTAATATTTGGCGTATTTATCTGAAAACTTAACACTTATCTTAACAACGACTTACGGAAGAATAAAGCACTACTTCCTATTTTTACGATATTTGTATCTGATCTTTAATATATTTTGTATACGTTTCAACATTTTATGTTAATAGTCACTTTTCAAATGAGGATTGCATAAAATCAAGAACAAAAAGTATGTTCGAAAATACAGTATTGCTAAAAGGTTCTTAAATATAACAAATACTGAAAGAGGAATTTTAGCAAAGTAACAACAAATTAATTCCACTTGATGTGAAATCTAATACAAATTCAGAATTGATTTTTTTTTCCTTTTCCATACCATATTCAGCTTATTTGTGATATCTTCGTTGCTATAATTCTTTTCTCAGAAGAAAAGCCGCGTTACTGTTAAAATCTTAAAATTAATTTGTGTCAGAAAAACACATAGGTTCAGGAAGTCTTAAAACATTTAATTGGCTCACTCTTTAATTGTGAATAATGGTATGATTGAGAACAATAAGAAAATTTACTTAAATTGTAAATATATTAATTTTTATTCTATGTAATTACTTTATCCTCTCATTTTTCTTTTGCTTAAATTTACTTTCAAGTCTTCAATTAAGATGTTTAAGTGCAGACTGGCTGTTAGAAATCACCATATAAAAATAACAAACTTTGGATGGCCAGGTGGTTAGGGCAATCGATTCTTATTTGAGGGTCGTGGGTTCGAATCCTCACCATACCAAACATGTTTGCTCTTTCAGCAGTCGGGGTATTATACTGTTATGGTCAACCTCACTATTTCTTGGTAAAAAGAGTAGTCCAAATGTTGCCAGTAGGTGGTTATGACTAGCTGCTTTCCTTCTATTCTTACACTGCTAAATTAGGGACAGCTAGCAAAGATAACCCTCTTGTAGCTTTGTGCAAAATACAAAACAAACAAACAAACAAACCATAGATTCACAACTGAATTAAGATTTAGGATTGTTTTGACTGTACAAGATATCTGAAGGCTCCATCATGCTCCTTAAACTGTGCACATCTTATTTTGGTTATTGTGGATAGAAACAATATTGCCTTGGAAGTAGTTATCTTCATCGGATACACAGGAAGCATCGTTGGATGCATTTATCATAAATTATGTTGAAGTGAGCTGTAGCATTCTTTTCTGCCTTCTAAATGAACCAAAAGGCCCAGAGTATGCACAAGGAAAACATGCCCCAAAGTATGACTCTACCACCAGAGGTCTGGACAGTTGGGATCACACAAGAAAAGTGTGTTCTTTTTGTGGCTTTTCCCAAATCTGTTTTCTTCCAATGCACAAAAATGTAATGCATCATTCACTGGATTACATCACTTTCACTCCGGGCAAGAACAAATAAAAACAAAACAAAACTTCTTGTAGTGGTGATCTGTGCATTACATGTATAGTGTTTTAGTGGTCTTTTACTTACAACATTGAACTTGTATTCATATAAGTTTTGTGGTAGTACAGATACTATTAATTTGTTCTAAGTTATTCTATTGATAGCAGTTGTTCCATATTAACTTGAATGTAATAATATATTGCATCTTTGATAATACACTTAGGTGTTTGTATTACTGTACATGTATCATGTAATATGAAACTTGTGCCTTAGTTCATTTATATAGAAATATTACAGATTTCAAATGTTGACTGCATTGTTATGAATTATCACATGCAACAATTGATAAAGTGTTAATGCTCACTGAACTCACTTAATAAAAACTAGGATACACATTTCTCTCGTTCCTCTAACTCTCTGGGTTGGAAAGTGAGTTATGAGTTCTTTTGATTTGGGTAATTTACTGTAACTAACATTATAACTGTTAAGTGAGTTGCAAGGAAACAACAGTTTAGCCACACATGTTTAACTGTTGGATTAAACTTATATACCAACTAAAAAAAGAAAGATTTATCTCATGCTTAAATTACCTTAAGATATTCTGAATACGAAATTCTTTTGATGTAAGTATTTGTCCAAGATCTTACCTTAAATTACCTTAAGATATTCTGAATACGAAATTCTTCTGATGTAAGTATTTGTCCAAGATCTTACAAGAGGCACATAACATTCTACAGTAAGTTATTGCAAACTTCTGTTGTTTACTCAAATATGTCTGATAACATGTTACTATTATTGCTTCAAAAAACTATAACCTATTTTTTTTCATTTATATAATCAAATGCACATCTCCATTTCCTACAGTTTTCGTTTTTTAAACCACTTACACTTTGGTGATAAAAACATTGTCTACAATTAATAAACACAAATTTCTTGACTGATGTTAGTAAAAATTTAGGAGACTTGCACAATTCTGTATTTCATAGTTCAATTAAACACAGTACATGAAACTACTGTGATTATTTTGAAGAAGCATTTTTATTACAAATCAATGAATCCTTGCGTTAACTATTACCACACAAATAAAATGTCTTCCATTTTCTGTGTATGAGAAAAATCCACATAAAGCAATAAATGTTCCCTCTACAACCAATCCTAAGCACTTCATAATTTAATAAATGTTGTTAGACTAGTACAATTTCAGTACAATGGCAATAGTATTTCATAGACCCAAATTATAATGTATGCATTAATCATTTAAATTTTAAAATAGTTTTGTTAACAAATGATAGTAACAGGAGTATCTTAAATTATTGTATTATTTTTTTAACACCATTCATTTTCAGGTAAAAGTTTTTCAAAATTTCAATACCTATAAGTCATACGACACCCATATATTTGCTTTTCTTTTTTCTCTGTTTAGATCTTGGAGGTTTAAAAGAACATTAAAGTAGTACTGTTACTGGAACACTGACCAAAAATAAATAAAAACTGCATCAATAGAATTATTATCAGAAAAAAAAAACACTGAGTATATTGTATGCATTATGTACTTATTACAACAAATTTCTTGATTTTGATTCAACTATATAAATATATGCTTAAGAACATAATATCAAAATAGTATAAAAAGCTATTATTGTAACATTCAATTATGTAATGAACAATTCAAAGATATACTTGTCAACCACCTTCCAGTCATTCTAAATACTGCAAAAGTAGAATCAATATTTTACTTTCAATGATAAAATATGTGACAAATGAATCTGCAGCTAACCCAAATTTTTCTATCTTTAACCTCCCCTCTAAAATTTTATAAATAGCTCTAAAATACAAAAATGTTTTTCTATTTCTAGTCATCAACAGATGTAAATAACTGGTGGTTTCTTGGTGAGCAAAAATTAATCTTGGTAAGTTTTGTATTTTTTGACGATAAAATTTCAGAAACCACAGGATTTAAAGTAGAGATCATTATCACCATCTATGTCTTAAATGTTATTATACAAGTATAAGTTATATTGTTTTCCCTAATTGTTCTTGAAATATATTTGAGAATATATTTCAAATTCAGTCAAATAGACCTCTAAACATTTTAGGGGCTGGGAAAACCTGAGAACAGTTGTGACTAATGGGTCATTCAAGAATCACAAAACTTCCACTGACAATTCCTCAAGCAACATTTCCTATAACCTTTGATAAAAATGTATAAATATTATCCACATTATTACACATGGACATAGAAACAGTTCTGTAAATAATGGGCAAGGGTTACAAATACAAGTGTATTAAGGCACTTCTCCAAAAACATTTACAAAAAAAATTAAAATTTACAAGAAAAATGTTTAAAAATAATTTAAGTTGAAAATAAACAATGTTTTGAGTAATTCTTTGTTTCAAAACTAACAATAACAGCAAAGGTACACAGCTGATAAAACAATGCATTCTAATCTTTGTAAGTGATAATGTAAGAAAAGTATATTTAATCAGGTTTATGGATTGATTTTTAGTTTTGATTTAGCTTGCTATGATTAAAAGTTAATATTAAATATTAATACCTAGTATCCAATACTATGCAAATATCTTATGTAACACAATATTTACATATATTTAAAACAAAAATTGTGAATATAGTTTCAATAGATGTTTGGATTTTAAGTGGCAAAAAAAACTGTCATTTTTTACAATTTGCATTACATGAAGTGGTAAGCCATGGTCTCATATAATTATATTTATTAAGCATTTATATTGAACCAATATATATATATCTATGCAAGCATTTACATAATGAAAATGTTTTCACAAATAAATTTCTAACATCAAAAACAGAAAAAGCAAACTAAAAGAAAACATGCTATTTGTAAAGTAATATTTTTCTTATTTAAAAGTTTATTAATGGTTGATGTATATTTGTTACAACTGTTAATCAAAAAAAAAAGTTTCCAACAGAAAGTAAATCACAGTTCATATACTTGAAACAAATAATTTTTCTGTAAAACTCTTTTACCTCTTGTATATTTTATACAACTTATAATAAGGAAAACTATAAGAAACAATTATCAGAGTGCGCCCTTTAACAGCCAATCAGTACTTTGAAATTTGTTTCAATTTTCATTCCTACCATTTAGAAAAAGCAGTAGAAATCATGTTCTAACTTTACATAATTCAGTTATACGAAACATTTTAAGTTTACTGAGTAATTCATAACCCTTTTCTCTTAAGTACCTTGATAATAAGTTGCTTTAACCTTTCTGTAATGAAAAGTTTGTATAAGTTAATTCTACTAATTCAATGAAAATCTTGACCTAAAGATCTTGCACAATAAAATAAACATGCTAAAACTAACTTATCTCTTTATGTAAACTAATGGAAAAAACATGTACCACTTCAGTCATTGTTAAGGAATTGGCTCTAGTATATGAAAGTCACAATTTAAAATTCACTAATTATGCTAAACTGGAACTCAGTTTTGAATTTGTAGTTTTTGAGTGTGTCCTAAAACAACCGGTACAGAAAGCTGAGTACGCTGTATTAAAACAATTTAGAATAAGCAAACCAGTACATCATGTGAAAATCATTGCTAATATAAATTCATGGTGGAACAACATACATAAGTAATAAATTCTGAAACTTTTTGCCATTTTATAAATAGTGTGATGTCACCTAAAACTAACTGCTTCTGGGAAAGATAAATTACAGCCCTTCCCAAAATCATTTTAATACAGCAGACTGAACCTCTGTACTTAAACTGATTTAAATTTGTTGACTTTGATACATGGTCTGGTTTAACCTAGAAATACATACATTTAGATTTATTACCTTTGTTGAACCTTCTAGTTAAATTAGATTTTTTAAATTCTTGTATGTGTTCTGTTTTAACCAAAAGCAGAAAAAAAAAAATTTGTTACTTATAGTGCATGTCTTAAATGAGGAGTAAAGTAATTTTTTTTTTTCTGTTACTTTTAATGCATGTTTCATTTTAACTGGGAATTAAATAGGTTTGGCTTACTTATTTTTTAGGTGTGACCTAGTTTACTTGGAAGTCAGAAGATTTCTGTCAGTTTTGATGTCTATGTGTTTTAGTTTTACAGAAGCAAAAAAAAATATGGATTATTTACTTCTCAAGTTTCCTGCTTTAATCAAAAGTCACAATGATTTGTATGTGCTATTTTTGGATGTATGTTCTGCTTTATATTTAAGAATCAAACAGACTGGGACTCACTACACTTGTGCTATTCCTATAACCCAAATATGTGTATGTGAAAGAGGCAGGTAAATTTACTTTGACTAGATAGTTACAAAACATTATTGCATACATTAAGTTTTGAATGTCTTTTAGATGATTTTGCTCATTGATCTTATCTGAACAAAAATTCAGGAAAGAGAGCTTTTCATAACAAAATACTTTCTTAAGTCAATAAAAATATATCTTCATTAACACATAAACTATCATTAGCTGCATTACCTTTGTTAATCTTAAAAGTGTGCAAAGGTTACTGGTCTTGAGTTGATTCCATCAAAAAATATTAACTATGGCTGAATCAGAAAAATAATAAGTTTTTCTATAAACATACTTTAAAATGCATTTATCTTACAAAATTAAAATTCAAGATCATCATTTCAAATGTAAAGGGACAAAAACCATTGAATGTATATCATAGCATTTTAAAGTGTAATTAGCACTTATTCAGTTCAAAAAATGTTACAAATTTCTAAATTGTAACAAACTAACAATAATTCTTTACCACTGAAATACTTTAATGTTTTTTTATTATAAAGAATAGTTCTTAATGATGTTAGAAAATAGATAAAGCTATTGTATTTCAATGAGTCTACATGTACATAAGTGAAAACAAGTTGTCAAATCCATACATATATAATACAATGTATGTTTCTCTCCAGTCATTTACATACAATTTTGAAAGGAACCCCAACCAATTTTACAGTAATTAAATACAGAGAACACTACAGTCATACAGAAATACACTGAAAATATTTGGAATATTTTACTCTCATTAAACATTTGTTGCCTTTTATGTATTAAAACTAATATTTTTCAACAAATACTCACCTCTATATAGAGAAAACTATTTTTCTCTTGAAGTTGCACTAATCTGTCTGAGAGAATTGCATGCCAACAGCCTTGTGAAAATGCACACATAATTCACATGAAACATCTGAACATATGTTACTGCATGAGTAAATATCATGTAGCAAACCCTCCACAACCAGCAGTGTGTCACACCACCATGTACAAATTGTTCCTCTACATTCATGCAAAAAAATAATTTTTTAATGAGGCAACAAATAAAGGTGCATCGTGAAAGTGAGGAGGACAGTAGAACATGTATGTAGATCTGTGCATTTTGATCATATATACATTTATAATTAAGAAAAATGTTAATTTCTGATACAATACTCCTCTTCAAAGAGAAACCTATAATCTCACGTTGAGATGGTGGAGGGACAAGTGTTAAATTTATCTGGATTAGGTCCCCTAAACAAGCATCCAAAGGAATTCAGTGGAATGTGACACCCCATGGCAGGGGCTTCACAGGGCAACATTCAGGAAGACTATATCTCACCTCACTCAAGTTATACTTTTTGCCTGTGATTATGAAGAAAAGAGGTAAAAGTCCTGAAATATGTTGCAAGGATAGGCATTCAAGTACTTTCACACAATTCACTTGACAACCAATATGTGTAGTGAAGTTGGGACTCATTTAGACTGTATCTTGTGTGCATATCTCCTCAACCATCAATTTCTACAGGTCAAAACCAGCTGTGGGTGTAGAGCACTTGTGATAAGTATCCATACACAGCACCTATACCACTCATTAGGGAAGAACACCATATCGGAATGAGTTATTATGGATGCTTATATAACTGCTATATTACCATCAGAATCTACAGGCCTTTTGCCTATTATTGGAGTAGGGTGTGTGTGAGTGATACAACACAGATGGATATTAAATATCATCTAGTCAGCCATCAGATGTCAATGGTTCATGCCATTTCAGGAAAATGATAAAAAAAAGAATATATATATATACACACATTTGATGAGATTTGGATAGTGACATGTCAAAGTTTCACTTGAAAATATTGATGTATCAATATAAAGTGGAGTGATCTACACTACACCAAGGAAACACACCTTCCCTATTTCTCCCTGCAGAGGGATGCATGTTCTAGCTTCTGGTGCTGACATCCCACTTGATGAGAATTCTCCATGGTCCACCATTTCAGTAAGTGGGAGCTTGTCAGTGGTAATGGTCTCCTTTTCAAGTGGAATTACAGTAAGGGAAGCATGGAGAACGTGCCCAGATCCTCATAGGATGACTGAGGAAAATGCTACCTAGAGAAGTTGGCAGATGTTTTATTCCGATGTTGGCTTTTCCCATAATAGTTTGTGGTACAGTCTAATTCAAACTGGAATATTTTATAGTATCACCAGTGGTCATGTGGAACATCCCATCTCATAGTGGACATTGATTGAGCCAAAGTGGATAGGATGAGAACTTTCTGCTATGTGACCTTAATGTGGATTGTGTTTAAATATAACCTGGAAACAACACTGTCACTTAGTGGTATTCACACTGAGAAGATAGGAATGTGTAAACAAAAACATTCACCTGTTAAAGAATTAGGATTGAATGAAGAATGACAACTGGTGGAAGTCTGTATCTGTCTGAAGAAAGAAAACAACCAGATGATGAAGATATTGGGTAAGAAACGTGTGGGTGATTGTCCACATGCCAGCATGAAGAGTCTATTCCAGTGGTTGATGATAGTGATGATGATGAATGATGATGTTTTGAGAGACAGGTGATAAAGAGAGTATCTGGATAGGGGTTTAGAAGCATTAATAGAGATGACATCTACCAATCAAGTAATGATGTGGGAATAGAATGTCTGTGCAGAAGGAAGGAGTAGAAGAGTGTATTGTAAAAAGAAGATAAGAAAAAAACATTGTGGAATGAAGAAAGATAGTACGTAGTACACAGACTGAAGTTAAACATCTAAATAAGATTAAAAGTAAGCAAACTGAGACAGGCAGGCTCTCACAGAGCCTGAACTGACTGGATGGTCATTGTCAGTTAGGATGATGGTATGATAATTATGTAATGGAAAGAGGTGGAAGGCTGAGATACTGGAAAAAAAACATGAATTAAGAGGTGGATGAGGTCAAGGAGCAGAAGTGGAAAAGTGAGAATGGGGAATATGCAAGACTAAAGATGAAAAGGGAGATTGTTGCTAGGCAACTTCAGCTCAAAATTCCAGAAAATCGGAAACTTTGCTACAGACCTCCTGATTGAGAAAGGGTGCAAAATGAAGGCTACATAGGAAGAAGGAGGGTAAATAGACATGGATAAGTAGGGAATCTCTATTCAGAATGTTCCTACAACACAGAAATCACGTGAAAGGATAAAGGGTACAGGAGGTTGAATGTGCAAGGGGAGAGAAAATGGGGGAGGTCAAGTATGTGATGGACATTAATCAAGGAACAGTGAACAAAAGAGAGGTAATAAAGGAGAGTGGTAAGGAAGGAAGGAAAACACAAAGTGAGGGAAATTTGACATTGGACAGGAAAACAGGCACTAAAGTCATTTCCCCCCAGACTGGTAAAAGAATCTCTAAAAACTAGGTGTTTAGGAAAGGAAAGGGAGAATGTCTATAAACAGGTAGGAAGCAATATATTAGGTATGGAGCACGTAGATAAGTCTCTGTAATGAGAAACACATCTTAACATGACTGTGCCAAGGAAAAATAAAAAAAGATTATTTTTATATGTGAATGTAGAGGGAGTATTTGTACAAGGAGGTGTATTACACTCGTATTAGTGGAGGGTTTTGTCACATGATATGTTATCATGCAGAAACACAAATTCACATGAATTTTGGGTGAAAGTTTTCACAAGATTGGTGACAGGTTAGTCTCTTAGGCAGAGTGGTGCAATTCCAAGAAGAAAATAGCTTTCTGTATAATGGGGTGAGTGATAATATTATAATAACCTGTTATTACTTCATTAAACATTTTTCTACTAGCCAAGACATCAGTTAAGAACATGCTGTGTCAATTTTACATTTAACAATGTATGAGAAAATTACAAACACTAGTGAGAAAGACCACATTACGATGATATTTATTTGAACAGTGGTTTACTGATGCTGAAGAAAACAGGAGTGCTGCTTCTGTACTTTTTGAGTGTCTTTGATTGAAATAGGTACATGTAATAGTAAAATAAATTTACATTGTACATACAGCATGACTGAGTTGCTTATATAAACTTAAATTATATGCAAATAAAATGTTTGAAATGTAGCCTACATAATAAAAAAATTATTAGCATTCACTTAACACTGGCATAAAATTTTATCGCTAAAACACTATTTAAAAATTTGGTGTATTTATGTATGTGTGATTATGCCAAAACATCTGGGTTTTAAAAATGTGCAAAAGCCATTCATGAAGAACTTGTACTTAAACAGAAGAGTCCAACTCTTTTATTTTCTTATATCTTATTAAAGTGTTTAATTTAAAATCATAAAAGATAAATATGAATATTGTGAAGCTTGTTTATGGTAAAAAATGAGTGATTTAATATGGTAATAGTTGCTCAAATTACTAAATATTCACTAGTCATTATATTTTAGAAAAACAATAAGACAAGGCAGTAGAAAATCTCTAGCCAAATATGTAAAACACTGATTTTGGTAATTTAAGAAAATAAGTAACAGATTTAAAGTCTCTGAGAGGTTTTCCAAAATAGATAGAAGTTTCACATAAGATAAAACTTAAAAATATAGAAACACTTCTGTACATCAAACAGAAAGATTGATTTAAAAGTAACATGGAATGTACTTTGATGTCTGACCAGGCAATAATCAGTATCAGGATGTGGAGGTGGAGATGGAAGGAGTATCCTCTTCATAGGCATTTCCATTTACCACGTACGATGTTCCTAGTCCATATAAGTGACCACAGTACTTGGCATCATCAATATTGTCTTCAAAGAACATCTGTAAAATAAAATTATGGTTTTAAAATATCAACATTAACAAATATTCATCCTTTCTTTATGTATAGTCACTTAAAAAGTCAATGAATCCTAAAAGACTTACAGCTCTATGAAGTTACGGCATTATAAAGGCATTATACTAACTTACAAAATCTTACACACACACAGAAAAAAAGTTACTTAGAATGACTTTTAGCATTCTCAAAAATATGTATTGGCCAACATTTACTAAGCGTATTTAGTAAAAAAAGTCCAAGAAAGTCTCACTGAAACTTTTTTTTTGAGGGGATGCATTTTAATTTTACTTATAGCCTTGCCTAAAATACATTAATAATTTTTCTTTTTGGTGAAGTATCTATTTTTTTTTATAATTTTTAAAGTTCCAGTTACTAAACAGTCTGTGAAATGTTGCATAAAAGTGAAATGCAAGTTATCAAACCAGTAGTGAATGATAAGAAAAAAACTTTGTCAACATTTAAGAATTAACACATTTTCAGCTTCACCAAAGAAAATTATAGTAAAAAATTTTACTAAATTTTTAGTAAAAAAAGTCCAAGAAAGTCTCACTGAAACTTTTTTTTTTGAGGGGATGCATTTTAATTTTACTTATAGCCTTGCCTAAAATACATTAATAATTTTTCTTTTTGGTGAAGTATCTATTTTTTTTTATAATTTTTAAAGTTCCAGTTACTAAACAGTCTGTGAAATGTTGCATAAAAGTGAAATGCAAGTTATCAAACCAGTAGTGAATGATAAGAAAAAAACTTTGTCAACATTTAAGAATTAACACATTTTCAGCTTCACCAAAGAAAATTATAGAGTTCTTGCTTATAGACAAAAAATATCATTGTGCAAAAAAGGTGCATCTGAACACAATCATTACTGATTGTCAATAAACTAAAATGCTAATGTTATTAAACAAAATAGTATATGAAGGTACTTGATTAAGCAATACTCAAAAAGGGGCAGATACTGTATGAACATTATATACACACACACACACATCTCTGTGCACATATCTTCAAATATATAAACATTTCTATATAAATAATTATGGAAATAATGAAGCAAAAGGGTATATAAAGCATATGCTATGGAAACTCCACTACTGTATCATGTGAAAACATTATACAGGATTTCTGTTCAGTCAATATATCATCCTCAACATCAATTTACAAGTGTTTAAGCATAAATACATATATGTTTTCAATTTGTATCTATATAGTAACAAACAACTATTTAGTTATGGAAATAGTAAAGCAAATATTATGGAAATGCTGCCTCTTTGTCCTGTGAAAATAATGAATTCCAACATAAAAATGTATCCCAGAACAGCTGGTATGGATATTACCACTTTTACTAATGAAGCAGAGAACAATGTTTCAACTTTCCTAGGCCATCTTCAGGTTAACAAAGATGTTGAAACATTCTCTGCTTTATTAGTAAAAGTATTAATACCCACACCAGCCGTTCTGAGATACATTTTTATTTCAAGTGGGTTTCTCATCATCAAGAACTCCAAAACAGTATTATCATGTGTTTAGAGTTGTTACTGCCACAGGTTTTCATCCATGTACAACTATGGACAGTTATACTATGTCCAGCAGTAGTAGTAGTCATGGATTATACGACTTGAATGTATCATTACACTAAGACCATGCTTCAATGGAAAATATATCCAAAATTAGCACTTTTAACAACAGAAGTGGTTGAGGTACAAAAACAAAGCTTTCCAAGTATATCAGAGTATGTTCTTTACAAGAGAGATAATGGCCAAATACAAACCACCTTACTACAAATACAGGTGTGAAATATATCTTGAGAATAGCATTATACACCTTACCACAAAGTAAACATTTTCCTTACTAGAAAATTACTCCTTGTGCACAACTGTCCTGAAATTTCCTGTGCATGTCACATGCCTTGAACAAAACAATTCAAAATTCCCAACCCTACATGTACTGCACCAGCCTATGATGTACCCTTTCTTTAATAGGAAAGTAAAATGACCTCCAAACACTGTAAAATCCATAAGTATTAGCATATGACCATAAGCTCTTTCTTGATGAAACAAAGAAAATGCACAAGAAATGAGGAAGAACATGCTGCAGAGAGGTGGGTATTTATCTGAAATTAATTTTCAGGTAAGGAAAGCATTAACTTCAGTAATGCTACTTATCTATCAAAGCCACTAACAGCTAGAATCTCACACTGAAAATGATGGAGAGGCTAGTGAAGATGAATTACAAAGAGAACCCTTTTTCTGAAAAAAAGAAACAGAAACGGAAAGCCCATGAGTTATGACTTCCACGAAATCAGGAGTTGCATAGTGGAGCAGCACCCAGTGAAAGACTGCATTTTTCTCGAGCAAGGAATACTCTTCATTCAATTTGTTGATATATATCACGTAAATTACAATGAGATTTAAAGTAAAGGAAATTGGCTATATACAGTACCAGTGTTAATATGCCACAAAGGTGGACAGAGCATTAGCATATGTATGTAGTATAGATACAGCTCTAAGCCATAAGATATATACTGCAACAATAGGCGGAGGAGAGAGGACCTCTTGCCTACATCCTGACACTAAATCTCATCTGGTTGGAAATAACCACCAAAAGTGCTTAGAAAATATTGTAATGGGATTTCCTGTACTACATAAATAGTGAACATTTTAGCCCTACATCTTAGATTAGGGGTGAGTCTAATCAATCACCACACTTATCTTCCCAATGGCTTAGAACCAGGAAAGTAAGGATTCTCCCATGCTCCATAACAATAGAGAGTGGAAGGAAAATGAAATGGAAAATTGCCTGCCATCAGACATAATCCTATGGAATTGAGTTCCCACTGAGAGACCGTGCAAGTCAAATGAATGGCAGGACTACATACAGTGCTGTTTTTTTTTTGTAAAATGTGTAGAAATGGTCTTTTCATTTATACTAAAGCAGTACTGCAAAACACCCTATCTCAACATTGGGCATTGTTTAATTCTTTCTACTGATTTTTGATAAGTATTCTCTGTGAGGCAACACCAGTCACTCAGTAGATTCTAATGGTAATAAATATGAAAAACATAGGTTTTGGTTCCTCATGTAACATTTGAAACTTGTAGTTTTGTCTCCTTCTGCTCATATATATATATATATTTTTTGTTTTTCATTTGAGTTGAGAAAGTTTCAATTAACTGAAATGTGTGTAAAGGCCATGGTACACATGGAGAAGTGTCATGAAATGCAAGAATTTCATGCAGATGATTGAAAAACACAACAGGCAAAAACTCACCATGTTAAGACCCCTAAAGCAGACTATAGAATGATAGTGGAGGAAGGTGAAAAGAAAAATATGAAATTGCATAATGTGAGATGAATGTGTTAGGTGTAGCCTAGATACTAACCTGTAAGATCTTGGGGTTCATATACTGTAGGTGTGATAAAATTACAAGACTATCCCATAACATTTAAATAAATTCCCATGACTTACATTTTTTTTGCTCATCAGATAACTATTTTATTCTGTATTCTTAAAAATAACCATATTATAACAGTTTTTCTAGAAAATATCATTAAAATATCCATTTGACAATGTATCAAAAACATCATGAAAAAAATTCTTGCTTAAAATATAAATTGTTTCACACATTATAAAGGAATTAAATGTAGGTAGAGTAATAACCAGTACATTACCATTAAATTTTAACTTTCAGTTTTATTCAACATTATTTAGAAACAATGAATGAAGTGTTGAATAAAACAACTGAAACAACCACATCAAGAAAAACACCTACTAACAAGTTTTATGAAAATGCTTTAAGTAGTTTGCTTTTTTCTTCAATAACTTTCTTTTAAACTTGTGATTATGAATTTATCATTGACAATGATTTACAAAAAGGGGGGAAAAAAACTTAGTACATGTTTAGTCGTAAGCAGTAACACAGAAACAGAAACAAAGATTTCAGTTAAGCACCTGCTGTGCATTTTACCCTCTTGTAATAGGTCTTTTTAAGGTCAGGGGTCAAAGGGCATGTCATCCTATTTATAGACTTGCACTACAAATTTTATTGAACTACTATTTTATGAATGACTCTCAATAAGTTTGGTATCAAACTACAGATTATAATTCAAATTTAGTATTATGCATTACTTATTTTCTTAATTTAAATATTAAAAAGTCCTAAATATCAATTCATACATGTTTCATGGTATGTTGAATGCAGCTTTGGTTCAATTAGATGCTTATGATGTCCAAATACAATGTCTGTAGTTTCTTATGAATTAAAAACTCAAATTACTAATACTGACAAACTAGAATATAGAATAAGAACCTCCTGTCTTTTCTATTTTCTGAGATATAATTATATTTAGTAAATTAAACACAGTTGCCCCACACATTTCTTCCATTTTTAGAACCACTTCCTTATATACACCCATTTCACTTCTTCATGTCTTTGCAGCAAATCAAATGCTCAGAATTTCCCCACATTGTTTTCTCAGGCTCTTCAAGGTGGAACTTTCCTAATATTTGTTTTTTTGTCTCAAATCTCGGAGGGAGAAGGCAAGGGAAAATGTTGTTCAAAATATTTTAGACCCAAATACATCTTAGTTATTAATCCTGATATATTATAGTGGAATTCTGTGGTATTTGTATAGCAATTTATGATTTACTATTATTTCAAAATGCACATATATGTATAAAACCTAAAAAAAATTATTTTGTTTCATATCTTACATGTGCAAAAGTTGACAATGCTTAGAAAATTACAGCAAGCAGCAAATAAGTACTACATGCATAAGTAGAAGAGATCACTGTTTTCTATATTTCTTTATTTACTGTTCTATATTTTAATAAAAATAACTGAATTTTAAGAACTTATTTGGATGTAGTAATAATATATTAAACTGTAATATGATTGTAGTTTACAAAATTCTTGTCCATTATAACAAAGTCAAGACAGTTTTATGCTATTGGGTATGGAAACATAAGTGCATGTGCCATTGCAATGCCTATAATAGTAGTCAGACACAGTCAATAGGCCAATAAAATACAAATAAATAAATAAATATATGTATAGATGTGTAGTTTTATGGGACTTAAACTATTTAGACTTAACATTTGTGATTTCCTGTTATAATAAATAGTCATTTTAATATAAAAAAGCATGATAATTTATGTCTATTTCCAAATTTTTATGCTGGTTATGAGGCCAAACTGACCAAACCCATATAGAGAAACAATAGTGAACATAACATAAAATATATAATTTTTGAAACCAAAATGTTTAACAGTTATCAGGAGTTTGTAAAAATTTTGCATGTGAAATCTGAAAATTTCATGATCAAGAGTTGGCAGTAGTTGGTGATGACAAGCTCCCTTCCCTCTTGTCTTACACTGCTAAATTAGGGACAGCTAGCGCAGATAGCCCTCGAGCAGCTTTGCATGAAATTCAAAATTCAAAAACATGATGCATAAAGGTAATTTTAATCTTAAAATAAAAATTACTCTACATGTTAAACAGTCAATATTTGAAAAGAAAAAATGCACAAGAAAATAACTACTTTAAAAAGTATTAAAACTTAATTAAAAAATCTGAAATTTTGTGTACAAAAGCCTTGTAATGTTTACTGATAATCTGCAAAATTTCATGAAGGTATTAAAAGCTATGGTATAAAAACTATAACAAGCAGAAAATAGTTATGAGATCAGTTCCCAGTCTCTCAGACCATGCCTGTAGTGAGAGAACTAGCAAACACAAAAAATTAAAGTTGAAACAAAAAGACTCCTTTATGAAGCAGCATAATGCATGAACAGAAACTAATCCAGGGGTTCTCAACTCTGGTGCTGAAGAACCCTGTACCACATTCCTGTATACCTATCAGTTGAAGCTAAACTTTTTCATACTACTAAACATTTTAAATTAGTATTAAATGAGGTTTTATTTTTCAATTCAGATACCTTCTCCTAATTTTTAATGCCTTGTAGACAGTTATTCTTCAGACATGTAGTATGGTGCAGATTATTTGACCTGATGACAAAAGTTAAGTTGTTAGTTCATTCAACTCCTTCACACTATTCATCTGTTGACTGTATCAGTGCCTTCACATCAGTTTTTACTTTTGTTTTGTTCCTTTTCTAATTCTTCAACCTTATCAATTAAACTTTCTTTTCATGTCCACACTCTGCATCTCTTTCAATCATTTTTGCTTACTCAGGTAGACATGATGTGTCTGTCAGACTCTTACAGCTGACATCAAGTTTTTTTCATCATCTCTACATTTGTAACTCCTCTAACAGTAACATGATCAATAATAACTCTCTTTGTTACCAGTGATTATCCCTAGAGATTCTTCATAACCAGTTTGTTAGTTACAGAGAACCCTCTCTCAACACTAAGTTGACAATGTGACAAATAAAATAAGACTTTCACTACACCCCATAATGTTTTATAGATTGGCTTTAAGCTAAAATGTTCATACAAAAAAGATTCAAGCATATAGAATATGAGTTCATAATCTTGAATACCATAAGCATATAACAAACAGTTGAAAAACTCCCCGTACACCCTCTGTACATCATTATAAATTCCTTGATGTAGTTTACAGAAACAAGTAAACACCTAACTCTCATCATTATCTGCATACATTTTTTCCTTGTTTATCATCTTCAATTGTGGATCAAGGCACTGAATGTTTCATACAATGGGATACTTGATATGAGTCTTCTTCTAAAGTTTATCAAATGGTGTTACCAAAAAATATTTGCAGTCAACTTTTAATTTCAGTAGTTGTTTTTCTGTAATCTGTTAGCAACATTAAGCTGACCAATGGCTACTTCTATTGAAAATTCAGTGTCAATGTTGGAGTAGTATTTGCGATAAGTTCTGCTTGTGAAGGCAATATCAGTGAGATTCAGTGTTGAAGTTGCTTCTTTTTAAATTGTCTTCTTTAAGGAAGCTTTCCATCAAGCTTCAAAATAATGATAGAAAAATATAACACTATTATAATAATCATCAATCTGAGCCTAAAAACACAATAACTACATTTTAAAAAAGTATGTTTTTATACTGCTTTCTTATATGACTTTCTAGATCATAAATACATTAAATTTTTCAGTGGCTAAATATTTTTTTTCTGCTGAGAGCAGCTTATCTTTTATTTTCAAATTTATTTAAGCACAACTCTATATAGCATACAGCTGTCACATTATAATACACCAAGTAAAACCATTAATGTTTTTTAGATAAGTTTATGAATTTTGTTATTAACTCTGTGCATAGAAATTCAATACATAACTATGAAACTACATATACTATAATTGTGAAAGTTCTATATGTAGCTTCTTACTTTTAGCAAACATAATGAGCCTCTTGTACACAAAAATTGTAATTTTTAATGAAGATTTCTTCCAAATAATTGTCTCTGAATTTATTCAGTCTGACTGCAAGGCAATTTTCATTTTAAAATTAATTTTTTTTTATCATACAGTTTCAAATTTTATTTACATAACTTCTAAAACCTTCTAAATGAAGATCAAATTTTTCTAGTAAAATGACATTATATCTGTTATTTTTCCAATCTAACACTATACAGATTGGTTCAATTTAACTAACCTGGCATCAACTGCTAAAATATAAAAAATAAATCTAAATTACCATTTTGTCTTTCTAGAATGACTGCCAACTGTAACAAATTCCTGTAATAATTTATTCTGAACAGCCTTAGGCTTTTAAAAATTTGCATTTTTTGTTATTTTATGTTTTCTAAACTGTGTATCTATTCATGCAGTACACAATTTATTATAAGAGACAAATACATAGCTCAAGTTGTGGTACTGAATTATATAATCAACAAGCTATTTTCGACCATATCTCTAAATACATTTATTATTATTATTTTTTTTCTAACTTGTAAGAACAGTAGTAGTACAATAATTTTTATTTACTTCAAATGTGCACTTAATAAAATAAACTAACAAGTAAAAATGAATACAAGTGCTATAATGTTTCTAGCTTTATTACTAAGATATAAGTGTAGCTGCAGGGTAATGCATTATCAACCACCAAAATCACTATGATAAGGTAAGGCAACACTGAAGTGGACAAACCTTCTCCTTCACCTAAAGAAGTTCAAAAAGCAACACCCAAAGCTCAGAATGATGGAATAATGTATGCTTTACTTAGTCAGAGAAAACAGAAATCAACAAGCCTGTTATTATCAACTCTCATCCTCACTCCCCAGCTGTGTGGGCAAGGTAAATTACATATGCTCCCAGAATTATAAGGAGGACATGGAACAAACTGTGCTCCACCAAGGACTCAGAATGGAATTGCTTTATGCTTGGAATTATGAGGCACTGTGTCCTCTTCCATGACCAATACTGATCAAAAAGAAGGGTCATGCTCAACCCAACTAGATGGCTGAACATCAAATCTGAACTGGTATTAAGAATAGTCTCTTGCCTCTTCTAAGGACATCTAAGAAAAAAAAAAAAATCCAGGGACTTAGGTAGGAGTGGCCTCAACTCTGCTCTCTTCTCCAAAAGTGGTGGAAAAGCCTCTGTTCACCAACCCAGTGACTGGAAACCAGGTGTGATAAGACCTCCCTTGTTCTACTAGTAGAATCTGGAGGTAATGACCACTGGGGAGTCCTGAGGAACAGTGCTCTGGAAACAATGCAACATGTGAAACAAATTCAATAAATTTTAATAATCAAACCAACCCCAATTTATTCAATCCAATGATCAGCAGGAATGGGCAAGATCCCTTATGCTTTACTCATGATAGCCCATAACTGGTGGTACACAGAATACAGTAATATCATCTGGTCAGCCTCATTTTTAAAGAGTCTGTTACAACCTAGATAAAGTACATTTAATTACTGGTTGCTAGTGCAGAATTGGTTTGATATAGGAACACCTGTCTATGCAACACTCACCATAGAGTAAAATCCTGTGAAAACAAGGTAGGGCAGCAATGAAAATACTCACTACACTCTAAAATATAGCTGACGTGGTTAAGATAGCTACAGGAGGTAGCCATTTTCCCTCAAATGAAGATACTACTAGATCATGCAAATAATGTGAGATAAAAGTATTGAGGGAGATCCATATACTAGTCTACACAATGTCCTCCAGTGGATAATTCAAATAAAGAGCTAAGGGCATACAGATGTGATAAAACTGATTAGACATGACTTACAGAAGATTTATTGCTGTCAAAGAGAACCAAAAACAAGTAATATGGAACAATGTCATAAACACCTCATTGCTATAACCAGGGGTTAATCCTGGAAAACTGAATGATCGCAATGAATAAAAAGTCATTGTCTAGCATCCCTAAAGGCATTAGTGGGGAGAACAAAACATTCAAGACCCTTATTGAACATAACAGATTATCAAAAACTGATCAGTCATAGAAATGAGAAATAGTGATAAGATGAATTGGTGAAAATGATTTGTCCTCTTTCTTGGCTGCCAGTGTCTTAGGGAAGAAGAATCAGTCTGAGGATGTATACAGAATGATAATGCATTATGTGGACAATCAGCAGAAAACACTCCAACCAGTGATGTCTGTAGAATAGCAGCAACAAAAAAATTAAACCTTCAGGTAATATTGAGACATGGCATACAAGGTTAAGGTCACAAACAAGTGTTGAGAAAGAGCATGCATTGTAACCTTAATATCCCAATTAGGTATCTGTTATCTGGTATAGTTGCTTGGGACAAAGGACCCAAAGTGACTTGACAAAGTCAGAGAGAGCTGAAGACTCAGAAGAAGAAATTTTGTGTGTTGAGTATCATATGGTAGTCAGTAAGAGTGCCTTATACAGGGAAATTGTCAAAGATGCAAAACCCTTGCCAAAGAGCCAGATCAAAAAATGAGTTATGACTGGTACTTTTGATTGAAGTGGGTTCAACTTCCTCTCAATACTATATTGCCAACACGTGCATCTTTTCCATTAATAAATGTCCAACACAGGACTAAGAAAAGCCTAATATAGATATAGGGCAACCCTGGAAATTAAACCTCAACACCATGAGAAGGACTGCATAACTTACATGCCTGAAGCTAGAGCTTCTTGATAGCTGGGTGCACCATGTCAGATCATGGTTGCTTCCACAGAGAATGCCAAAAAAAGGAAACAGAAGAGGTTGGCACATCCAAAGGTACTGCAGAAGCAGAAACCAGGGTATAGCTGTCAATCCAGTGCTATCGACAGGACCTAATAATGGACTGGAACAAATCATAGTCTGTACCTTGTGTAACATATAACTTGGAGGGAACTCCTAGAGTTGTAATCCAAACCCATCCTAACAGAATGCATTCAGTGACAAATCCAAAGGTGAGGTACTGAAAACCAAACTGCCAGCACTTGGGTGTTCCAAACATCAGTGTTTAAAACTGAGAGCTAATCCAACAGAAAACCCTAAGATGCAGTATCTATTATGTTGGAAGAAACTGTTCTGGTTGAGGCAATTGATCTGCTACTGCAGTTGTCATCTGTAGAACATAACATGCTATGATAGGAGTGGTCTAGAGAAAGGAGATCCACAGTTCAAAAACAAAGAATGCTTGACCAAGAGCCTCCTTGATGGGAAATGCAAGATACCACTGTGGAATGAAGCATGATGATGTTCCCCTCAACATTATTTCAACAGGCATCCTTTACTGTGTATGTCATGCCTTACATTCAAAATTTTATTAACCTACTTTTTGTTTATGTCATATCAATTAGAAGAGAATAAATTCATAGTTAATAATCCATATTTTAATAGTATGCAAATTTTAATTCTTTAAATCCTGAATTTCCCCTAATGTGATACATGCAACACATTTTATCTAGGCATCTCTTCTGCTCTGTTTTATCCACCACACCTCTAATAAATACTTATTTCAATGTATATTACTCACTATAAAAATCATCATTGTTCAGATAAACCATAATTTTTATAGTATCAAATTCTGTCTGATTACATAGTTATCAAATAGAAAAAGAGACCTATCTTGCCACACCCACCTACCCCATCCACTCTTTGAGAATTTGTTAATAATTCACTCTTACTCATAATACTATGTTATGTATAACCAACAGAAACCCAAAGTCTTCATCTATGAAATGATGTGCTATACAATGCTGTTTTCTGAATGGAGAACTGCCAGTTTCACTCTTAGTAAAAACGTTTTTCACATGGGAAAGATAATGACCAACTTGAATAATTTTGTAACAGTTCTTGTCATATATAGTTAGAAAGCAAAAAAAATTGTGATAGTTAGAGTAAATTGTCTACTTTTTGTATGCCATTATTCTATGTTCTTTAGTACATGATATAATTAAATAAAGATTATTTAGTGCATTATGATCATCAGTATAAAAAAGTAGGGTTGAATGTCATCAACAATCAACAGCAAGAAAAAAAGAAGATTTGTGTAAATATTTTTTGTTGTTCATGTTTATTCTTAATTTATTATTACAAAAATAACTCAGATGTAAAAACAGGGATCTCTTTAGGTTAATTATGGTAAGATTAAGTAATATAAATAAATAATATAATAAAAATGTTTCATGAGGCATGCTCGTGAACAGCTCTTGGGTAATATATTTCAATAGAGTAATGTGACCTTCAAGTTCCCCATGTGATCTACAACTTATGCTGTAAACAGACATGATTCAAAGGGTAATAAAACAATAAAATTTAATTATAAATAAATGTATACTTTCATGAGTTTAAAACTAATTAGGACAAACAAATGCAGTTACAATTTGAGAAAAAGAAAAATTTAGATTTCAATTATTTTTGGTGGTTATGAGGTCAGTAAAATTAACCAAATTTGTATAGAGTTACGTTTGAGAACATAACAGATAAAATATAAAATTTTACTGAAAACAAACATTGGAAATGAATTTAGGAGGTTTTAGAGATTATAGAAATGTTTGAGATGAAGAAAAGTATTTTTACTTTTAATGTGAAAATCACTTTCCACAGAGACTATTCAAAAGAAATACATGATATATTCATTGGTAAATCTTTTTTTCTTAGTTTATTTAAAATAGTTCACATCACAGTAAAATATGATTTTTTTGTATGTGAAAGACTTATAATAGTTCCTGTAAAACTGCCAAATTTTGTGAAGATATACATACTATATTAAAAGTTAGTAGTATGAAATCTATATATTTTTATATAAGTACAAAGAGGTCATGTGCTTGGTCAAACCCACTGAGCTTGTATTGAGAGATTTAGTAAACTCAGTCCCAGGACAAAATGCCAACTCAGATTGAGGAATGAATCATCTGTGAACCTTGGGGAATGGAGACACATACAGATAGAAAGATCGATGACTGGACACTAATCTCCTGTCTCCTTGGGAATAAAATCCTGGAAAAATGAGTATGATTATCTCACTCTATCCCCAGACCAACCAAATTCTGACATCCATAGAATTTAGGTTCCAAACTCCTTGAACCTGCTAAAGATGAAAACCCTACAAGTTAGGTGAATAATGGTGGTGAAGATGGGAACTGAATGAGTAATCATGACTTAAAGACCTGTAGTGCCCATGGATCCAAGGGTAAGGTTACCACATATCCAGAAATTCTTGGAGCAGAGCCTTCACAGACCCTGAATGCATACAATAATCATCTACTTTGTTGGCAGTATTCCACCAAGCAGCAAAACTCTTGGATATGGACAGAATCTATTTTGGGTACCATGTACTCAAGGGGCTGATGTTGGGAGCCTTGAAGAGGGATAGAACTATGATCCCATATAGTCAATGAAAGTCGAGATGCCAAAAACAATATGGATGAACTACTTAAAAGCCAGCAATTGAACTAATGTGCATGCTAACAAAGGTTCAATCTTGTCATCAAAGAAGTTAACGATCCCAATAGTCTTGTATCAAAGTTTTGTGTTAGGAAAACAAAATGTTGGATGTTAGAGTTGTAAGTCTGTAGACTTACCACTATCCCACCAGGAAACACTGATCTATTCAGGTTAACTACAAACTTTACTTTAGAGCATCAAATTGTGAGGAACAGATATATTCGTTGAGAGTCAAAATATGCTTCCTCACAGCGGTGATAAGCTGAATCACATAGTTCCAACAAACAAGGTAGATAACATACGTTACCACCATATAAGCAATAAACCTTCTTGTATGAACCACAATGATCATGGATGAAGTGAAAACTAAATATTCACTTCTGGACCTTACAGCCATCAATTAAATTTCAGGCTTAAAAGCAACTGGAGAAAGACCCAAACATCTCACTCATAATGGACCAATTCAAGAAAATAAATCATAGGCAGCATATCCCAAAGAGGACCCCATTTTTATTTGTTTTAAAGACTGTTCTGATTACCACTAGTTGCAACAACATTTTGTCAGGTAAGTTTATTTTGTTAGAGCAAAACAATGTTTGGCTATTTGATATGTCCACTACAAAGAATCAAACCAAGGACTTCAGTGTTTATGTAGTTTATAAACTTACCAAAATTCTTAAATTGCAATCTCAGAGCCCCTCACCCAGATTGTTCTGCAATGCTAGATATCATAGATGGGAAAGGAGAGATCTGATTTGTCTCTGTACTGGAAAGAGCAATCTAATGATCATAGTACACAAAAACCTGTTAGTGAATGTTCTGTTGAGAAAAAGTGACAACATTATTTGAAAGAGGTGCAATTACACAGTGCCAAGATAGAGGGTGCAATGATGTTGGTGGAGAGTTTTATGATACAAGTATTGCCAAGGGCAATTATGTTGTGTATAAAAGACAGGATCAAGCAAAAAAAATTGGACCAATGCTTGGATAGGCAAAGAAAGAAATCCCAACAATCAAGTAACAGTTGTAGTGTAAGAGAAGGTAAGTATGTTTTCAAAGTTAGACAATATTAAAATATGAATTACATAATACATTTTGATGCCAAGTGTATTTTGATACATTGATAATGAAGGAATTTTATTAAATTTTGATTGTAGCTCCGTAAAAAGTCATGTCAATGATATGCACTCTTTGACTTACCTGTATACATGGGATTAAATAATTTTTTTTTATTGTTCACACAACATTTATACTGATACTATAGGTATGTTTTATAAAATTATTGATAAAATAATATCTAACTGTGTATTTTAAATAAGTGTGATATACTGAGATTAAACAATCACGAATCACTAACTAATACTTAACTACAAATAAGATGTATTTTGCTATGTATTTACTTTTAAACTATGCAGTATTCTTCCAACAATTTAAAATTACAGAACAAATAAGAAATATTTATATTTTATAAGATTCAGTTTTGTGCAATTATTCTCAAGAGCAAAAAAAATGAAACAAGTGTACTAGTAACATCTGTAGAGAACACTGAACAATACAGTTTTACATTTGGTTAGCTAAATAATACATTGTGTTATTTGACTATAATACACACACATATATGTACACATTATACATTAATGATACATATTTAAGTACATGCAACAAAAAATGCATTCTTTTCAACTAGAGATCTTTATCTTTAATGAGTTTGTGCACAGGCTATTTGTTTGTCAATAACATGAAAGATACTTGTTTTAACTACAAATAAAGGATTCAGCATAGCTTTTCTGAGCCATTTTAAAAAAATCTGTCTTCGGAGAAATGTCCCTACTAACCACATTTGTGAGGACTCATGTTGGCTGATCTTATGCTGATCCAACATCAGACTGCTTGGGAACCAATATCCAGGAAGTCAGAGAATAGTTGAAAAAAAGCCGGAGGGGTAACCTTGATGTTATGTATTTGTCTAGCCAAAAACCAGACAGTATTGGGTATTTGTGATCACAAAAACGCTATTTTGAAAAGCAAGTCATTCCTACATTCCTGGTTTATTCAACTAGGACTAGAGGAATGAGAAGCAATCCTGATGCTGCTTTATTTGTAGTAATCCATGAATTGGTACATTTTGGTGTGGGTGTTATTCATAAAGCAAAATACTGCAATGTAACTTCCAGCAGTCTTATAGAACATATCCTTTCTCTGTATATATGGAAGTATGGTACAATTCTTTTTCAAGTATATCTTGACAGGCATCATTCACCACAGAGCAGGTTTCAGGTAAGGAGAAAGGGCTACTGTAAAGGGAAGAAATAAAAAAAAAACAATAACCTAGCCTTTCAGAGTCAAAATGAGGTATGAAGACTGGTAATGGGTGGTAATCAATAGTCAGGTGAAAAGGTGACAATCAAATGATGCAGATAGTGAACAGTAAATGTGTGAGCCATAGTCCACACATCAGCTTGCACAATCTCTTCCAATGGAGCCACAGAAAGAAGTGTGAAGATGGTGTGTGGGTATGGCAGGATAAAAGACAGAGAGGTTGCCAGAGAAAGAATTGGGAAAGTTGAAGATATATGGGAGGAGATATTTATAGGAGGTTCAACAGAGGAAACCAAGGTTGTGTATACCAGAATGGAGTAATTAGAAGGACTTTACACAGAGTAGTTTGTATAAGAATGAGAATGCATGGAAGAATATAAATGGAAGGATAAGCATACAAGTAAAGATGGGTCTAATCATGACTGACAGCATTCACTGCTAAAGCTGAGGAATGCAGAACTGGATGCTAGAAGAGAGGGAATTTTGTATTAAGCTGGGTGGCAAATGCATTCAGAAAGGGGGGTATCCAGCTGACAGTGCAATAACTGGAACATCTGAAGGTAAAGAGAACAATCTGTCCCTAAAATTTTATTGGAACAAGATAGCCTGTTTGGCACAAGATTTAGAGCACATGGAATATGACAAGGCAGAATATGGATCTACTGAGACTGGGCCCAGAAAATGAGATCTGACACTTTAAAACAAATGAAAAGTAATTTTGTTCCTTCTTGACAACTGATGTAAGAGACAATGGTCAAATTATCAGAATGAATCTTGTTGTCCCTATTAAGCCACCAGGAAAAGGCTACTTGTAGGGAAGGAAACAAGGAGATGGCAGAGTTCAAGAAATCCCAAACAATATTCCATTTATTGTGAAGTACCCACTGAAGGCAATGCATGTGTACACAATCCTAATGGATGAGGAATTCCATGGAAGCCATGGTCCTCAAAAGAAAAAGATTTAGCTCTGGAAACCAAGAGCTCCATTATCTTCAAATGAAGAAGAAAAGGCTGGGCATTGCTGAGGTGAGTGTTAAAAACATTCCCAAATGAATAAGATACATTGTGGTGGTGAGATGGGACTTCTTCAGTTTGACAACTCCTCCCACATGAATTGTCTCCTGTAGGAAAAAATATGTATGGCTGTGAGAGGCTTGCTGTGAAGGGGCTCAAAGAAGCCAAGTCATCCATATAATAATAAAACTATAAACCTTGATTGTCATTTTGGTGGGCAAAGACTTTAACCACATGATAGGAAACATATAGTGCTGATGCCAGACATAAAGATAGAGCATGGAACTGAAACCCCTAAACCCATGACCAAACTGAAGATAACATCTGAATGCTGGAAACACTGGAATGTAAAGGTAAGTATCCGAGACATCAACCTTGGTGATCCATACATCTTGAGTGAATGGCCATTGAAGGTCAAGAAAATACTTCATGGTGAATTTTTGGAGGTCAATGAAGCAGCTGAAATTGAATAGTTCAATAACAAGACACCAATCCTCAATCTTCTAGGATACAAAGAATAGCCAGAAATTATAACTCGGAGAAAGGTTAAACACTTTTCTATTGCATTCTTGTTAAAAAACTCTCAAACCATCTCAAAGAGACACTGGCAAGAAAGTGGATCTCGAAAAGGGGGAAGAAACAGGGAATGAGAATAAAGGGGGAAGAGTGGAAAAATGAAGAGACAGTGCTTCTGTTAGAACCTAAACAACCCAAGCATCCATGATGAAAGGGTGCCAAAGATGAGCAAACCTGGCAACTATGACCCCTCAGTGATGGAGCTCATGTGGTAGTCACTAATGCAACTGTTATCAGAAAATGTGATGATGAGCAATTTGGCAATACACTGCAGAATTCTGAGAATATGGCACTGGTAGAAGGAAGGAGGTGAGAGGATTAGGAAAGGTGAGAAACAGGGAAAAAAAGAGGAATGAATGTTGATGCACAACTTCCACCAAAGAATCTTAAAGTATCAAGGTAATCCCCAAAAGGAAATCTCAACAAAGGAGCCATGTAGGAAGGGTCAAGGCCAAGGAAGATAAGTGTACCAATGTAGGATGAAAAGAAGGTTACCAGTATACACTGAAAACCCCTCAGGGAAATGGTGGATAGGCTCAGGAAACAGGTGAACGAATGGTAGATAATGGAAGATGGTAGTGAGGGTGAAATGTGAGCAAGAAAACTAGGCTGAGGAAAATTGTAGTGTAGTAGCATGATCAGAGTCCCATGCTTAAATCAGAGACTCTTAAGGTTTGATAATACAAAAATGGAAATAATAACCCATGGCATGCAAAAGCATGGAAGTTAGCCAAATGTGGGGACTGAGGCATGCTGGCATCTGAATGTTATTGGGTAAAATATCAGGCTGGGAGAAAAACCTAAATAATTCGATATTAAGCATAATGGAGAATGGAATAATTGTAAGATACAGGGAAAAGAGATAAGAAAAACCCAAGAAATTGTGTGCAAAAATGCAGACAAAGCAGATGGAAAAAGCACAGCAAAGGCAGAAGATGGAAAAACAGACTGTCCAAAACTTCTCCTTCAGGAACAGATTCTCCAGATTCAGAAAGCAGTTGCTGAGATATAACTGGCTGCATGACAGACTCTACTGTCATGACACACCAAGGCTAAGACCAATCTGGTTAAAGTGTGAAACCCTAAGCCACAGAAGTGATTGTTCTTGGAACAGTAGCAGTAAGAGGATCCATACCAAAAGCTGTGATAGTAATATTAAAGTGAGAGAAAAAAATGAAAGCAAACTGAAGTCATCAATACAATAGCATTGACCGAAACTTTGCAAGTTCATGAAAACTGAGAACGAATGCACAATAAAATATAAAATCAAGTTATGAGAGTGCTTTGCATAAGTACAGCTGTACTAGAAGGATATGTTTGAAATCCTGTTGGTGAAGTTTGTTGCATGCTCATTTGTATGTTACTATGCAGCTATACCACATGAAAAAAAGTGAGGCTAAGTGGGAGCAACAAGGTTAGTGGCTAACGAAAACTATGTAAATTGTGGACAGCAAAATTCAAGAAAAGCTATTACATAAGAGAATACATGGTATCATATTGGTAAGAAAGAGATTACCATCTAGCAAGAGGTGAAAGATCATGGATAATACTACCCAATAGCCTGCTGTAAATGGGAAAGATAGACCATTATTGGTAAAGAAGAAATAAAATGTGGAAGATTAGGTTGACCTGGCAAAAAGAGAGCTGTGGAGAGACCAGTGGTGGTAGATACCATAATTTCATTGAAAGAAAACAAAAGTAGAAAGCCTATAACACTGACAGAAAAAACAGACTGCAATACAAAAAAATTGCAAGTGACCTGATTAATCCTACACATGAAGTTGAAGGTGTGAAACCCTGACAAAAACCATGGATGACTGAGATTGACAGAGGAAAAACCTACAAAATGGGTCATAAAAGTATCAATCTTAGAGTGTTTGGAAATGGGAACAAATTCAATGGAAGACCAAAAGATGGAAGAGGTAATAGAAGCAATTTACTACAAGATTCAAATATCAGGGACATGACATATTGTAAGAAGGTTAGGGAAAGGAAGTCCAGAGTGAGAAGGAACAGATTCCAAGAGGAAGTACCTACCTGGGGGTTGACTGATGCAATAACCATAGAGTCGTCTCAACAAATCATCAAAAGATCACCAGACAACAGCAGCAAAAGAGGAAAAGTTTGATAAGTTGCAGTTATTTCCAGAGAGTAAATGTGCAGAGAATGTTTCTATGGAGATCATTTCCTAGAGAGAGCACTGATGTTGAGAACTGCCCCAAGCAAAAAGAGAGGCACTGGTATAAAGATGTAAGTTGGGCCGACAGGGAGAGTGGTATACCCTCAGTTGTGGCAGAGTGATTCAGATATCAAAAACTGAGTCATATAGAGAAATGAGGTTGAATAAATAATGACATGTTCTGTTCCAATGATTTACTACAGCCAACTGAAGGGGATATATGTGTGCACAAACCAAAGGGAAACAGGGAAAGTAAGGAAGCAAGAGTTTCAGATGCATAAGAGAAATACCTTGGATACTGAAATGTCCATGCTGCACATATGCAAGGGAGAGGGTTCAGCCTCTTGTGTAAGAAGAAAGAAAAAAAAAGTAAACAAGAAACCAAGTGCAAATAACATGTAACTGAGAAGTTAAACCAACCAAGCCACATGAGAGATTTCCCAAAGTAGAGTTGAGGTAGCAATTGCAGATTGTCAAGGTGAGGCCAGGAAATTCCATATGGTCATAGAATAATTGAAATGAATAAAGGTACATGACATGTCTACCCTAATTAAATTCAGCCTCGTGGTCCAACGTAAACTGAAAAAATTGTCCAACCAGGATTGAGGAACAGCAAGAAAATGGTTCAGAGATGACAAGTCAATGACAGAGCTTCAAACTTCAACTACATGAGGATGACAAAAAAATTGGAATAAAAGCCATGATTTGGGAAATACGTTCTATAGCTCCTGCCACCAACAGAAAAGACACACAATGCACTGAAGATTATGAAGAAGCTGAGAATTGGTGAAAAGATGACAATGAGGAAGAAGAAGTGGAATATCAAAGAGAATAAAGAAATAATGAGAAAGAGGGTGTAAAATTTCAGGATTGCTGGAGAAGAATGAAGAAGTGGGAGAGGCAGACACAAATGGAAAGAGAGCCCAGAATCAGTTCCAATGAAGAGTAATCATCAAGAGGACTAGATGTGCAGAAGAACTAACAACCAGAGGAGAAAATGAGGAAATGAAAAGGGGTAACCTGACACAAATCCCAAAGAAGAGTGGCAGACAAAAGATCATTGAGTAGGAAACGTCTGGGATTTCAAGAAGTCATAAACAACACTAAAGACCAGGTCTGTAGGCATGTGGGTAAAGATGAAGGTTTCACCATAAAAGTAAGAGACGTGAACATCCAACCAAGAAGATATCTGAAACCAAAGAAATTAGGTAAAATAGAAACAAAAGAAGTAAAAATGGAAACCACCAATGCCCAGATGTGAGACAATGCAAATTTAGAAAATAAGAACCACTCAAAGCAAAATAACCAAAAATAAATTAAAATATACACGTACAAAAACTTGAATATCTCAGACCTGAATCACAAGCAAAAAAAACAAAGGGTGAAGTGCTTGTTCCAGGATTTACAGTCAGTACTGGTTTATAGTATATCATATGCTGAGTATATCTGTTATCACACATACCATCTTTGGAGTTTTGACCCAAAACCTTTGCTGGTGTTTTTGTTACATTCAAAATGTAATTAAACTACTTAATTATTATGGTATATAGACAAACTTAACATCAAATTCGAATATTAAGCAAGTTTTACCTGCATAAAAGATATTGAAAAGCAACCTCAATTTCCCATAGTGTGAGAATTTGGATGTTTGTTCTTGAGCCATTTCCTCTTCTGGATGTTTTTATTCACCCACTACAAAACTACAAAATATAACAAAATATTCTCTATAATTTCTTCATTGATATTTTGAAGCTATATTTTTATATTCTTCAATGTTATGCAGCTAAAGAGCAATCAAAGCAAATTCAAAAACTATTTCTCTTGCCTTCCTCTGAAATGTTCTAATTTACAATTTGTCAATAGATGTTTGTGAGGCTGACTCCCACCACATTTATAATCAATGGAAAGCCTAGATTTCAACTGATTCATTGCCACAGTCATCATATCATGTGAGCTTACAGATAACTGATAATTTGGTTTGACATAAAAAAATTTTTTTCCATAAGAATATACTGGAAAAAACAGTTGATTTTCTAAGTGCTCAAGACACATAATTAGTGTTGCTTGAGAACCAGTACTGGTAACATGGTATTGTTGGTATTATTGCAAACCCTGACCTGTTCTTCATCAGAGAGTGAAGAGCGAGAAACAAAACCAGAGGTGGAAAAGATGGCCAAAATTGTCTGTAAGTGAAGCAGTTTCCACAGACAGCAAAGAAACTAAACTACGGACCTGAACTAGATAACAAATATTTAGAAGGGAAACAACTGCCTGATGCCTGAAAGCAAGATCACCATCAGCAAACTTGTTGGTACACACAGCTCAATAAGGTTTGTAGAAGTTATCCACAACACTGAGAATGTCTTATACTAAGTGAAATTCAAGACATATCACTGCAGGTGTGTAAGTTAAAAAGATAGGAACTAAATGTTAGGTCCATAAACAAACAAAGTGCTTTTACTCATCTATGAGTTAGCTGAAAAAATGCCAACTGACTCATAGCTGTTTAGACCTCAAAACTTTTTAAAACTAATTTATGAGGCATAAGATGTTGAAATAAGCCTAAAGAAGAAATGCAGTGTCTTGAGAAAACAAAGTTACAGTTACATAGATGAAACAAAAGTGCAACAAGAACAAAAGCAATGTTGCATTAGAAAAAAGAAAAGTAGTCTTTTAAGATAATTTTAAACTTAAAAAGTATACAAAGAAACATTTCTGAATGTAGGCAAAGAAAAATATGAGTCTATGAACACGTGCTAGTGTTAACAGGGATTAAATGCGAGGAGGTCATATCAGCTTCCTGTTGGTGGAGGGCTACAGCATTATGATGATTATATCATAAGCTGGCACAATTAGACACATGTAGAAGTGAGATTTTCTTCAAAACTTGTGGCATGTGCAGAAATTCCATAGCATTTGCATGCACAATAACAGCTCTTTGTGATGCAAAGAGGTAAGTAGCAGTAGAAATAGTTTCAAGTTTAAATGCAGCATTTTAAAAATATTACTGTTGAGAAGAGTTTGAAATGAGACTTGGCCCTTGAAGAGTGTAATTAGTGAAGCCAAAATTTTTATTTTTTTTAATAACTGAATCCAATCTTAAGGTGCTCAGTAACAATCAGCAACAGTTTTCTCAACACCAGTATCACAGACAATGTATACCATCTACAATGAAGAATAATGGAGGATCTTTACAACTTTGGGGGTTGTATCAGTGATATACACAAAGTTGATGGCATCCTTATTGCTAATAAGTATAAACAATTTCTGCAACTCATTAATCAGAAATTCACTTTCCAGAAGGATAATGGTCTTAATATATACAGTAAATGTGGAGAAACAATATCTTGATGGTAACGAGGCCAATGAAACATTCATAAATTCCTGATTGAACAGTTTTGAAGAAGTAGGGGATTATGTAAAAACTAAAAAGGTTAAAAGGTGATCAAATAACCTGACTGAATTATAGGAAGTAATAAAAAACATTTGGAAAGATATTCACAATCGTACATTGGTAAACTGTAAATCAGCATAAAAACAAAAATCTAGGTGAAGCAAAGGGCATACGTGCAAAATATTATTACAATATGCAATTTATTCAGTTTTATTTTGTATTTTTCAAATATTTTTGTACCTTTAATAAATTCATCAGGTAGTTACCATTACTCCTTGTTTTTTATTCTTGTATGTGCATCAATTGTACCATAATATAAGTATTTCCATTACTTTATATATATTTATAGAAACACATAAAGGAGGTTACCATATAAAAACAAGGCAAGGAAGTAGAAAGTCATTCACTAGAAGAACTTTAAGGAAAGAAGCCTGATGTGAAAATATTATAGATTAATCAGTTAATTAGTAGATTAACTTTCCTTAATATTCCATCCTCATCTAGATTTACTGTGTTAAATGTTACAGAGTGCAAATGGTTTGTTTGTCCTATGTTTCTAACTTTCCCCTTCATAAAAAAATTCGAAACAATGATTCAGTCAAACTGTTATATTCTTACTTTTCAAGGCAATAATGATAAGTCAGTCCATAATAAATGATATTGTGTTGTATAACAACAATAAATAAGTTTTTAAATTAGTAAAAAATATTTCCGCCATATAAAAAGTTATGATAATTTACTTGTTCAGAATTGGATGTTTCTAATAAGTTAAAAATAGCTTCAACTTATTAAAAAAATTAGTATTTTCAGAAATAAAAAAAAGGTTTACTGGAAATAACTCTACACAAAAAACAACAAAACCCCAAATCCTTCGGATACAAATATAACTGACCTCTCTCATTTTAAAAAAAGCTGCTCCAGTTAAAAGACTGTCACTACCAGCTTGATGTTGTGGTCCAATCCTCTGCAACTAAGAGCATTAATTAAATAAATTATCATATGCAGTGAGTGATTGGTTAAACTGAATACAAGATAAAAGCAAAGGTAAAAAGAAAAATTTGGCTCATCAACATTCAGATCTTCAGCATGAGCTATAAAAGCATATCTACTTCTTTTCAAAATTGATTTACTAATCAAAAGATCAGCTACACTAAAGGCCACATTTTTAGTAATGTCCATTAATCTGGTATTCAAGTTTTTAGTATCTACATTTTCATATTCAAACTGATTTAATGTCTTATTCCTTTCACTTTTCTAAGAATATTATGTTCCAAATAAAAACCAGACACACTTCACAAACCAAAATTTATATTTGAAAATACATCTCTTATCAGACTTCCATATCTTTTCACTACTCTATTAGCTATTTCTCAAAATATGCATTTTATAGTTACTTTATTTGATCTTTCATAAGGTACAATCTTTCCAACCCCCATTTTAAGGTTTTTACATTATACTTTTTAAAATCTCAGTAATAATTACATATACATGACCAACCTTGTAAACATGAAATATAACTGTGAATGTACTAAGCATATCTTCACAAAATTTGACAAACTTTTGATTAACACTGCAAGGATGTTATGTTGTAAAAAAATAAGATTTTTCTATAAAGTACTTTACTAAAGATTTTTCTGAGTTAATCTGACTGAAAGGTTTGTATTAATAAATATTAGAATTTATTTTTTTGGCAAAATTTATATTTCATCTCATATTACTATATCCTTAAATAAACTTTAATAAAATCATCTATAGCTGAAAAATATGAAATATAATCAAAAACTTTTTTATAGAATGACTGCAAATTGTAACAGACAATTACAGTTATTCATTCTAAACAGCCTCAGGTTCCAAACAATTGATATCTGTTTCCCTTCAAGTTTATTGTTCTTTGAAATGTCTATCTAATAAAGAAATAAATAACCTGATGAAAGCTCAGTGTAATTACAGTAAACAAAAGACTGAGCTACATCTTCAGTCCAAATACATCAACCTCTCACAGCAAATTGTTGAGTTTTACCAAAAAACAAAATTCCTGACTTACATAGTGTAAAATTTGCTCTTCTATTGGTTATAAACATGCCTAATATCAATTTCAGAAAGAATTATAGACATTTCTTAAAAGACAGGGAATAGAAAGGAGTAAGCATGTCAAGATTAGAGATTGAAATTTTATATTCTGGCTTGCTAAAATCTACAGCATGTTTCTAACTGATTGAAAAATATGAAGGGAAAAATCTACAAAAAGATGTCACAGTACCAACAAATCATATGACCACGAGTGGTGAAAATTAACAATTTATTTAAATATTTCTTTTTGAAATTAAGAAATTAAAACTTAGATGAATGACATACAAATCTTAATTATAAGCTGTTTTTGTGCGAATTGTATTTGCATACTCTGATATTAAAGTAGTTTAATTTTTAAATACAATGCTGTAAGATTTTGATGTGCACTCTGAAACACCTGTACTCATAGGGATAAAATAGTCTTATATGATTATTCATGAGTTGTGAAATTCTCTAGAAGTTATTTTTAGAAAATAACCTTACTAATCTTGGATATTGTATGTGTTCAGAAATTTCTATTTACTGTTTGAGCAGGGGATAAAAAACAAATCTATCTACATATATATTAGAGATGGAATCAATATCCAATCCACTACTGCATGACCCAAAGAGATCCAATTCAATATTAATTTTGTGATAAGCTAGATAATGAGATAGCTTTTCAATCAAAGGATTATTTCACAATATTACACAAAGTTGAATCACAGGTATTAGTTATTGCATCATCTAACTAGCCACTGGTGCTTTCTACTTATTTCTAAAACACAGCAGCATTTTTGCTAGTATAAATGGTGGGAGCTACTGTAGACATAATACAGGTAGTTGTCAATTGCTTTAAATAGCATTCCCACCTGTTACGTTGCCATAAGTACTCATGGTAGTGGCACCAAAGACAATGACAATCCAAACAATAGTCTCAATAGGAGACTAAAGGCATAAATCAGTGTCATATCACCACCTTTATCATACCCTTAAAAAAACCAGCAATGACCACTCAACCCTTGCAAAACTAAATTTATATCCCTGCATACATCCTTTAATACTATGCTATGATGAAGCAGTAGTTCACACCTGTGGCACATTTTCAACATGTATGGCCACAGCTATTACCAATCCGAAAAATATCCAAATCTAATCATGTATAAAGAGCTGGAGATCTGATCAAAATAAATGAATTTTAGACAGATACAAATTAAATATGAAAAACTTTTCCTTGTTAAGTAACTCTCATTATCAATAAACATGACTAAAGTGCTGAATGTCATTCAAACAATACAAAGCATGTAATAACTCACCCCTATTTCTCTACTTCCATATTTGCCATGTGATTTACTAAGAGTCATAAGCCCACTTAGAGAGGAGGCTTATGACCTAGACTACAAGTGATAATGTGATTAAGTAGAGTTGAAGGGAAAATTCCATAACCAGAGTAAGTTCAATACACTGGATTCAATGAGGAAACTCAGATAATGCATTCTTCTCATTAGAATAGATCTTTATTCTCATTACCCTTTAAATGATATATTTAAAGGGGAGGTAGATCATATGTATCTATCTATGGAACTACCATATGCTCAGTTGTGGTCATAGGAGGAAGCATAGCTTAAATGTAATACATTTAAGATGCAATACATTTTACAGTACGTCTTTATCTTACCAATGTACCTGGGAAGCAGTTTTTCATTCATGTTTAATGCTTCTTTCCAAGGAAGTTTTTTTTTATTATCCTATGCATAACTGACTACTATATTTGCAACGTGTTAGTAATCACTCATTTTGTGGTTTCATGAATGTATATTCTGAAAATTTTGCAATGGTAGCAATAGTCTTATATGAGGTGAAACTGTATTTATGTGATATCACATTCTCATTCAATTGCATTAAAGATGGTCGCCTTTGAATCTGAGGAGCCTATGCTATACTGATATCCTTCCTTAAGCATTAAAACATATTCCACCACCTGTAAGCCTACTTGTAGCAGAAGTGTACCATAAATGGTAAGGAATTTGCCACAAACCAAGTATGTAGATGCTAAACTTAATGTTAAAGTTCACATTTGTGATGACACTCTACTGCTTTAATACATGTAAATTGTTATTATAAAATGAGATTAATCTTCCATACGCTTTCTATAGCTAAAGATATACATATTCACACTGCACTTTTAAGAGTTGTAAAGTTATAATTAAGAAATTCAAATCAACTCAAATTTAACAAATGATTCATTTACAAATTGTGACAGATTTATTACACCTATTTTAATACTGATGTTTGTTTTAGTTAAATATATGTTTAGAAATGCAGGTAACTTATATTGTTAAATGTATATTGCAAAATTCCCACTTACTCACTAAAATTGTAGAAGATTCTTGAGTGTAAACAATGCAATGAGCCAATAGACAGTATATATTATTAGATGATTACAGTTGTTATACAATATAAAATTTGAACTTAAACCATTTAACTTCAGCAGATTCACATCAGACATTAGTATTTTTATAAAGACACTATATAATTTCAGTTATGAAAAACTCATGTGATCAATGAAGAACTCAGAGCTAGTGAACTGTATTTACACTGAATCAAATTTAATTAGCTCATCGTGAACCTACGAGAAAATATCCAGTTCCAGAAGAGACAGAAGACTCAGTATTGTGTGTAAAACTTTTATATATAAATAATTGTTTGTAATACTCATTATTATTGTTTGCATATTAAAATATATCTGTAATAAGAAAGAAAAGTATATCAATCTTGTTAGTAAATACCATAAACTGGATACATAAACATTATGGAACTTCTATATATAAAATTTTTATTCAGTTTCAGACTATTTCAAACTGTAATGCACAATAAAATGATTTCAATAAAACATTTTGATTAGCATTTTCACCTTGTAATTTACTGGCCAGAAATCTAAATATCTTAGAACTGCATTTGCCAAGTATGGCTGGTAATTAATTTGCCAAATGCCAACTGTTATTTTGTCGACTGAAAAAGAAAACACTAGCTGAAAGGAGTATATTAACAATGTATCAGTCTCTTAATAAAGATGTAATTCTCCATGTGACGTCTTTACAAGCTAGTAGAATTTCAATACTTAATTTTACTAGTATGATCTCAACACACTTTAAATAATTGTCACTTTTGTTTAATAAAATGTTAATAAAATTTGCTCAAAATGGCTTTTACAAAGACTATTTTTGGTTATTCTTATACATATCAAAATGTCTTACCTCTAATTGCTCTGCAACCTCTTGGAGTCCACCTTTAAGGTTTTTACAACTCTTCATCAGATATTTGACATCATAAATTGTCAGGAAATAAATCCTCAGTAATTCAAAGAACTCAGACTCTTCATCTGGTAGATTCTGACCAGTGAGCATCTTCAACAAATAGCCAAAGTCATATCCACTAACAAATAATATGAGATTATAATGAAAAAATTAGAAACTGCACAAAAACAATATGAATAAATACATTGCATAACTGGCTAACTAACACACAGGTAAGTCTATTTATTTATTAACCAATTTTTTATATTAATTATTTATCTTTTTATATCTCTGGCATAAACAAAACTGATGATTGGTAGATTTGTTTTGTATCTATGTATACATAAGTATAAATGTCTCTCTCCCTGTAGGTCTGTTCCTTATGCATGGCCACACCTTTAAAGCTACAAACAATGCTGTGAATTCAGACTATTTAAAAAAATGTCTTCAAGTATGTGGCTACTTAGTTGTTACATGTTCTATAATACATGCACATAATTTCATTTGGAGATTCTACTGGGTCTCAAAGGCCACTGTTAATGATCACTCTGTTATTGCTCTATTTTTTATATTAATAAATTACTTATTTTTAAGAGATAATAATAATAATGAAATGTTTTCATGCTTTCTAAAACTGCTATTCATTATTATAGTTAGCTTAAACATTACTGTTAGAGGCTGGCTATTTAGCTATAACAAGAATGAATTATTAAAATTGCCTGTATTGATCAAGGTGGGCAATGTGCATGTACAGGATGGGTCAAAAGCCATACAAAAAATTCTGACATGGAAAAATTTCCTTTTACATTAAATCATCATTGTCCTTAAAAAAAAAGAGAGAGTAAAATATGTGCTGGTAATATCAAATGTAAAGACAGAGAGAAAAAAAAAGAAAAAGAAATAAAGTGAGCACAAGCAACATGCTACACTCCACAGAAAATGTTGATACATCCTCATCTCTTTTTCATACATCTATCTGCCTTGTATTTGGTGAGGTATGTACAGACAGAGATACCTGCTAACTCAAAATGTCTAGAAGAGTTGAATTAGCTGACTCAACTATAACAATAGGAATCAAAGGTGTGGATGACTGGTACTTAATACTAAATACTTTTTCATAATTTCATACATCAGCATAAGCTAAATGTTTGCCGAGTAACATACAACGTGTGTGGCAGGATAATAAAGTAGACCTAGTTCAAATAGCAATAAAACAGTAAAATTAAGAAGAAACAGACATAGTCTGTTACAAGCCTAAGCTATTTGGGATAAAAAACTGTAGCTTTCTGTTACACTCTGTAGTCATCCTAGAAAGGTAAAAAAGGGTAATTCAGATTTATTTTGTACTTTTTATGGTGGTTATAAAGTTGGTCAAATCAACCAAATCTGTGTAAGTATGGCAGAAAAAAATAATATATAAAGTTTTACTTAAGAAGTTTTATATTTATTTAGAAAGTTTTAAGGGTTACACAAATAAAACTTCAAGGTGAAGAACAGTGATTTTAACCTTAACATGAAAATCATTGTACCTGGAGCAGTTAACACCCTGATTTCATACATCAATGGACAAATCTTTAGTGAAAACACTTAATTAAAAAATTTGATTTTTTGTCTACAAAAGACTTGTAATATTTTCTGAAAGCCTGTCAAATTTTGTGAAGATACACAAAATATTTTAAAGGTTAGAGTAAAGAAATTCTGATGTTTACTGTTGATTTGACTGGACCCTGTGCAAATAGTTAAATATAATTTTATTTTGAAATTAAATAAGAGATGCCCATACATTATTGCTCTCTAAAGATTATATCAGTGCTAATCAACAAACTATTTGTATTAAGTAACTTAGAAGTGACCATGTAAAAATGTGATAACAAGACATACAATGCATTTTATTCAAAGATAAAATTATTTTAAAATTTACTTATAGGCATAAAAATCTTGAAATTCCCTATTCATATTTATAAAGATTTCAGTAAGAAAAATGTTATGTTGATGCTTTAGTAACATGATATAAAATAACACAGTTAAAACATAAGTATATTCTATTCATTGGATTACTATAAGCATCTCCATACTATATCTGTCTCTCTAAACATGCACTTTTTCAAGAACATAAGGAGTCATTTGGCATGAGATTTGTCCATACTAACTTCTTGTTATGGTAAACTGAAAAAGTAGTTAAAAATGAAAGAAATACAGTTTTCTTGCACAGTGCAGAAAAGTCAGGATATTTACTGATTTTTATACAAAGTTAAGGAAGTGCTAAAATAATCTATTAAGTACTTTCTGTTGCACAATTAAAAACAAAATGCTAAAAGTACATGATGCTATATGTATATTACCTGTGAAATGATAACCATTTGACATTTTCTGAGAGAACGACACCAGAAGTCATTAACAACTGTGCAAACTCATATGGATCAACTCCTTCTTCTTCATGTTTTTTAAACTGAATTCCTGAATTTGTAAGGAGATCAATAGAGTCCTGAGCATACATATCCTCTCTAAATGAAGATATTCACAAACTTAATCAATAAAGTAGTCTCAGTGTTCAAGTGTCAAGGATTATATTTTAAACACAAAAATTGCTTTAATGAAAAATTTTACAATCCACCCACATTTCAATACAAAATAAGTTTCAAATTTGTTGCATATATAATTAATCAAGCAAAATACACCAATGTTTAAATCTGATTTAACATATCTTTCTCAAGTTGTCATAAAAAACAAGTTTGTATGTTTTAAGTGTTAACAAATTGTTTAATATATATATACCAAATATCTGTTCAAAATATACAACAAACTAAACCTGACAATAATATATGTCAACAATTAGTTTAGTCTACATGTTGAAGTATATGTGTATAAACAGTCAGCATTGAAAGAGCTGAAAATGTTGCTTTCACACATTCACTTGAATCTGGTTGAAAAAAGCAAATTATGACAGCTGCTAGATCAAGACAGAAAATAGCTTGTAAGCAGATGAAAAAAGATAATATTATGACTGGAATGTGATAAGCTAAAAGAACCATATGATGATGTCTCTCGTTGAGTACATGGCAGTATTACAAGGATATTACTAAGGAATGAAATAAATATAAATCATTGAAATGCAAGTGGTGTGCACATGGTGAATAATTCTAGAAACTCTTTCTATACAACAAGGAAAGAGGGTAAATATCATAACCCTTTACAAAGTTACACTCTGAACTGAAACAACTTTATTTTTCAGTATATGTAAATAAATATGACATGAAAAGAGTTTATAATTCAAAGTTTTATATTATCTACTTAATTTCAAAAATAAATACTTAACCTTTACACTTCATTCTCCTTTGTCATTAGTTGTGCTTAAGATACAAATTTGATACATCAGAATTTTTTAACTTCTAAGATAGGCTACTGCAGTTTCCAACCAATTACAAACACAAACTACATGTACAGTTACGACAGAATGTGTTCGTACCCCTGCATCCTGAATGGTTTTTTGCTCATAACTTAAAAAGTATCATGAATAGGCTAATAGAAATGGGGTATATTATAAATATTACACTAACACACACCTACATAAATTATTATGTAAATTAAATGACAAATAAACTGTTTATAAACAAATAACCAAAAATAGGAGGAGCACAATGTGTTCGTACAGTTTAGAACATATGAAAAAAACAGATATTCCCGTAAAATTTTGTTTAGTTTGGCGAATAAACTACATTATACCATTCCAGAACTAGACACTGGGTTCATAATTATTGGAATTTAGCCAGCAAAACATGTACTTCCAGCAATTTAGCGCCATCTCTGTCATTATCTGCTTGGTCATCATGGCGAACAGGAAACAACTGGCCAGTGATTTAAAAAACCGAATTATTGCAAAATAAACGTCTTGTGTGTCTCTTTCCGGTATTGCTACACAACTTAATATGCCAAAATCTACTGTTCAAAGCACAATTGCCAAGTTTAAACTTACAGGATCAACTGCTAACCTCCTTCGTTCCGGACGCCCCTCCAAAATTCCAGAGAGAGCCAATAGGATGGTTCTCAGAGAAGTTATTAGGAACCCTCATTTAACATGCAATGACATACAGAAACTGGTAAGGGAAACTGGGGTTGAAGTAAGCACCTCTACAGTTACGAACATGTTTCGCTCTTCTGGGTTCAAAGCATGCTGTCCTCGTAAAAGTCCATACTGAAAGCCTGTTCATTTAGAAGCATGATTGAGGTATGCAAGAAAGCATGTAGATAAACCCTTTACCTATTGGAAGGGTATTCTTTGGTCAGATGAGACTAAAATCGAGCTTTTCAGCCACAATGCTGTTTGCTATATTTTCCATAAGAAGGGGGAACAAAATTTTCCAAAGAACACCATATCTACAGTTAAACACGGAGGTGGCACGATCACGCTATGGGATTCTTTCAGCTCTTCTGGTGTAGGCAGCCTTCACTGCATCAACGGAATCATGAAAAAGAAGAGTATGTTGATATATTAGGCACTTATATCAAGAATGATGCTCAGAACTTGTGGCTTGGGCATCATTGGATCTTCCAGGACGACAATGACCCTATGCACACACTGAAATATGTGCAATCCTGGTTGCAGAGGAACCATATAAGCGTTCTGGAGTGGCCATCGCAGTCACCAGATCTCAATCCAATTGAAAACGTTTGGCATGAGTTGAAGACCAGGGTTCATCAGCATCATCAGAAAAACTTGCAAGAGTTGGAGGCCTTCTGTAAAGAAGAATGGAAGAAAATACCAGTCGAGTATTGTCAAACGATCATGGAGGGCTATGAGAAGAGATTGCACCAAGTAATTCACCTGAAAGGCTCCACAACTGACCATTAAAGTAGACACAAGAACACTTTCTGCCCCTCCTATGTTTGGTTATTTGTTTATAAACTGTTTATTTGTCGTTCAATTTACATAAATATTTATGTAGATGTGTGTTAGTATAATATTTATAACACACTATACTTTCATAATCCTAATCATGATACTTTTTAAGTTATGAGGAAAAAACTACTCAGAACAGAGGGGTACGAATACTTTCTGTCGTAACTGTAACTAATCCTAAAATACAAATATCCAACCTTTTATTTGTTAAAATATAATAAATCTGCAAATCCCACTTGAGAAGACCCCCCTCTTTCCCTGACATTCAAGACTATTTGCTTACCAGTCTTACATGAGTGATGGTGAATATATTTATGACTAATTGAAAAAGTAAGTTCTCCTCTAGATCAAGCTTACAAACAGTACTTTCAATACTTGTAAGAACACACAGTTCTACAATAATGATAAATGTGATAGTTATTTTGTAAAAAATATGCAAAGATGTAGAGTTTATTATAATGCTATATACTATAAATGAGTTCATGCTAGATGCATTTAAAGAGACCTGAAATGCTGAAATTAAGGATTACAGATAAAGTAATTTATTGCAACTTATCAAAAGTTAAAGTTGAGTCATGAATTTTATGTTAATAAGGTTTAGTTTATTATAGGAATGCAGAAAAAAAAAAGAAAAATTTCTAGCATATTTATGAAATAGATAAACATGTTAATTGAAAAAAAAGTGTCTATTGTAAGTGTTTTGGAAGTCGCAAGAGTTAGGTGACATGTGAAGTAACTTATGCAATTTATTTTTTGATGCCAAACTGTGCAATGGCTTTCCATACTCTGTGGCCACCCAAATAAGATGAAGATACATATACACTATGTAGTAAGTCAAACTGTGAACACAGATTAGTGAGTTATAAAATGAATTTGTTACAATAATAAAAACATAATACTACTGCCTTTTGACTAATACAATTGTTTATAATAACCTAATGCAGTTACACAAAATGAAGCTACCATTCCTCAAAAAAGATCAAGATCAAATACTTCTACCTAAAAGAAACAAAGTTCAAAAAAGCAAGAATGTTAGCATAAGCATTTTACACAAAATTCAGTTAATCAACAGGAAAAATGCACAAAACAGACCTAACATGTAAAAAGAACAGATCAAAAACAAAATTTTAAATATTTATTTAAATGTATTAAAATACGTGATTTCAAAAAACACCATCAAATTGCTTAAAGAAAAAGTAACATAAAAAATGCATTTTGCATTACAGAAAAACAAGGTTTGCAAATGTATACAATTACAAAACTGTATTTAACAGAAGTTAATATTTTTCTCACATGAAAATATATTTCAGACTTACTCACCCCTCTCTCTGCACAATAAAGAGCTATTACTTTTTGCCACTGCTATAATGATTTAGGTGCACAGAACAAGCTTTGAAGAAAGATTCCACCCCTATATGTGCTAATTTGTCTTGTGCAAGCTTGTGATGTCATCATAAGCCCTTTATCAACAGCAGGGTGACACATCCTCCATGCACAGTAATCTCCATGAGCACTAACAGTTGAACAAAGGCTAACTCTTTGCAAGGCAAAATAGATGCACCAGAAGTGCAGAGGAAGGGTGGGAAGTTGTGCAGCATTGTTCCATCCAAGCTGTGTGACCACAAACTAGCTAAACAAATGTCACAAATTTCATTATATTCCAGCATACACATTCTTAGTTATGGTGAGGAGTCTCAACACGATGATGGTCTTAATGACCCTGACAAACAACAGGTCTAAAGCCAAAATAACTGATTGGTAACATTGCAGAGTGGTCAAATAATCCAATAGGGTTGATGGTCTAAAAATACTGCTTATAAGCACCCCATTCAAGTCTACAAAAGACTGTCCCTTAGCAACAGATTACTTTGGAATGTGAGAATGGTGTCTAGCAGGGTTGGAAATATAACCATTTTCTCAGAATTCTAGCCAATGAAATAAGAAACTAATGTCTGAAATTTGAGCTTGTGTGTATATGAGCTTATCATAGAGGTATTGACAGTAAGTTGTAAAGAAACAGAAGCAACCAAACTTAAGATATTTCAATTACATGCAGTCATGTGACAAGAAAACTGAAGATTTAACTGTTTGTTTTTGAGATTTCTTTCAAAATAAAGGAATAGTAACTTGAATAATTTAAAAGTCTGATTTATAGCATACTTGACAGTAATAATTTCATTAAAATGCATTAATAGTAAAGTGGTTTAATTAAATTGTCAATGTAATTCAGTAACACTTTGTGAAATACACAGAAAGGAATTTAAAAATGGCACTGGTTCTTATCGGGTTCTAAGCATGATGTAAGTAGCCAGGTCTCAAAGGGTTGAAGAGTTGTGTAGATGAATGGAATGCAAGATTTCTAAACTGGTCATTATCTCACACGTAATCAGCTGAGCATGAGTGTAGCTCTGGATAATAAATCAGGTCATACCATATTAGAGAAGTACATGAGTTATTTATCAAAATAATCAGGTGCAGGGTAAAATTACCTTAGACCTATATTATGAAAAGAATACAAAATCCATTTGGGTTGCCTAACCACTAGAAATGGCTTAATTTATAGTGTAGCAGTGTTGCTTCTACTATACTTCTAGGTAATACTCTAGTCCTACTTTCTATTGAGATTGCAATAACCTAATGGAAAACGTTCTACACTAACTAGGGAACAAAAGGTTCTTTTCACCACTAGAAGAGAACAGGAGGGACAAATGTGTGTAGGGAAAAATACTAGAGATATTCACACCAAAAAAGGAAACATCACATCTGCATAAAGTCCCATACTGACAAACAGTACGATGGGTCACCATAAATTCAGAAAACAAGCAATAGCCAGACATAAGAGCAGACAAAAACCTGCTGCTGTCATTTTTTTTTCTTTTTTGAAGAAAAAATATATATTCCCTCACTCAATGCAGAATTTGAGTATTCTTTGCAAGGCAACACTGGCCATTTGTTGGGCTTTATCATCTGTAGTGTACGTACAATGATACATAATAACGAAAATGAGGGAGCTGTAAAAAAGATACAATATAAAATAATTAATACTCACCTCACTACAGTCTCTAGAAAGAATGGAGCATGGTGACTGCAGGAAGAAAAACCAAGATGCAGATGAAACTGCCATATGATGTAAGTAACAGAATACAAGTGTGTCAGGAGTCATCCACATCCCTGCCTGCAAGATCCAATTTAAAGGATGTTGATGGTGAGAAGCAAGAGAAGCCACAAAATGATGAGAGTTTATCTGATAAAGCTGACAGCCATCCTCTTCCATGAGCTGATCAACCCAATGGGTCAAAAGGAAGGTGGTAAGTCCTGACAAGAAGAGGGTTCTCACTGTAAGAAAAGACAATGGGGGAATGCTACTTGTGGAAGCAGTACAAGTGAGATAATACTGAACTATGCAAATAGGACACAGAAGATGACTGGAGTCAAATAAGTGTATAAAGAAGAAATGGAAAGAAAAATAAATGGAGAAAACATCTGGACACCCTCCATGGCAACCACGGCTTTGGAGAAAAAGCAGTAGTCCATGAACAAATGAACCTATCTCTGTGAAGAAGTATGTGGGAAGTACCTAAGGTAAAAATATTAGTTATGTTTCCCACAATACACTGTTGCATTTCATTCAATTTATCTGCTTTACTTTTCATACTATACTGTGTTGTTTTGTATTATGTTATCCTAATTAAATATTCATTAAAGGTTAATTAAATAGGTGGGCAATAGCTTGAAACATGTTAAATGATGAATTTTTAAAATGTGGGACAGTAAAAATACTTGGAATTTGCTGATAACTGCAGCATCTACTATAAAAATATACACAAACGAAAAAAAGAATGGTAACTTGTTCTTTAGCATAACCTGTGGAAAATATTACTTTAGAGAAGTTAATACATTTGGTAATATAGAGGGTTGAGTATATACTAGTTCTACATGTAGGTAGGTGAAAAACTTTTCCAAAAATGTTACATGACATATTATAAAACCTGTTAGAATGTATTCAAGATCCTTTCTGGATACTAAGCAAAGGGCGAGTTATGAATCAGGAGAGCAGATAAAAAAATCAGGAGAACTAAGTTTACTGATAAACCAATGTTTTGGATCTTTTGCACCAAAGTATAAGCTTTATATGAAAATACCAACAGTTATAGGTTTATCCAAGATAAGGAGTCATCTCCCATTCAACGATCACATACTTCTAACAACTAGCTGAAAACTAATGCTACTTAAGAGAACAGCATTTAATTTTGATTTATTTTTGTCAATTATTTTTCCTTTATAGGTACTGAGTTTAACTGATTTTCCATTTTTGAGGATTTAAAAAAGGTTTATAAGGTGAGATGACTTCAGAGTTGCAATACAAAAATGAATCATAAATTCTAAATGTGTAAATTTTCTTCTCTGAAAATATTGATCTCACTTAATAAAAGAAACATACATACGTTAGGTTGAATTTAAAGTTGAACTGCCAGGTGGTATAACCTGGTGGAGTTTCACCCTGGTCATTCAAGAATGTAAGTCCAAGCTGTATTATCTTTAACAAGTCAACGTTACATTTCAAAAGCTGGTATTGATACTCAGCAGTACTACGAAATTCTCCTATTGGTCGTGCTACAACTCCTGGAAACTCGGTGTCCTACAAAAATACAGAACAGTAATATTTTCTTCAGGTTTAAAATGGGGATTTATAAGTTATCTGGTTATAATTATTTGAAATAAAAATATATATTTCTGTTATATTAATTTCTAATTCAGATTGTTCTCTGAAATTATAATTTTTCTATATTGAAAATTTATTTCTAATATGTACTTTTCTCTTACATACTTACCTATTCCTTTTCAGTGTTACCTTTTATATGCAAAATAATGTTTACACATGCCAAAAGCCTTTACCTCCTCTCCATTGGAAATGACTGATTTCTATGGATCCCAGATGCAAATTAACATGCCACGACCTTCGACCAATAAAAAAGTGACACGCACTCTTAACACATGTGATTCCCTCTATTCAGTTCAATCTGTCACTTTGGATTTTGGCAGAAATTGAAAGCATTGGTGTGAAAGCAGGTATGTACCTATAAGCAATACATTTTCAGTATAGGAGAATTATAACTTCTAACATGGTACATTACTTTCACTAATATAAATAACTAAAATCCCACACTAAATAAGTGAAGGGACTGATGAAAGAGAACAAAAAGGCATCCTTTGAAAGCATATAAAGGACACTTCTTGAGATGAGAAACTCAGATTTGAAGATCTAATTTGGAAGACTACACTACTTCTGAACCAGTTATTGTCTTTGCCCATCTAAAAGAGATGCTGCATATATATAGGTGAAAAACAGAAGATTACATCTAAGTAAGAAAGAACTATAGCTCAACAATGATCTAAATCATAACAAATTTATGAAACTCAATCCCATAAAATATAAATGTGGGTAAAAGCAATAGAGGTGATCCTAGTGGCTGGGGCATGACTGACTACATATGGAAAGCCAACAACATCCAAAACCCATGCTGCTGGAAATCAACATCCACTGACATGCCAACTTTAATCCAAAACTAACCCATACAGTAGGGGTAGGAAAGAGGATCATACTATATTCACCTCAACTTTAACAGACTGGAAGGTATCTAGAACCAACCGACTACTGAACAAGCCACGTGTGAATAAGATAAATTGATATGTCAATCCAGGAACCTAACATCTGGTATTGAAAAGATGTCTACATAATATAAATCAACTTTCTCAAAAGTGTTTTTTTAATTTTGCACAAAGCTACACGAGGGCTATCTACGCCCCTCAAAAGTGAAATGACTAGAACCAACCAAAGAGTGATAACATCCTTGGAGTAAGATATATCAAAAAACAGCAAAAGGAAAATAGCGGTAACAATCCCCAGTACATCCCTTGTGACCCAAAACACTGATCAGGTATAACTGCAGGAGAAATATAGACATCCATAATATGTGTGTGAAAACTTACGTTGTTTGGTTCTACTCTAAATCCAAAACTCAGGCACTGGGAACTGACTTCCATTTGGGGATAGAATGAGAGATTCCAATTGAAGGGGTGAACTTCAATTTTGACATTACACTCTCTTTTTTTTATGTTTAATATTGGAGGATATCATATCATCTACACGAGCAAAACATTACCATCCTATTCTCAACCTAATGGTTTTATAATAATTTCTATATTCTGTTTATATTTTATAACCACATTCAGGAAGATACCTCCATGGTCCACTACCCCAGCCTGGAACTGGAAAGTGGTAATGACTCTCATACTCCACGAGAAGAAAGGGGGGGGTAAAAGGTAGTGGAGGGTTTAGAGATAGAGCAATAAGTGACCATGAAACACTTATTTTTAAAAGCAGACCATACTGATTTATTAAATACAAGGCATGGCAGGGATGGACAGCTATCCCTTTCTAGTTTATCCATGTAGTCCATGATGAAAATCACTTTGCACTGAGACTATTCAAAACAAATATGTTCATGGCCAAATGTTGTTAATTTTATAGTTTATTAAAAGAACTTCACTAAAAATCTGACTTTTTGTATGTGAAAGACTTGAAATGCTTACTAAAATTTTGTCACATTTTGTGAAGATATACATGATATATTAAAAGTTAAGTATCAAAACTATTATGACTTTAAGTGAATAGAAAGTAGTCATGTGGTTGGTTAATTTGACTGAACCAGTGTAGATGGAGTTAATGTTCACATTATTTCCTGATTTGTTATTTAGTTTTTCAAGGAAATATACTTGTTTTATTACTGTTTTGAGATTTAAAATTTTTGTTCATGATAATTTTGAAGAAAAATTTAGTTTTAGTTTTCATTTAACTAATACCTTTTAATTTTCAAAAATTTTTGTTTGAGTTTCATGAAGCAAATTCAATATTTTTGTTTTAATTGTTTTTATTAAATAAATTATTTCTACTACCATGGTATAGGTATGTTCAGATGTATTAAGTATTGAGTAGGTGTGAGAAAAGTCAAGGACAGCTTGACAACTCAGCCCAGTCAAGCAACCTTCCATAACAGAATGCAGGTGTGAGTGAAAAAGTTCTAAGAAGAGTTGAGGAAAAGCCAATGGTCCATGTAATAACAGAACTCTGACCCTAATCCCTGAACATGACAGATAAATGGCTCCTGGACTTTGCTGACAAAATAAGGAGCATATGAAATACCAAAAGGAAGAATACTGAACTAGAAGACTCAATCTTCAGGAATGAAATAAAGAAAACTTCTGCAGGATAAGAGGACCGGAATGTATAAAATGATGTTCAAAATGTCGACCATGGTTATCCATAGTTGGTGAAAACAACCATAGTAGAGGAAATATGGAACTGAAGAACAATAATAAGCTGGTTAAGAGAATACAGGTGCATAACCACACACCAATCCCCAAAGGGTAATAACTCAGAATATGTGTAAATACACTGCATCTATGAGATGCTAAGTTAAATTGGATCAGAAGAAAGTTGAGGGGAAAAGGGAGGAGAAGCTGAGAAATAGGCCATGGCTAAGAACCTGAAGAATTCATCTATCAGCTTAAAATGGTGACCAAAGGCTGGATAAGAGAGACAGATTGGCTCACAGAGAATCAGACCGATGAAATGAGCAATAACTTTGATGTCAAGAAGTGTGAAGAAGAAAGCAAGGAATCTGGAAAGAGAATGGGAGATGTGGTTTCAGAAGGCCTAAATGTTCGAACAGAAAGGTGAAGTTGAAAAGGAATGAAACCAAAGTACACAATGAGGAATGATGCTGAGCAACCTTCTTTCCAGTGAGTCAGGAATGCTTTCAAAAATCACTAAGTGAAGAAAAGAAGCCCAATGAAGATCAGGGAGATGAGTGTGAAAGAGTCATACATTAACTAGAAAAGCGTCACAACCAAAAAATTCCAAACAGCAGTGAATTAAGCAAGGAAAGATAGAACAGAAGAATAACAACAGGCTAATATGGTGATAAGAAGTGAACAAATTTCTCCAGAAAACAATGAAGTACCTCAGAAATAAGACAAAATGAGAAGATGTAATGCAGGAAGGCAGTAATAAAAAGTAGAATTAATTATGGTGAAGTGGTTGCTTGTATGGAATTAGGAAAAGAAAGCATACCTCCCTTGGCAAAACTCGCCACAGAGTGGAATCCAGTGAAAACTAAAGGGATCCTGGTTAAAGACTAATAGATGTGATCACAACATCTCAAAGAAGAAGATAATGCCAGATCACGAAAGCAATGAGATATGTTACATATTATAAATTATCTCAGACAAGCCTTTGATTTATTATGTACTTTTCATAATAAAATTTCAAATACCTGGAAATCTTAATTTTAATTTAGAAGTTAGTTAAATGTTAATATGTATCAAATTTATGATATTTGCCAACAAGATTGATAGAAAGAAATTTCTTTCTTAACATAAATATATTTTAACATAAAAGAATACAATTTATAATAATGGGTATTACAAAATTTATTTATATACAAAAATTTTACAAACTCACAAACAGTATTCAGTCTTCTATCTGGTTTGGAACTTAATATTTCATCAACAGTCCAGATCCACGAGGTTCAAGTTACTTTTCTGTTGATACACAGATACATTTCACTTGACCGGAAAGCTAACTAGTTCTATTCTTCAGATGCGAGTTTTTCTGCCAATGTTATGCAATGGCTTTGGAGAAATACTGATGTCTGAAGTTAATCCTCTGAAATAATGGGAGATAAGTCACAGGAAATAGAAGGATCCCAATAAATGAACAATCAGTTCCTATTATCTTGAAATGAAATAGTACAAACCACATGAAAGATGAGGGCCCTGACAAAACATAGCAAACTGTCATGATCAGAACAGTCATAAAGGTGAGAAATAACTAGCACATTGATTGGTTCCAGAGTCTTAAGAAGAAAAGACCAACTGGGATAACTAAAACAGGGCAAATGTGGAATAATAAAGAATCCTTAGCAAGTGGATTATAAATAACTCTATCCTACGACATACACAGGTCAACAAAAAAAAATACAATTTAAGAGATAGGTGAAACAAAAAACAAAGCTAAAGGCTCAAATGGAGGATGAGTCAACAGATATAAAACAATTGTAAAATCCCAATTTATTACCTGAAAAGGTCATTTGGGCCAAAGTATATAAAAAGATGTTAACAGATTTAAGGCAACACCTAAAAACAGTAGAAAAGGATGTCATATATAAGCAACTGTAGACAAAGTAAGCCCTTTCTCAAATACCTCTGTCAGAAAATGAAATATGATAGTTACCTTTAAATGAACAATATTTAACTTACTTTGAATATGCCACTCATGATAAATATTTCATTTTTGTTGATAAGTGAATACGGTTAGCCTATGGAAGATTTAGTTAAATACATAGAAATTTCAGAAGTTAAAACCTTATGTCAGGTAAAGGACTACACAGCATGAAGACTGAGTTTCTAAACATCTGAGGTTGCCTCAACACAGACTTCCAATGTGGAAGAGATAGAAAGGGACATTCTTGTAGATACTGAAGATGTAGGAGTCATGCTTGAGCTAACTGATAAGGTGTAACCAAACGAACATGACAAGGAATAGAATTAAACAGTTAGAACATGAAGCAATAGTCAAATTAGGGGAATGGCATACAGATGTCCAACCCTGACTAAATGCATCTACAGCCAATGCTTGAGGGTAAGGTATTGGAAACCAAAACAACTGTGGTTGAGAATTCCAAAGAGTTGCAAAGGCATCAATTGCTGGAGACCCAAACTGAGAGCAAATACACTGATAAGCAATGTGATGTAGCATCCATTCTGTTGGGTCAAGACAAGTGATAAGTAATTAAATTCAATCACTCCTGGTATATGGCATGTTAAAAGACTGATATGATGGAAATGCATTCAGTAGAGAAGATCAAGACTCAATACAAGAAAACAGAGGTCTTGAGAATGTGTGCCTCCTTGACAAAAAATATGAGATATAACTTTGGAATTGTTGGAGTGTAACACAGCAATTTTTCCTTTCAAAAGAGAAGAACCTTGAACTATTGTTCAATATACTGGAAGAAGTTCAAGAACACTGATATGAAAGGTAGACTTGTCTTTTGTCTCAGCACCCTAGAACTTCTGATCTTGAAGATAAGCTCCTCTGAAGAAATGTGTCTATGAACAGATGGATCTCAAGATGAGGCAGTGTAATGGGTACTCCAATAATAGTGTTGTTTGATCCAGCCAGCATTTTATATTGATGATGTTACTCTTGAGTAATGATACAGGATGATCCACAGGATTGGAATGCATGATCCAGTGGTCATGCACTTACCACCAAAGGGGACTCACATAAACGAGAGGTTTGAAGGATGCCTATATCCCCAAGAAGGACCATTCACACAGTAGGAGAAAGAGACAGAAGTAAAAGTCTGATGGCTTTCTCCATGGCTTGAAATTTAAGAGGAGTAGGTTGAACACAACGTAAGTATTGAAAAACACACCCAAATGAATGAGATATTGCATCTTTGAACAAAACAGATTTCTCCAAAGTATGCTGATCCAATAAACTTTGGGGACAAGGCATAACTATCCTGTCATGTAATTGGGTCACAGATCTTCCAGCATAAACAGCAAAACCAGGAGGAAGAGGAAAAACCAAGTAGTTACTTGTTTTCCTTTCTGTTAACAAGGAAGGAGTAAGTCATCAAATGTAATAGGAGATCACCCCAAAAAAAAAAAAACTCACAAGCTCTTGTACCCAACTGAAGAAAAGTGGCAAAAGGTGGCTGCCCAAAATGATTACCTCTGTTGAGGCTAGCCTTGTTAAACAAGGAAACAGAAAGTCTAAATTCTTGCAAGTTGTCCCTGGGTTACTTGCAAAAGTTACCTCAGAACCCTCTCCTCCCCCTAAAGAGACACCTCGGTTGACATGTTTCCATCTTATAATGAATCATATTGACAAACACCAGGTGGCAAAAATGGAAGAGAAGAAGTCTGGTTGAACTCTGTAGTAGAAATATTAACTCAGAAATTCGTACTCTTTGGTAAGTTTTATTTTATTTTTTGGTAAATATTGTTTAATTATAAATGAAAAGATAACTGTAAAAATGCAGACTGTGTTCAAATGCACAACATAAATAGTATATAAGCAAAACATTCCTGTTGACAGAAACCCATGATGAGTGCTTCATCAAGAAAAAGTGAGTATATTATTTGGATGAAGTTTTTACACACAGTATCCAGATAGAGGGTGCATAGAAGTTGGTGGTAAAAATTTGAAAGTTAGAATTTGCCTCATGCATTTTAGTGGGGTATGAAAAATTGAAGCAAGCATTCTTAATGCTTAGATGAGTAAAGAGTGGAAACCCTGAGATTGAGAAACAACTATAGTGTGAGTGGATGGTAAATATGTTTATGAATAGGAACATGTTCAGGCTCAGAATGAGAAAATGATTCACCAAAGAGGAAAAGAATAGTTTGCTGTTACAAAGTCTTCACATGAGATTCCAAATTTTCAAAAATATTCCTGAGAACATACTGCTGAAGAAAAAGAGTCATACATAAATCCTGGAGATAAGTAGGGTTGAGTGAAACAGGAACCAGGCTGCATCCCTCCCAACAGAAAAACCATGTGTATTAGGATAGAGTTGAAGAATATAAACAGGCCAGCATGAAGGTAATCAGGAAGAGGCAATTCCTCAAAAAACCTTCAAGAACTCTGTGCATTACCTTGGAAAGGAGGTAGATATTACACAAATACCATAAAAAAAAAACAGGGGTCTACCTAACCACATGAGCAAAACTGATAGTAGGCCAAAGCAAACTGATCTGCGGAAGATGAGGCATGCTTAATCACCAGAAAAACAAAATGCTTATCATGAACCCTAATAACCACGGAAGGGGAAGAAAAACTAAACAATAAAGAAGTATCATGTAATGAAGATGGATTGTGATCATACTTGAGAAACCATCTCTAAAAAAGGGCATATTAGGCCTAGCCAACTCCAGAGTTGGGGTATAGGAAGACATTGCAAAATCAGGTGGAGAAAAAATGCTGCTAAAATCCTTGTTGATCCAAACAGGTTAGGCAGGGTCAGGAGGAATATGGGTTAAGTTCAAGAAAAGCAAGCTGATTCATATAACAATCAATTCATGGAAGATAGCCAATAAATCCAAAGATGATAACCACCCCACCTGTAGCCTGTAGAAGCATATTAGTACAACATATGATCCCCAAAGTGGTAAGCTGATCTTCAGAATTCATTGTGTAAAAATGAAAATCAGACACAACTGTCTGATAAAAAACTTGGAAAATAAGTTATCTGCAGAGTAATTAATCATTGAAAAACAAAGAAAAAAGAAATCCACTTCAGTAAAATAAAAAAACAATAAAATTTATAAATTTGAAGATCACAACAAAAATGTCTTGACACAAGTACTGCCAAGCAAGAAGTTATGTAAAATTGAATAGAGGGAGTCACGTGCATCAAGAGTACGTGTAGCACTATTATTTGTTGAGGACTGTCACATTTTAATCAGTTGACTGTAAAATATGTGGGAGCTCTAGGCTTGTGGTATGTGAAAAAATTTAGAGAGCAACACTACATGTGAATAGTTATTTATGTAAGAGGAAATAATGTACTGTAGCAGAACTAGATGTTAATGAACAAAAGTACGTGTGAAAGGCCATTATGTTTGTAATAGAAACTGTTTGTAACTATTTAGTATATTTATGTATATGTACAACACACTTACCATAGCAACAAAGTTATACTTCAAAACCACCTTGCGGATAGTTCTGAATTCATCCTCTAGATTATAGTTCCACACTTCTCTAATACCACATGCTTCATTTGATAGGTGAGTATTATGATTTCCTTGGCTGTTGGAGTACATACGTCCTGTAGGTGCTGGCATTATAAAGCTTCAAGTAACCACATACAATGACCTCTACTAAATGTCCAAAGCAAGGAATACACAAGTTTTTCTGTCAACTTAGAATACAGTTTAGTTATTTTTGCTGCTATAATATGTACAGTAACCATTGATTTTATTTATTCTTCAAAGTATTGAAGAGCTAATATTTTCTTCTGTCCAAGTATTTCTGAAAAAACAACAACAACAAAATGCAAAATTAATTTATAAGACAATAAATATATTTTTTGTGCAATTTAAATACTCTAAAAGAAGTGCAAAATTATTGAACTGTCATACCTCACTCAACATGAAAAATCCTAGATTACCTGGCCTGGGATTACAAACCAAAATCCTAACTTTCTAGCCTGAGAGGACAGGCAACACCTCCTTCCCCAGTATTATGAGGAGGATATAGAACAAACTAAGTGTCTGCAGATGTTGACACATAATACAAGAAATATTCTGAACAGTAAATAGAGGAATGATATTTTTTGAATTAGCTAAATCAAGAAAACTCCTTATATATTTTCTGTAAATATACTGGTAAAATAATGATAATGTGATACATGAAACATTTGCTGTCAAAGTTAATGACACAGATTTAGTACATAACCTACGAGTTGTATGCTTTTTTTTTTTTTTGTAATGGCAGTGACAACTAACAAGTAAAAGCAACATATAATGAATATTAATTGATTAGTTTCTTCAGGTATACATGTATGTATGTGTGCGTGTATATATATATAGTTAGTTAGTTAGTTATAACCAAAGACAACCTGAAATAAAAATAAAAGCACTGCACCAATTGAAAGGATTTCAAGGTTCAACTTATGTGGAATATACAATGTACCCTAGGTTTTGGAAGTGATGCGAAAGTAGGACCCCCATTAAGATGGGGATACACCGTCTATAAGTCTTTATGTAAGACTGGCGAATGGAGGTTAAGACTGATGGATGGTGTATCCCACCTCCATGTGGGCCCTCCTTCCATAGTCACCTCCAAAACCTAAAGCACATTTTACATCCCACATTATATACTGAACCATGGGATCCTTTCAATTGGTGCAGCTTTTTTTATTTCTGTTTTGGCTTGTTTTTTATTATAACAAACTAACGTTAGTCAGGAGTTTGGATTTGCTGTTTTTTAACAGTCTTTGCTTTTGATTTTGTTTTATTTTACTTAACTCTTCAGTATTAATATTATCTGTACACATACACACACACAAATCATAATTGTCTTAATTTTTAATACTGTTGTAAGAGAGTTATCTTAATAAAAAAAATCTCAAGTCAAAATCAATGCTGCTGTTATAATCTAAACATACCAGTAATATGTTTGGTTCTTACAATGCATTTAGTCACCTACAGAAGAAAAAATCATCCTTACATTTTCTTCCCTTGTGCTATCATTCCATAAACTTGTGTGGCATTGATTATGCTTGATATTGCAAAGACATAATATAATTATTTTGGGATGGTGCAAAATGTCTATATTCTCTGCTCTTCCAGTTCAAAAACTTGGAAGATCCTCAACAGCCACATAAATGGTACAGGCTCAAAATTCTACTACAGACATTGAAGTTAGAAATTTAGAGAACCTGAAGACTGAGTTAAAGACCTTGAGAAATCAGTGGTCTTCAATTAATAAGAAAGCAAAGATGGTTGCCACTGACATGGGCATTGACTCATTTCTTCTAGAAGATTATCACAGGAAAAAAAAGGCATTTTCTTTATGGAAATAAGTGAAACAATGAAAGTACAGTTACAGACACAATGGCAGAAATTGTGTCGAAGGAAGAAATATTTTTCAAGGTTATTAACAAAATATACGATTGCATAAGTTAGGCAACAACTGAAATATACAACATATTTGAATTTCTCTGGTGTTATCTTGATAAAACTGATGAAATAATCATATGCAACTACAAAACACTTGCTCCAAAGTATAGAGATGGCATGGCAGGATAAAGATTACTTGATTAAGTATTGCACTTAAAGGCAATTCATAGAGCAAATATGGGTGACAAGCCATTATCTTCACTCTGACTTCTTAACAATATCATAAAGTTGAAGTTGGAAGATTGATTTCCTAACATATGCATTGCACTGTATATTTTTAACACTATCAGTGATTATTCCTTCAGCTCATAGGTCTTATAGTAGATTGAGCTCAAGAATAATCTGAGGAGCAACACAAGCCAAGAAAAATTAGCTAATTTAACAATTTTAAGTATCAAGAATAAATTGACAAGACACATTAATTCTGATGATATAATGATTAATTTATTTCCATAAAAGATAAAAATGTGCTTTAGATAATCTTGATTAACTACAAATTCAGTGCTTAATTTTTATCCTTGTGTCACTCCTTTATTTTCATATTTTGAAAGCTAAATATAGTTTCAAATAAAAATATTTTCATTCAGTTTGTCTTTGTATTCTATAACTTTTCATTACAATTAGTTTATTGAAATGTACAGCACTTGCTATAAAAGAATGTGTATAGCATCTACATTCAAACAAACGACAGCATGGTATCACCAGAGGAGCAATAAAATTGTAAGCACTTTGAAATACAGGAAAACTAATATATGACATTGTAAGTTTTGCAAAGGTAGAAAAAATAATAAATGTAATTAAGGAGGAGGGGCCCAGAATCAGGAGAAGCATAGAGCCCAGATTTCTCTCCTAGGCCCTAGTGGTAAGTGAGGACTTTCACATTCTACTAAGTAAAATGATAAGATACTTCCATTGCAAAGCCTTGAGAAATAATGCTCTAGAGACAGGGCAACAGGTGAGCCACTTTACCTATTCTGAAATGCAAAATGTTCCTCATTTATTCAATCAAATGTGGCAGTTCAGTGGTGTATTTGTCTTTGTGTTATAATTATTTACCTCCTGGAAAGTGTTAAGGTGTTCTTATGGAACACTCCATCTCAACAGAGCTCACTGTTACCAGGAAATGTCTTTATTCGTCAATTAGTAGCTAGTGCAGATTTAGAAATAAACATACCTGACCAGGTAACACCCACCATAGAGTGGGATACAAAGGAAAATTATGCATCAATGAAAAAAAAAAAAAAAGAGAGAAATAAATAAAACGAAATAAAGTCACTCATCTGTCTTACAAATTAGCCAGGGCATGAAGAAGAGCCACAGGAGGTAGCTAAAAACCTTCTGAAAATCCAACCTGCAAATCATGTAAAGAATAAGATATAAATGGTCTACACTCTAGCCTGTACAATCTCCTCTAATGGGCAATGCAACCAAGCTGCCAGAAACATTAAGACATGGTGAATTTGATGAGATGAGCCCCAAAGAAGTTTGTGTTTCTCAAGTGAAAACCCAGAGTAAACAATGTGTACCAACTGACAAACCCAACATGTCAAAGTGACAGTGGATATGTTATATGATACCATGGAATCCTAATGAATAAAAAAATTGTTTGTAAACATGAGAAATGGAGAGAAGAGACATGAAAGAAAGTACCTATCTGGATATAACAGAGCATAAGTGGAATGGTAAAGAGTCCCATGAACATGCACTGCAAATACATTCAAACACTGATGTCCACATTAACAAAAGAAAATAAGTCTCATGTAGAAAGTGATACAGGGAACACAATGCCATAGGTTCAAAGGGTTAATGATATAATGCATGGAAAACCAACTAGATATCTCAATTAGGAACCTAGAAAATATGTCAACAGTGAATAACCCTAAAAGATTTCAGAAACAAGGACAAAACCATGGACTCAGAAACTTTAAATCTTTCAGAAAAATGAAAAGTAGCTACCAAAATTGCCTTATACAGAGAAACAGATGAAGGTGCCAAACTTTTAACAAATAACCATATCAAAAATTGCAAAATATGAGGGACAATGGGACAAAAAATATTAAAACAATGTTTAAGAGACCACTGATGATAAGTAAACCATTTTTATTCATAAATGTTTAATGAAAAATGCTGAATGTACCATGTTAATTAAGATACCACTCAAGAGGCCAATCCTTGGCTTTGTGCAATGGACCACAAAAAGCTATGCATGAAGCTGGAGTATAGTCATTAACAGATGAAGAATGTTTGACTGAGGCTTACATAAAAGGGATGGCCAGAAGGAAAGTGGAAGTGGTTGGCACTCCTAAAGATACTGAAGGAGTGAAAACCAAGATTAATCTTGCCAATATGGCACCCCCAGAAGAACCTTAAAAGACGAGAATGAATCAGCGCAAGAAACTTGGATAACAGGCAAATTGGAGAAAGTACGCAAAGATGAAGATCAACGCAATAATGGCTTAGAGCATCTATACCCAAAGCCAGAGGTTGAGGGGCAGGAGACCAGAAGGATGGGAGTTAAGAATTCAAGTGAGTGTCCCAAGATGAGAACAGATCTGATGAAAAAGCTGTGAATGAAATATCCATTTCAGGTGAAGAACTCTGTTGGAACGACACAGCAGATCAGCCACTAAATTCATAACACCTGGAACATGATAAGCAAGGAAAACAATATAACTGTCAGCCCACAAGAGAAGATCCAACATTTGAAAGTAAAGAGGCCTGGAGTGAGTGGACCCTTGCTTGGAAATGTAGGAAACTATAGTGGAATTGTTCAAGTGAAGCATTACTACCTTCCCATGCAACAATCTAAGAGCCTGAGACATAGCTCTCTAAACTACTTAAAGCTCTAAAAAACTAATATGGAAAGAAGATTCCTCTTCTGTCCAGATGTCCTTGAATTCCATATCCTCAACATAAGCTCCTCATCTCCATAGAGGAGCAACTGTGAAAAGAGGTATACCTGACACGGGAACAGGAGATGGTCATCTCTGTTCAACTACCAGCCCAAATTGAACAGGCTGAAAGAAGAAAGGGTCACTGGACTATCCAGTACATCCATGCAAACGTTTAACTGGTCTTGTAATGACTACTGAAAGAAATTCATGTAGGTCAGATGCAAAGGAATAAGTGATTCCAAAAGTGATAAAACTGCATGTAGCAATGGAGAAGGTGATGACTTTATTAGTAGAACAGCCTAATCCACAGCCTGAAGGTACAGAGGAAAAGGTTAGGCCCAAATGAGATTGTAATTGAAAAATACCTCTAAATGGATGAGGTACCATAATGGATTAAGAACAAACTTCTCCAATCTTGATGAGAAACCCAACTTGAGCAGTTTTAAATGAAAGAGCTTGAGTGTGAAGCAATGCCAGGAAGGAGTAATCAAATGTCAGTTGTCTATATAATATTAAATGTGAATGGCCAATGTATGAAAATGATAGGAAAAGGATCTGACTATCCAGTGAAAATTGTACGAGGCAGGTGCAAGACCAAAATGGAGATAATGACAGTCTCCAAGATCAAAATACAAAAAGAGGCATTGGTGGCATTCAATTTTGTCATCCATAAACCAGCTGCAAAGTGCCACTGGAAGAAAAGAAATGACTCCATGGTAAATTGAGAAGGCTGGAGAAAATGATGAATATGAAACAAAAATACAAAAAGTAAACTATGTAAGCCACCAGTGAACACCTGTCCTGAAACATGCAAGTATACTGATGGAAGTAAAGTATAAACTAATAAACATCATCTTGTTACCAATATCAAACTTTGATTCTTGATAAAAATTGGGAATAAAAACTTTCAAGAGTAGAGTCATCACACTCTATGGCCTTTTTGTCCAGAAGGTTCTTGTAACTTATCCTAACATTGTAAAGTATCTATTTTATTTGACCCGTTCATAAGCATTACATAAAAATGGATGTTACAAATGATTAGATACTGATAACCAATTTGCTTCTGGATGGGTATAGCCTTAGATCCTCTATGTGCAAAATAATGTATGTTCACACACTTCACAGGTAAGCTTACCTTTTTAAGTTAGTGCACAGTCTTAAAATATGTGTGCAGCCTGTATGCCTATTTCTGAAATCTGCAGTGAAATTTAAAATAAAAATATTTATACTAAAGAAGAGAATATGACAAAAATGTCATACCCAAATCAGTAATGAAATGTGGAGGAAAATACACCCCATTTAGTATTCATTCAAAATTTGAAAGTAACATTAAAATGCTAAATTAAAGTCTGATTGTTGATTACATACCTGTTCCAGGATCAAGGTAAACCATACAACACAAGTTATTTCAAATTTGCAAAAATAAATGCACCTCATTGAAAATAAGCATATAAAGGTATTGCTATTTAATGAAATATTTATTTAATTTAGGGTTTGACTTCTCGTTTTTCTAATTCAAGCTACATTTAAGTTCTAAGGTTTCTTGACATTTCCAGTTCAAGTATTAATTTTCCAGTGCATTAACCATGTTCTCATACATCAAAAAAGTAGTAAAATTCATACTGATTTTCAGCTTACACATTCTTCACTTCAAGAATAAGTAAACATAAACAATATTATGATACGTCAGTGTACGTAATTTTGATCTCCAGGAAGGAAATAATGGGAGAAACATTACATGATAAATAAAATGTTACTTTTTTTTTTTTAAAGAGTTAACACTAAAGCTAAGTTCAAATTTGCATGGGGTTATGGCAATACGTACTAAAAACTAGTAAATGTTTCTTGTTTGGTTAAAACTAAATAAGTACTTAGACTATTTTGTTTAAAACAAGGTGTTCGACAAATAGGAATATTTTCACAACAAATATATCTATTAACAATTTTTCTGTGTTAATATTACTGCTATAGTTTTAAGATGTGGTCCAATTTCTTTAAAATATTGTCCTATTTTGTTCTATTTCAAACACAAAAAAATAGCTTTACACCATAAATACAATTATTATGTCATATTAATGATGTGCAACAGATATTAAATTATTATTAATTCAAAGTTGTACAAAAAGTAGTCATAATGTATGATTCTATTCTTTAGAAATATTCCATATACAAAATATGTACAGACACTTGATTTGAGCAAGTTAGGAACTTCACTGGCAAATGTATTACATTTCATTTAAAATTATTATTAAGTTCTCAAATATTGTGCCTGGTAATTTTAGTATTCAATTCAACTTACAGTTATGAATATTACATCACCAGTGCTTTATCATTCAAATACTTGTATAAAAACTATTTGTTCCAGTTCTTCAAAAAAGAAAGGAACCTTTGTTACAATTCTGTCAAAAAGTCAGTGTAATGTTATAAATTGAATATATCTGATAAAGACCAGAATGGTTCAATTAAATGACACCATTGAATCAAGTAAATTCATTCACAGAAAACAGTAATCACTTTCTCTTTAGTAGGAACACATCTTTCACATGACTGCACAAAACCTAAAAGCATAGTTTCATGAAGAACTATTAATTTGTATTTATAATTTTCTGATAAGCTGTTGCACATAAATACATACTAGAGCAATATTTCTTGTCTCCTCCACTTCTAACTTCAACAAGCCTTTGCAAGCAAGAATTATGTCACCAGGTATTAGTTAAACCAAGATTTTATAATTATCTGACTTATATATTTGCTACTGGCATAACCTTCAGAGCCTTTGTGAAGTTAAGAATTTCTTAATTGTATTATGTTGATTATAACTGTACCATGTCAGAGACCTTTCTAGTAAATTTGATAGATGTTTAATAAAAATTTTGAAATAACCCACAATAACAGCAACTCTCAATTCAAGGTATTTATGAGGTATGGTCTTGTGAAGGTTATAATGATCTGACCAGTAACTAAGAAGTTTCGTTACTATGTGCATATAGTAGATTTAAAAAATACCTAGATGCAATTGCTGATAATACATCAAATAGTAAACAAGAAACTAGGTGGGAAGATTCAGTCTCAAACACCACAATTCTTACCATCAACTGTTGAACTTTACACAAGGAGCTATTATAAACTTTGTAGTAAAATAGTGCAACACAGTTAAAAAGTATGAATAATAGATTAGTAATATTTAAATTTTCTCTTAAATTAGTTTTCCATAGTTAGTTGACTGAGTTTTTGTTGAACAGAATCAAATAACACACAAGACATGTTTGTCTGTACCTTGGCATCAACTACACTTTCTTTCTTCTTACAGCTGCCCTCTGCATCACCTATCACGACTAGTGTTGCAAAATTCTAACAATAATAAGTTTGCTTTATGATCTTTTACTTTTCTGTTTGTAAGGCATATAAATCTATTGTGACTAACTGTTGTCTTAGAGTCATATTCTACTTTTAGAGATGGAGAGTTATATAATGTCTCTGAAGGAACGTTTTACTTTCTATAACTATGGAAATCACTAAATTATTATCTATATGTATAAAATACAATTTTTTTTTTAAAATAAATGGGTTACTTGGTCAGTGTTACTGTTCATAAATTCCTTAGATTTATAACAGGAATCTAAAATTGTCTCACTCATTTAGGTGCAATATACCAAGCCTTAAAAGCTTTTACAACAAGTACAACTTAAAGTATTTACTTAATTAAAATACGGTAATAATGTCATATTCATCCAAGAACTAACACTGGCAGAATTTAATGCATCTTCAATGATAAGTAGTGACTAATGAGTTATGACTATCTCAGTAGCATAATTTCTTTTTGTCAGTTTGGTTTACAAGTAACAATTTTTACATATACAATATTACAAAAGAATACCATTATTAATACATTTTACTATGTTTCTTTGACAAAGTAGTTTCAGCATACACAAATTTATCGATAATTTGAGGGTGCTGTATCACTGTGGTTTATTCCAGCCAACTAGATGTGCCATCTTCTTTCTGACAATTCTTTTTCTTTTTCACCCTCATAAGTTATTATACCAAAGAGCCAATAAAAGGAAACACCTTTGTTCCATCCACAAAAATATCATCGCTATTCATAATTTAATTATGCAATTCTGCATATCTCATTACAAAGCCCTTTGTAATGTTACTCCTCTATGGAATATCAGAAGTTTTATAATGTTAGATGAAAAGGGTCTAAACAAGTAGTGTTGTAAGATACAGTTAGAACCTTTAAACAGTGAACTTTTTAATGGTAATCTAAATAGGTTTAAAAAAATGAAATACAAGAGCAAGATTTAAAACCACAGAACTAGAATGGTGCCTTAGTGATAATAATCAAAAAGTGATACGTTATGTGAAAAATAATGATACTTGTTCCTATAATTCCTATAACTATTGGTTATCAGAAAGATCCTAAACTTTTACCTTTCAAAACAATGAAGCTTATAAAAGTAACTCAGCATAACAAGATAAACTAAACTTATTTATAGTTTTGAAGATATAAATGCTTATAAACACAGATATAGCCTTCACTAAACTTATAAGAGGCTCATAAATATCATGAGAAGTATGATAAACTTAACTTGCATAACATTTAAAATTTCCTAATAAGCATTATTACAGGTGGTTATACAACTTACATAACACTGTATCAAGTTGGAAAACACTGACTGAAAATTCCACCATCTGGTAACAGTTTGAAAACAATCCAATATAAATAGAAACATCCTCACCTTCAAGTATTACTATTTGCCATTTTGAAGCAATGTACAGAAGAAAAATGTTTTCTATGAGGTGTTTACTACAGGTCCATAAACTGAAAGTTCCCCATAGTTTCATGTGTCTCAAATTATTCAAAGTGGCAAATCACAACATTAACTTTTCCTATGCCTATTGTATTATATCTATATGTGGTATAACAAAAAAAGTACTTCTAAGGTGACTGACTACCGACATTTATTTCTGATGTTTCTTAGTACACTAAATAGCAAAGCCTTTAAAATGGTCACTTGTTTTCCATATACTGTTAAATGCTATTAATACTCACATTTGTTAATCAGTGCTAACAAAACTTCCATGACTAGTGATGACCTATCTATATTTTGAAACATCTATATGAAGGGATAGAAATTAAAAACCAAACTGACCCTTACTGTGAAAAGATCACATTATACATTTTCAAGAAATGACCAATCATATAATTTGACCAATTAGTTTTGGTACCACACTCTTTTGGCATTATTTTGTTTAGTTTTTTGTTTTTCTAATTTGAATGATTATTTTTACACTTCATTTTTTTAAGAAAACTGAAATAACAAAATGTTAGTTAATACCAACTATATATTAACATAACATCTGAGGGACTACAATGTGTCTCTTGAATCATCATGGCCTGTCCCATTTATTTAATAAAATACCCATCTGTCTTTATCTAGCCAGCCCTGAATCCAAAATTATTCATGAAGCTCTCTCCTGAATTTTCACAATCATGTTACACCTACCATGTATAAAATCAATCTATTTCAAAGGTTGACAGGTCTGTTCATAAAACAAACCTAATTTCAAATGACTTTTGCCCTGTCAAAACTTAAGTCTTGGTATCCTAGTTTCACTGTTTTAAGAACAAAAATAAAAAATGATGATGCACCAATCTTACCTGTTTCCATTATAATATTGAATATTTCAATCAGATCTCCTTTAACCTTACTTTTTTAAAAAAATTATATAATTTTAAGGACCTTAGCCTTGGTTCATATGACAGCTCCTTCATCCCAAAAATCATCCAAGCAGCCATCTTTTGAACCCTTTCCAAAAATTCAATATATTTTTTAAGGTAAAGAGCTCGAGACTAAACAAAATATTCTAATATTGCCTAAAGATAGATCTGTACATAATAAAAATAAACTTCTTTGACTTATATTCAATACTTTTGTAGATACAACCTAAAATCTTATTTGTTTTTCAACTAGCAACAACAAATTGCTTGAAAGGCTTATAAGGCTAACTGACCAAAATACAAAGATCATTTTAAAGATAATGTTTTAGAACAATATGGAACATAGTAGTCCATCTTGGTCATCCTGTCCTCTAAACTAAGCAAAAACCATTAACATAAAAAAAAAAACCTCAAAGTCAGTGCTTACAAAGATTTCTCTTAAATTCACTTCTTCCACAACACCTTAATGCAGCCCATTAACTAACCACCATTACATTAAGCTTTCTTAGCTGAAAATGACTCCTATCTTGCCAAAACCTTATATTTGCATCCACTAGTCCTACTGTCTTACTGTTAAGTATGGAAAAATAAGAAATGCATCAATACTATCAATTCCCTTTACAATCTCTTTCATTACTAAGGATATTAGTTCTCACTTTTAATGTGTAACAAGTATGAACTGATGTTTATTACTTTTATTAAGCACACAATATGCAATAAAATATTCTAATTAACAAGTAGGAAACACCTAAATCAGATAATTTTTTTCAATATAGAACAATATGAAAGATTTCAATCTCTCTACCTCAGGCACCATTCTAGTAAACCTTCTCTGAACTCTTTCCAACAATTCAATATCCTTCTTAAAGTAAGGAGTCTAAGACTGAACACAACATTCCATTGTGGCTTAACCAGTGATCTATACAATGAAATTATAACGTTAGACTTGTATTCAGTATTTCTGAAGATACAACCAAAATCCTATCTGCTTTTCCACTTGTGACAGCACACTGCTTGGATGGCTTAAGAGACTGATCAATCATTACATGATCTCTTTCTTTTGTAAAATTATTAAGGTTATTTCCTTTCAGATTATGCTTATAATTCAAATTATGATAACCCTCATAATCTGAGATGGCATCTTAATGCAGGGGTGTACAGACCTCTAGGTGATGGATGGAGGTATCCTGACAGAAAGACATCAAGTGGATTTGCTACCCATTGTTCACTTTTTCAAGTAATGCTGACAAAAATGAGTACATTTATCAGTAGGATACACCTGTACTAACTGCCAGGATCACTTTTTCAGGATGAAGAAATAAAAGTCCCAGACTTGCCTGCTAAGTCAAATAGCTTAAATCCAAATAAACAGGTGTGGCACTTGCTAGTGAAACTAGTTATACAGATAATCTGCTCCTAGGACTGTCCAAAAGATCAGAGCTGACTTTATCCAGGAACATACAGTCATCCAAAATGATATCAGCAGTGTGGGGAGCATGTGCAGAGGAATCATTAACAGAGGAGGACCCAGCAGTTACTACAGTCTCATTTTGCTAAACTTGTTCATCTTTTTTTCTTTGTTAAATTTATAAACCTAAATGTTTGCAATCTTGTGTTAATTTTACTTTTGTTACTTGTAAATGAATTTTTGGACTTGCCTAGCATTGCTTACTTGAGATATTTGTAATAAACAGGTTTCATCAGTATTATATTGAACATCTCTTAAGTTTCTGTTTCTTGAAATTTTGAAAAACATATCAAAATCTCATTATCTTTTAATTTTTGTAAGTAGTATTTAGCAAATATAATAAATGTAAGTAAACTGGTAACAGAGAATAAAAACTAACAAAATCTTTACATGATTAGGTTAGTTCAGGGATAATTGGGGTATATTTAATTGAAGAAAGGATAAGGGTACATTTGAAAGGGTTACCAGGATGATTCCAGGGAAAGGTTAAGATATCTTATTTTCTCTTGAAGAAAAAAAGATATAAAGTTATATTATTGAAGATTAAGGGACTACCCAAAAAACAACAGAATAAATACCTGAATTATTTGTACCATATTCTGAATAGGACAAAAAACACAAGTTTTAGGTTGAAAAAAACAGGCAAGATCTAGTTAAGATTGTTTTACTTCTAACAGGGAATTTGGCTTATGAAATGAATTGCCATTGAAAGTTGTGGTTCCCAGCATTTTATACATTTAGGGACAGATTAAATAACTTTGAAAAATAAAAAGATGGATTTACATTTTTACTTTTTCAATTGTGGGTGAGTAAGGAAGTCTTCAAGGACCAAATAGCAAATGTTGTCCACATGTTATGTTACAACAAGTGTACTGTATTTATAACTTCTGTTGAAATAATAGTCTTCAGCATTTTCAATTACATTTTTTGATGAAATCCTGGCAAAGAAAACCTAAAAATTAGTTTCTCAAATTAAAATTTTATTTACAAAGATTCAAAATTTAGCTTTTTTATGATGCTAAACTAGGTTGAGAATTACAATTTTCTTCCCAACTGTCTTCAGTAAGTATATCTAACTGCTATTTTTATGCTTCAGTCTTCACTTTCTGATGGCATCATGTAGAACAATGGTTCACATTTTTCTAGTTGATTCCAACCCCAAAACTTTATGTACCACTTCATAAAATATAAATTATGAAAGTACTTTTATTCCACACTGTAAGATAATTCACACATACCAATCATAGTTATTCTAAATCATACCCATACTTTAACTCAGTTTAAGTAAAAGACCTACATGTGGGCACTCACATTTTTTATTCAAAATCACACACACACACACAAAATCCTAGGGTTAACTCCTTTTACTAACTTAAATTTTAGTACTTTTCAAAATGGCACAAGGATTTTGAAATCAATTTCACTGTGTACAGCAAAAACAACTCCCAAGATTATCAACTAGTGCTCAACTTTGGAAATTATTGAAAAACTCCTATTTTTGAAATGTTTCATAAGTGTTTAATTTGGACTAAACAACAAAGTTTGAAATAATATCATTAACACCAAAGAGAGCAGTAGAGTATATACAACAATTTACATCTTCGGTATCAAGCCTAACGTGAGACCTACAAATTAAAACATATAATTATAAAATATTACGCGCAAGTTTCCACTACGTATTTAGCAAATGCATAAATTACCTCAAGAAAAGGTAATACTTGACTAGGTTTTCACGTTCATACACATCCCATTTACGGCCCAAACTATACTGTAAACTTTTATTTTTACTCTGTCAATAAGATTATGAATAAACGTCTCGAATATTAGGCTTAACTCAACAATCCGGTCAACAAACTGTAAACGTAATAGCGTCATTTTAACATATTAAAGTATAAAATTAACTCGATTGTAATTTTTGCTCTTTTTAAAAACGTATTTCCCCTTTATTTACATTTCGATTTGCTTTACAGGTTTAATACATGTACCTTTCTATTTCAAGTTTATACTACAACTTATTTTCCACCCGATACTTACTATTTGTGTCGGTTTTAAGAGTGGCTGCCCAAACTTAATGCAAAATAAAGCTAAATAAAAAATCTTATTTGGACATATTAATTTATTACCTGTTACCTTTACTCGAAACTTTCTACACAACCTATAATAGGTACTGAGGTGAACAGTCCCTATCCCCAAAATTACTTGTACGCCATGAAAATGAGTTACGTTAATAATATTGTTAAAGTTCAAATTATTTTTTACTTTAAATATTTTAATAAAAATCACATTCAACTATGTAAAAAGTAACAAAAATAATACGAGTTTTTAACCATAATTTCACTGTTTATTCTAAAAATCTTAAAAAATGTAAATCTATATTTGTACTATGTTTTGTAATTCAGTCACACAATTTAACTAAACTTAAATTCAATGCATTTTGCCAAACGTAAGTACTACTTCGTTTCTTTCTTAAACGGTTTAATACACGTTTGTTTAATTCATTCGTTTATTGCAATTAACGACATATCACTAACTTACTACGCCCCCTCTTCTAGGCTAAGTTTAGACGTTCTAAATCTTACAATATGTTTTAAACATTTATAAAATTTGAGAAAAAAAAAAATAGGAAAGCTTGTACCACAAAAGAAAAGTAAATGTTTTTAATGTTTTCGGTCCTTCTCAGGTGACTTTAAACTTTGACGGAACAAAAGATTCTGAACCTGATTTAAACCAGGAGTTTGATGAGTTGTTCGTTTTATTTTTCAAGATTAAGTATTTTCATCTGGGTATAATCAGTTCACCTTGCAAAGATTTTACAAAGATTAGACATTTTATTACACCACAACAGAAGAAAATATGTAGTAATTTCAAAAATCGGAGTTATTTGATTTTGACATTTGATCAGCAAAACCCGTGGATTTCTAACGTAATAAAAACATTTTAAGGATACTTCATAATAACAAAAATTTGAGAGATTTTTTAAAGATACAATAACCACTTCGTATCAAAACGGATAAAAGCTAAATCATATATTAGTTCACACACAATTTTTCAACTGAATCAATTTTTTACCAATTTTACCAATTATTATGGACAAGTTTTTATAGGAAAAACAGATAGAGTGTTACCTGAAAGAACATGTGAATACACTCGTAATATCCAGAATTGTGATCGAGACAAGCCTGTGGCTAAACTTCACAAACAACAAAATCAAAAACATTGAAATTATGGACCTCCGTCACTCATCGACAGTCAAAAGGGAGGGAGAGAGCAAGAAGGAAAGTACTAATCCAATGACTTGGGACCAATCACTTGAAGACAATAAGTAAAATACTTTGTTTTCAATGACTTTAGTTATATTATCCAATATTTAGAGAGTCGCTCAAATGGGAAATTAGAAAATCAAAAACTATATAAGTAAGTTGCTACTACTTTCTTATGCCCTTGAACAGTGGGCAGGGATGATTAAAGTTATTTCAGTGATTATAGGCCTATTAGCCTTCAATTAGTGACAGGAAAAGTTTTAAAAAGCTGATAAAGGTACTTTGCAAAATCATTTAACAAAGTTTAAATTTTTGTTGGCTAGTTAGTACGGTTTCGTTAAGAGAAAATCTCGTCTTACTAATGTTTTGACATTCTTCGAAGAGTCTATTGCTTATGTAAATGAAAGTACAGTTGTATCTAGATTTTCAGAAAGCACTTAACAAAGTGCCAAATAAAAGACTTTTTAAAAGCTGTTTTCAAGGTTTGGGGGATAGATTGACTCATTGAGTAGAAAACTGACTGGTTGAAAGAAAGAAGAATGTTGTTATGAATGGAGTACAGTCAAGGTGGATTAATGTCACTTTTGGGTACCTCAAGACTTAGTGTTAGTGTCCTTGCTATTTTGATATACGACAGTAACATAGATGAAGGAATTGTCTATATAATATTTAAATTTGCTAATGATATTGATGTTTCAGGTGTTGCTTGCCATAAAGAAGGTGTTGCTGCTTTCCAAAACGAAGGATTTGGATTATTTAGTGAGTTAGGCGAATAATCGTTAGGTGGCCTTTAAGTATAACAAATACAAGGTAATGGTTCGAAACTTCATATATTTTGACAGAAATAACCTTAATGGTGTTATGGAAGAACACGACTTTGGTATTTTAGTTAATTAGTCTCTTAAGCCATTCAAGTAATGTGTTGTTGATAGTAGCAGGACACATAAGATTTTAAGTCTTATCTACAGAAAATTTAAACACAGATCTGTAGAGGTTACGATCGCATTGTATAAATCATTATTTATACCACATTTGAAATATTGTGTTACGTCTTGTGTTTTTTTACAATAGGAAGAACATTGACTTTTTGGAAAGGATTAAGAGCATGGCTACTAACATAACACCTGGGATGGTAAGATGTCATACATTAACAGTTTAAGACATCTGAAATTATTTTATCTTTTTTGTTTGTTTGTTTGGAATTAAACACTAAACTATCTATGTTCTGTCTATCAGGGGGAGGCCCGGCATGGTCAAGCGTGTTAAGGCGTGCGACTCGTAATCTGAGGGTCGCGGGTTCGCATCCCCGTTGCGCCAAACATGCTCGCCCTTTCAGCCATGAAGGCGTTATTATGTTACGATCAATCCCACTATTCGTTGGTAAAAGAGTAGCTCAAGAGTTGGCGGTGGGTGGTGATGACTAGCTGCCTTCCCTCTAGTCTTACACTGCTAAATTAGGGACGGCTAGCACAGATAGCCCTCGATTAGCTTTGTGCGAAATTCAAAACAAACAAACAAACTATCAGGGGTATCGAAACTTGGTTTTCAGTGTTGTGAGTCGGCAGACATAATGCTGTGCCACTGGGGAACATTTTATCTTGAAAGAATCAGAGTTATAAGGAATATGATTAAGATGTTTAAGATTATTAAGGGAAATAACAGTGTTGCTATGTTGTATTTTTTTGTATGTGAATCGGAGGGCTAGGGGACACAAACATAAAGTACAGCAGGTTGAAGTCATCTTCAGCTAAGACAACCTTTTTTTAACTTTGGCCATTGAAATAAGTTCCCTTCGAATGCGGTGGATTCGGCTCATTTAAAGAAGTTTAGATAAGACTTCATAAAAAAGCTGAATGATGACGGCTGGCGTCAAGTGTTTTACTTTTAGTATACTTTTAATTTAAAATTTAGTTTTGTGGATGGGCCTCTCTAGATGAACCAAGAGGTACCTTAAATTGTTATTATTTCATTATATATGTATCTACACACTTATGCTCATTCGTCCTTTATTCGTGTGTAAGTATAGGTATTATATATAATATATATATATTATATTATTATTATTAATATTATTCTATACACCTTTTTTGTAGCTTATTTTATTCTTAGATGCAGTAGCACTATATATATCTTTTGCTCTCTATTTACCTGTTATTGTTATTCATTTTAAAAAAATTATCCTGCATGTGAATTTATAATACTAAAATATCGAGTTTCTAAACCTGCGGTAAAGAGAGCCTCGACAGCCCATTTTGTAGCTTGCGCTTAACAACACATAAAAATAATTCGAAGACTTTTAAATATCTTTAGAATATCAGTTTCCAGTTATTGTTTAGCCTTACGTAGATATATGAGTTAATACTATCAAAATATTAAAATAATATTGATTTGCTACTGATTCAAGTGTATGTTTTTCTGGATCGGCTGTATGATGCTTATTTCAAATTACATATGTTTGATAAACTCCTCTGTGATTAGATCTTTTTTACATTGAAAGGTTTGCTTATGTGTTGTCTTTTTCACGTAACATATGTTTATATGCCGTATTTAGTTTAATCTCATGTTTTGATTTGATCTTGAGCTTAATTTGTCATATTGCCATTGTTCTATGACTTATGTTTAAGTTACTCTTACTATTGTGTCAAACAAGCCATCATTTAATAAAAAAATGTGTGTGAGTGTATCTATTTATAACTGGAAAGCCAACCACTGTACTGATAGTCATCAAGACTTGCATGTACACTTAGGGCCCTCTATGAGTGACTTAAGATTGTCAACGTTCAGATTTATACTTTTTAGGAGTCCTTATATCTTCAGTGTATGTCGTACCAGCTTGTAACAGTACACTTGCTAGATCAATTGTCACTAAACTTGGCATGAATACTTTGGATTTCTCGTGGAGCGAGATATGAGAAGGGGTGTGCTGGCAATTATTTAATAATCGATTCTGATTAAAGTCGATGGCATTCGATTCGTAATCTGAGGGTCGCGGGTTCGTATCCCCGTCGTGCCAAACATACTCCCCTTTCAGCCGTGAGGGCGTTATAATGTGACGGTCAATCCCACTATTCGTTGGTAAAAGAGTAGCCCAAGAGTTGGCGGTGGGTGGTGATGACTAGCTGCCTTCCCTCTAGTCTTACACTGCTAAATTAGGGGCGGCTAGCACAGATAGTCCTCGAGTAGCTTTGTGCGAAATTCCAAAAAAACAAACAAACTTACTGTGATGTTTTTTCTATTACCAATGAATTAAGCTTTAATATAAAAATTGTCTTTAAATCATCAGTCTTTTCATAATTAAGAACATCTATTCACCTTATCTGTATTAATAAATGGTGTAAACGTACTCTCAGTTTTACTTAAAGCTTTGAAAATTACTTCAAGAAGTTGTAGCAAATTGATGATACTTTATTAAGTAATTGTTAAAATGTATTGCATAAACGTAAAAAAAATGGTTACATACTTCTCGCTGGATATTCATTTCTTGTACTGCAATAACTAAAGATAGTTCAAATACTGAAAACCGCAGTAAATAGTTTTAATACTTTAAATCTTCATACACGATGTAGTCTTGAATCATATTGTGAATTACGCAACTACAGTAACATAGCAGTATATTTTTCAAAGAGTAAAAAATCAGTTTATATCTGAAAAAGAGTGTAGTGAGGATATTAAAGCCAAAAAACTTTTAAGCTGGCATGGTAAACTCAAGAGGCTTTTGCAAGAAAATCACTTAGTACTTAGATAATGATATAAAGGAAAGGTAACGAACTAGTTTTATCACCCTGGATTAGAATATTAAGGTACCCAGATTGATACTATTGCTAAGTCTGAACTATAGGTATCAAAGAGAATAAACTTTCCATTTTAGTTGTAATTTATCACATCTGCTAAAATTTCATATTACCAATGAAAAATCTTCTGTAACAATTCAATGTTGCACTTTACAAAACATTTTAAACTAAATTTTTAATATTGTATAAATTGTGCATTAAGTGACTTGTATGAAAATGGAACTTGTCCTTTTTAATTCTTTCACTTGTTTGTTTAAACGTGTTATATCATTACTAAACATTAAATTTAGTGTTTGATTTAAATGTAACCTTACTGTAGTATTTATTAACTGTTATGGTGTAGAACACCTTCAGCTAATACAGCATACATTTAGTAATCATGTGTAATATTATCATGGGATTAGACAATACTTTTAAATCATACCATTCTTTAGTGCGATTTAAATTACCAGTTTTACTGTGATGTAATACCACATGTACATGACTTACAAAAATTAACTTTGTTTTCTTATTTCTTATGTGTATATTTTTTTCATCTTTGGACTCATTCCTTTTTGAATTGCTTTAATTTTTTTTATTAAACTTATTTTTTGTATTCACACCTAACCAGTTAAGTGTTTATTTATGCTCTTTTCACTGTTTCTAGCACAATGAGAAAGTTTTTTTCTCATTCAAATACAGCAGTATACTGCATTTGTATATCTTTGTATATATTATATATTTCCCTGAAACAAAAAATGAAAACATTTTTCTTAAACAGTACTTGTTAACACACTGAATGAGAGTAATACTTTATCCTTCCATCTTTACAAAAGAATCATTACTGATATAAAAAAGTTTTTTCTGTCTATAACATTAGCACAGCAGGTCCCATGATTTTAAAGAAAATTTATCTTATTAGTGGAGATATTTCACTGCAAAAGTTGGAAGGCAAATGTTTTTTGTTAAACTAGATAATATATTCACATCTTACTTCTTGTTGAACCTGAAACTATGTAGTAACTAACTAGCAAAAGTGAGGGTACCGAAATAGTGATTCAATGTATTCTAATTATTTTAAGTTTCAGCCTTCTTGTGTATAGTTACAACATTACATAATTCATGGAATTTAATATATCAAATTGATTGCATTAATCTGGAAGTTACCTTTTATATTTGGTTTGTATATATAACTTATTTTGATGAAATACAAGTAATAAAGAAAAAGCAACTATTACTTTTAAGGAACGAATAAAAATATTACAGAAAAGATCCATTAGGAATAGAAAACACCTCTGATGTACAGAACAATGTATTTTATCAATACTTGATGTTATTACAACACTTTCTGTCAACTGTTTGGAATACACAAATCAAGTTTGCACAGATTATCACACAGACAAGATGATCTCTTTAATCTTTAGAACAGGTGGATGATAAGATGGAGCCAAGTATCAAACCAAGCAAAATATACTTCATATGTCAAAACACTGATTTTACTAATAATAACATTGCTTCAAACATATAATCATAATAAATGAAAAATGTGTACAATCATGAAGCTGAAAAGAAAAAGCAAGGGAACTTTTATATAGTAATTTTTGTTAATTATTTTACACAGTTTTTCAACTAATTTACCTATTAGGCTCAAAAAAACAAAGAAACTGAATGATTATTCACAGCAACTACTACATTATCCCCTTTTATTTTTATTCATGAACAGTTTTAATGTCATACCTGTAGTGTAGGAATGTGTAACAAAAATAATCAGATAGTCAAGTTTATGAAAAATAAAGGAAAATGACAAACATTCAGTAATTACAATGTATATATTATGGAAGAGATAATGTGTACAAGTACAAATACTTATTTCTTTCAACTTTATTAAAAGAAACATCTTTCAGGAGGTAATTTTGATTAATACTACAAATAAAACACTGACTTCCTACAACGAATCAAAGCAACAATCAACACCATTTCATTTAACTAGGGATAATAAAGCAATTCCAAAAGACATTGAAACTGTAAAATCGACAACAGAATGCTTGAACAAGAAAAAAATATCCTCTTATGGTCAAATTTTATATACATTGTTAAAGCTTAATGTAGATTTAGAACTCAAGTACCCCTGCTGAACAAAGTCTTGAACCTAGAAATAATGTGGGTACATCATTTTATGACTGTTAACATTCCAACTCTCATTGTAGTCTAAAATGTGTTGTCTATGGTTTATTTCCTTGGATGTCTTCCATAGTTATTGAAGGAAATATTTATATTCTGTAACACACAGTAATTCATAATCCACTTAACTCTTTTGCAAAGAAATTTCTTCACTCATGTGGTTACTGTTGATTTTGGAATTCTACTTTCATCATTGTATTTGTTAGCGTAAAAAGTAACTGTTGTAACAACAGTATGTTTCTATTTTCTTGCCAAACATGATAGGCTTTAACATTCTTAAAACATGTTTTCTGCTGTGCATATTAGAAAATGTTGACATATAAGTTCTTTCACCTAAACAACTCATAAGTGACCAAATGGTCAATTTATGAAGTGTCTTTGCACATCATCCTCCATGTACTCTACAATTTTTGTAATTGTTTGGCAGTCTTGCACAAATAATGAATCACCCTGTACATACATTACACTATATGCAGTCAAAGCAAAAACATCTTAGTTAATAATCTATATTCAAACATTTAATCAATTCTTTTCAAAACACATTGCATTCCAATCAAAATTAATTTTTGTCTTCCACAAGACAATTAACTTTTTCATTTAAATTATGTCAACATATATGTGTATACATATGCATATCTATGTATTTAATTCAACTTGTGAATCTACTGGTTGTTCTGCATACAAATGGGAAGGTAAGACAATAAACAAAAGAAAACACAGTTATATATATACACACATTTTTTATGCACAACACAAGAGAACTCCAACCCATATATGCACATATCTAATCCTACATGAAAAAACAAAATTATTACACTGTGAAACTACATTTAACAAAAATGCATGTCACAAAGATGGCAATACATTTGAACAACTATACTGTGTTTTGGTCAAAGCTAGAAGTTGTTGCCAATGTATTTAATTGGCCTAGATTAAAAATATTAACAATTTCACAGTAATGCCAGTTTTATATATTTATCATTATTAATAATTACAGTGAAAAAAAATGATAATCCTTCAAAAGAATTTTGTAATACATACAATACTTATATCAATTAACAATTTTTGTAACAATATTAACATTGAAATCAACATCACTAAACTTAAGGTTAAGTTTCTGTAACAGAGCGCTGATCCTGTTCTTGCTTTTCCTGATCATTTGGACTCTGCAATTCTTCAGGTGTCTGTGAATTCTCATTTGAATGCTGGATTTCATTATTTATTAAGTTTTCATCAAATCCATTCCCTTTTTCTCCAGGATTTCCAGTATCTCCTTCCATGACAATTTCTTCAGGATCTGGAGCTCTAGGAAGAAATTCTTCTGCCTCAAACATTTTTTGGAACAGATTACGTGCCTGTTTATCAAGTGAGTATAAAAAAAATGTCAGTAAGTTAGATATTGTTCCATAAAATAGTTTTTTTTCAATGTAATCACATTTAACATTTGAAAATTGCTTGTAAACTTTATTTACAATACCACTCTCACACATAACCCCAAGGTACAAATAACAAAAAACAAATATATAAATTTAAAATATTGTTTAAATATTTTGTATTAAATTGATTATACAAAATATATGGTTTAGTTCATAAAGTGCCAAAGCAGTAAAACTCTTCAACAAAAAAACCTAAGAAAAAACTGCTGAAATGTTTTGAGATATATTTACATTTACTTCAGATAAGTGACCCAAAAGTATTTCATAAATAATTAGGACCTTATATAGTTAGCTCAATTAAGTTCCCCATAGCTTTTCATGAAATACAAGATACCATCAGGTAGCACTGTAGAGGTAATGGATATAGATTTTTATACAACGTGATGTAAAACCTATAATGAAGTTAAAATGAGCACATTAAAAACTATCAGTTACCTAACATTGTTTTCTGTCATGTTTCATAGATCTAATTAGTGATTCACTAGACTTTCGTCATATCAAATATTAAATAAATTACAAGAAATACATAAGTATATTTAATACAAATGAAATGCTCTAACAATTAGGCCTCTTAGTACATAACTTCATACACTGAATAAATCTAATATTCTCAAAACATTCTTTTAAGTGCTATTCATTCTGTGTTCCTATCAAATATATTATCATCTCTGAATAGAGAACTGATTTTACATGTAATACACATTGTGTATATTTGTTGGTATTGTAGTCAAATTAAGACTATACAACAGGTTTCACACCCAAAACATTTAAAAGATTTCTCCCTTTATTTTTTCTACAAATGTACTTACTTCTTTAACTGTAAGCTCATAATCTAAACTTTTTCCTGGTGATGATGTTATAATTGTTCCTGGAGGATTGTGCTCATTAAGGTTTACAGAGTTTGTTTCAAGTTCATTAAAGAACACACACCATAGAACTTCAGGTTTCATCACATCAGAAGAATCTGCACAGCCTGTGTTTTCTAGTCAACAGTAAGTAACAAAGATTATGCTTTAACAAATGCAGTTATTTGCTTTCACAAAATAATCATCCAAAGCACAATCATTTCTAAAAATTTAGCCTGAGAAACATACAACCTAGCTCATGGAGACAATTTTTATAAAATGGTTCTACACCCATTAAACTTGTACATGTAAAAGTATAGCTTGACTGGACTACCAACATCCATAGTCTGATCAGTACTACCATGTACAACTCAGTAAACCTATCTTATCATTAAACGCTACATGAGAACAATGTTCATATTATGGTGGACTACCAATATCTGCAGTCTGGTACTTTTACTGCCACTTACAAGTCAGTAAACACATCTTTCTAATTACTAGCTGGGAAGATATTTAAAAAGAATTAAAATGCCCTATTTTTTGCACATATTATGGATTAGGAAAATACGAAACCCTGTCTCAGCCATAAGATTCTCAACCAAATGAACGTGTTTTACTATATGTTGCAGCAACAAACACTTATAAATGAAAGATTTCATGTTATGTAAATTTAATGTAACACATAGTGAAGATATGGCCATGTGTTATTAGGAAAAAAAAAGTTATTTTGTAGCATAATATAAAGTAAATAATTTACATACCATCAGTATTCAGTGGACTAAATAACAGTTCTGCAGCTGGAAGCAAGTCTTCCTTGGCTGTCTCATGAACAGAGGAGCAATTCATGTACACCACATCTGAAATTGTATTAGTGAAAAACAAGCAACATTTGTATGCAAAACCTTATAAACAATGTAATAAATATAATTTAAATCTTATCCATATACAATAAGCCAATATATAAAACACACATACAACATGATGGAATTAATACATGTACAATTTCTACCCTTATGAAACCAAGGTAACTAATGCATACCACCATACATATGAAAAATGCTTTAAGAATAATGACTGAAAATGTGTTTACCATGAAATTAAACAAAGTTCTCTATTGGTTTCACATTTACACATTAACTAAAAGATCATGGCCATGTTCTTAAACTAAATAAAAGCAATACATCTCATACCTTCCTATGTTACTACATAAATATAGGTTATTTATGGAAATTACTATTACCATCATATATTTTGATTTTCATACATTTCTAAAATTACATTTATCTTCATTTAAATGAAGTTCAAAAATTATTTTCCTTAAAAGATGCAAATCTGTAGTGTAAAGTGTTTGATATACCTTGTTTTTGAAGGGTATGAGGCTGTTAATAAACTTTATCCAATATTTTATGATCACTGTAAGTGTGCTTTAAAAAAATGTAAAAAAGTGTCTCAAAACAATATCCACTAGTATTGTAAATGTATACGGTACTATATACATAAGATATGCATGTACGGGTTTTCTTAGAGCAAAGCCACATTGGGCTATCTGCTGAGCCCACCAAGGGGAATAGAACCTCTGATTTTAGCGTTATAAATCCATAGACTTACTGCTGTACTAGTAGGAGGCACACAAGATAAACAGACATTTCTCCACAAAACTTTAAAGCATATCTATGCAGATTAATGTAGTGTTTGTTGCTTAATATTTTAATGAGTAATTAATACCTTGCACTAATATCTGTAATCAAATTTTATTTTGAAGATGACTTGTTCAATTTCATGCAAAGCCACATCACATCTATCTGTGTTAGCTATAGCTAATTTTGAAGAGATAGTCTGGAGGGAAGACAGCTAGTCAAGAGTACCTACCTACTTTCAACTCTTGAACTCGTCTTGTCAGACCCAATAATAGGATTTCACCTATTGCCCCAAAGTGTGGAAACAAGCTGCAGATGCTCAGATCCACAATCCAGCATGCTAGCAATTGAGACATGTGTAGTTCTCCAACAAGACAAGTTCTTGTGGTTAATTTCATAAGAGTTAGTTGTTTGGTGTTTATTAGTGCAAAGCAACTATGCTATCTTTTACCAAACAACTGGTAAAAAAATTAAAAGTAAAATTATTAACACATGTAAAAAGGAATAATGTTAAAACAAAACAAAAGCCAATTTTTGAATCAGAAACTTAAATAGAATTGAAAAGGCCAATGGCCCTTAAAAACTTAAAAACACAACTAAGGTCGAGAGTGTCAGCATTGCTAATGACACTTTCCAATGTCAAAGGTGAACTCATGTTAAAACATGTCTAAAATGGTGCCATTGCTCAGTCATAATAACAGCATGACAGTGAAGTGTGAGCTATTGTGACTTAAGTGTCACACAGACCACATATTGGCGAATCAGTCCTAGATAAAAGAAAATGAGTTGAACGAACTGTGACCAATATGTAGTCTAGCCAAAACAACCTCCTTCTTCCGATCCATACAGAAGTAAAACAGCCAAAGACCACCAGAAGGTTTGATCTGGAAAAGCTTATTATTACGTTGCTCATTCCAAGTCGATTGCCAACTGGCACTGAGCCAAGCCTTGATTACAGGACTGTAGTCTTGTGCTATCTTTGCCATGCCTATCTCATACATAAAGCAGATGGACTTAACTTTGGTGTCAGCTAGTTCGTTTCTATGAGTACTGACTGGGCCCAGTATCCAGAAGAACTGGATAGAAATGGACAATAAAGAGAAATGGGCTAATCAGTTTTGAATATCAATAAGAATAGGATAAGAACTAATGTGAAGCAATTCCAGGGCCAGTAGAGCTAAGAGAGTCAGTATAAATAGTACAATTCATATGCTGCATAGCTTTTACATGATCCAGGGTAAGAGAAATGGTGTACAATTTAGCAGTGAACACAGAAACTGTAGAGAGGATCCTGTGTGCAACCACCAAATAAGCATAGTATGGCAGAGCCCACAGAATAACCTGATTTTGAATTATTGGTATAAATGGAAATGGAAGGTTGGTTTGAAAGATGTTCAGCAAACAGAAGATGGTACTTCCAGTCACTAGTATCCACCTTCCTCAGATGATTCAAAGAAAGGTCACATTTGGGGATGGTCAGATAGGCTGACCAGTGGAGACAGCAATGCCATTCAAGGTCAAGTCTAATTCAGCCAGATGCACCTGGATATGAAGGCCAAAGGGAAGAAAGACAGACTGTCTAGTCTGAAAAAGCATAGCCCATTGAGGAAGAAAAACAACTTCATGTGGGATGCTGTGGTAAGGATTGAAGTTTTGAAGTGTGTAGAGTAAAGATAGTTGCAAACGGTGGAGTCGTAGAGGAGGTTCATGAGACTCAGTGTACAAACTCTAGACTGAAGAAGTCTGGAAAGCCCCAGTGCAGAGCTAAAGCCCCTAATGGTGAACAGGTCCAACATCTTCAAGGCTGAGATCTTGGCCAGGCCATAGACCAGAGATCCACTTGAATAAATGATTGAGGGCAGTCTGCAGCTGTCATTCAATAAATCTCATGCACAATGATTGACAAGAGATGTGTTGTCAATATTGAGTGTTTGCAACTGTAGGGGGGAGTTGTCCAATGACAGCATTAATCTTTGCAATGAAGGACTTTAAAGTTCTTGTGGAAAAGAATGGGAGAGTGTCAAACCCACATAGACTTAGAATTGTCAGTCCATTAAGAATGTTTAACAAATATGGGTAAATGGCCATGCAACCCATATGAGTGAAGGTCTCACAGAATGTCATATCTTCACCTAGTATCATAAGCCTTCTCAATGTAAAGAAATACAGAAACAAGGTGATGAAACATCAACCAGGGAAGTATTTCTCAAGTGACAAGTCAAATTAGATAATCCACTGTGGAGTACTGTCATCAGAACCTACACTGGGTGGTTGAGAAGAAGTTGTTTGATTTGAGGAACCAAGATCTCACAGAAACAGGTCATCAAAGCAACTGAACAGTAGTTTGAAGGAATCTTGGGATCCATCTTAGGTTTAGAAAAATGGGAGGATAATAGCCCAGCATCAAGCAGTCTCCTGCCAGATCTAGTTACAAACAATCACAAGAATAGCAAGAGAAGCATAGCATCTCGCAGTGAATATCATTAGGATTGACAGCTGTACTACCAGACTGATGAAAAGCAAATTTGAGTTCTACCAGTGTAAAAGGGCAATTATAGTCATAGAGACAATAAGCCTGAAAAGAAAGAGGGGATTGCTCTGCCAGAGTCCTAATGGTTAAACAGATGGGAGATGAAGCAGAAGTGCTAGATGTACAAGGAAAGCTTTGCCAAGAGCATCAGTGATGTTCTGGGCATCAGTAACTACCTGGCCATTGGAGAGCAAGTATACTGCCCACTGACTTTCCAAATCTTGTCCCATGACTTTGGAACTGGTGGTAAAAGAGATGCTAGACTCCTCCTGGCTTTGATGTCTCACCTGCCAAGTACATGCATAGCCCTTCTGAAGGGCAATGTGGTTTGAAAGTGTGGAATACCTTTTGTAGGAATCTCAGGCTTGCTTTTGAGCCCTCTATGCCACATAGGAAGCAGGATTCCACCATGGATGAGGATACCATGGAAAATGTGTCAAAGTTTTAGGAATACACTAAACAGCTGCCAAGATAATACAGATAGTCACTGCTGCCATGCAGTCTTCTATCAATGGCTTACAGAAGACAGCAGGATCAGGTTCTAAAACAACACCAAGGCATGCAAGTTGGGTGGCATCTCCCTTAAAATGACAGGATAATAATTACTGCCCTGTGTCAACCCTCTAAGAGAATTGAGAGAATAGTAAAAGAAAACAGATAAAGAGATGAATAGCAGTAAAAGACTTACTAGGTGCATGAAAATAAGTATAAGAAACAGTATTGAAAAGGTTGAGATCGTAGAACATATGTTCCATGGAATGACTTCCCATCAATATCAGCACCATCCCAGAGAGGGCTATATCCATTAAAATCCTGCAGGAATAAAAAGGGAGATGGCAACTATTTAATGAGAGCATCTAGGTCTCTCTAGGAGGAAGGTAGAGAAAACAAATAGTGATAGTATGAACAAAGGAAACATTGATGGCTATAGACTCCAAGGGTGAATCAAGTGGTAAAGACAGGGCAAGTGCATACTGATTGACCAACAGGGCCATCCCTCCATGCACTTGCCTATCACACAATGTGTCATTTCTGTATAAAAATAACTGCCGAAAGGTGACTGTATCGGCAGATTTGAGAAACATTTCCTCTGAGTAGACACAGGATGATAAGAATGAATTAAATTCTTAATATCACCTATATTCAAACGGAAAACCTTGACAGTTCCATTGTATCAAAGTGGTTATATTTATTCAGGTGAAGAACCCTTCAGTTTATGACCACTTTGTTTTGTTTTTTTATTAGGAGGTCTTTTGATGCCCATGGTTTCTGCCCTGGAACAAGTAGGCAGGTCTGTCAGTAGATGTAGAGCCCAGTGACTAAGGTCACGAATAAATAATTGTTTGACATCTTGGGGCAGAAGAAGATGGGCCAGAGCATACACCAGAAGCCAGGGTGAAGAAAGTGGACCTGAGCAGTCACTGAAAGGATTGGTGGATACAGAAATTAGAATAGATGTTGACTCGTTTACTTTCTTAATTATGGAGAACAAAAGACACTTTACATAATTTGAGAACAACTCTGTTTGGAGGCACAGCAAAATCTATCTGCACTCCCACTGTAGCAGTGGAATGGAGTGCAGAAGCATATGCCTGAGATGGAGTGGGAGACAGTAACTTCTGAACCTGTGGGTAAGAAATATTGTTTACAGTTTTTAAACATTGCACCTCTTTCTCTTCCATCCATTTAGGGCAAGACTGAAAGTATGAGGGGTGTGAACCACTACAGTTAACACAGTGTGGTTCCAGTTCACACTTGTAGATGTTGTGGTCTTTGTCATCACAATGAGCACATGTTAAAAAATCCATGACAATAGGTCTTTGAATGTCTAAACTGCTGGCACTTGAAACATTAGAGAGGGTAGAGGGTTGGGAATATATATGAGCACATGTTAAAAAATCCATGACAATAGGTCTTTGAATGTCTAAACTGCTGGCTCTTGAAACATTAGAGAGGGTAGAGGGTTGGGAATATATGGCTCTACCTTACACTTTAACCTGTCTTGATAATGGCAAGTGGACGTGGTGATGTAAATGTAAAAATAGGAACATTTGTAGGTAGCATTATTCTGTTCTTCTGAGCATAGATACAGCACACTGCAGAAATGTTTTGGTTGGAGAATACAGCAAGGATCTCTGACTTGGCAATGTTCTTTAAACCCCTTTCAATTATAACTCCTCTGAAAGAATTCAAAGTTGCATAGGGAGTAACCTCAATGGATATATTGCCCACAGCCTATGATTTCAAGGGGAGTTTGGTGTGTTGTGGTGAGGATGTTTCCACCAAAATGTCTCCTGATTGCAGCTTCCTTACTGATTTGGGGGAGCCAGCAAGCCCTTCTAATCTCTTTTGAACAAAAAAAGGGGATATCTGGCCTAAAGATTTTTCAGAATGCAGAATGAGAAACTAAGGTCTTGAATCTGACATTGATGGCAACTGTATAACAGTCATCCATACATAATTGTTTTGTGACAATGATTATTCATTATGGGTATCCCCATCCATGAACAAATAGAATCCATTTCAATGCCCTCTGTCCCTACCTACCATGGAGCTTTACAAGGAGATGCACTGCAGTGCCAGGGTTTCGTGAGTGCTAATACATGGGTGGATGTTTAGATCCAAGAGAAGGTAAACTGAAAGTATGCAACCTTCTCTAAGATGTTCCTTCATCATGTATAGAAATATACCTTGAAGGAAATTTCATAATGGGCTAACTTATTAGAATCCCAGCATTTGGAGAGTGAGTTTACCATAAATCCAGATCTAACAAAAATATGTCTGTAAGATGGTGGAGTAACTACATTTAGTCTCCATCTCCCAACTGTGAAGACTTTTCTCTCTCTCTCTCCCAGGAATGTTTGTGTTCTAGTGCAAAACTATACAATGGGCTATCTGCACTCCAGTATGAATCAAACTCTGGATTTTGGCATTAAAACTACTCAAACTTAAACACTGACTCACCTAAAGACTTATCAGTGTACGAAATAAAAAATACAATAATCTTTTCCTCATACTTGGTTGAAAATTATTCTTTCATAATGACAACATTCCCAGTGCTGTTATTTAAATTTATAATAAGTCCCTACATATTATTCTTTTACTTGTTTTTTACATTTTTTGCAAGTATCAATATAAAAAAGAACATTTTCAATTTACATGCAAATAAAATGTTAGTTTGTTTTTGTGAAGTCCTACAGATCAGCAAGGTTATCTGATGAATTGGTGATCAAGTAATATTCATTTGGGTTCTCTAAACTTTATGCATTTGTAAGTAAGTCATTATTTTAGTCATGGGGTAATTACTGTTAAGGTAATACTTTATCAAAAACATGCATACAAAATTCGTTATTAAATGTGTTTTTTTAATAACTTTGACTTTAAAAACAAACATCTTATAATTTGTACACTGCCTTTCATGTTTAGTCAAAAAATATTGTAGTTTATAATCAAGTATGAGCTTCTATGAACAACATGAACAATTTTCTTTTGTGCATCTTATAATAAAAAGACTGCTCTCTTTAAAAACTCCAATGACATATGTATTACTAAAACAAGTAGTGATATTGTGACAAACTCAAGTTTCATATAGGTTGCCAAATCATAAAATGTGCAATTAATATTTGTCAAAAAAGCTAAAAAGTCAAAGATGAAACGTTTTCATTGATACATCTGTTCAGTGGTATATTGCTAAGTTCTAAAATGAACTTATTGAGTCCTGCCAATATTTTACAGATTTTTGGCATTATCATCATGGTAAATGTATTTAAAACTTAATTTCAATTTTTATGAGTTCATTTTACATAAAATATATGCAGCAATAGCCATTTGAGACTACCTGTAATAGTTCTAAATTAAATATACACATATATTACCATGAGAAAACACACAACTCAATATGGTTTCAAATTTTTGTTGTTGTTTTTTCCAAATAGTGGAATAAACTGATTACATTTTAGTAGGAAAAACTTACATAATCCATCTGGACAAACCATAGCTCCTGGACCAAGTTCCAAAACTGTAACAGTACTTTGTATATTATCATCAGGAACCAGTTTCAGAAGTGTCAGCTGTAAGTGTTTAAATGACAGATTACCCAACTGACTGACAACACTATATACAACTACATTACATGTAACTAGAGTAATGAGATTAAACCCCTATTCTTGAACATTGCTTTTATTCATACTACTAGCAAATTCAATTAACTTATAGTTGATTTACAGAAGATTCTAGAACAAAATCCCAGTGAGTTATTATTTCACCAAAATTCAAATACAAAAAATTATTTTCTCTAAAAAAAAGTTTAACTATCAAAACATATTTTCAAGTGATGAATTAACACTGGCTGCACAAGTCAACCAAGCTAAGATAAAGTATTTTATGGTTGGAAAATAAGCCACAAAGTGTGCAAACTCCAAATTAGCCCCACCCTTTTTTTTTTTTTTAAAGAAATTTAGTTCTTGACTTCTGCTGTCCCAAACTGGTGATATCTCCAGGATTAACAATGCTGTTAACCTGATTTGTTCTGTTTGTTCAGAGCTACAAGAGTGACCAATGAATAAGGATTTCACCATCTGAAACCATTTTAAAGATCAATAAACAACTAAATGCCCTTTAAACTCTTTAAAACAGAAGTAAATAAGGTTTCTGCTGACATTTGCCTTGCTATTGTTGCTTTAGCTGCCATCAAGCATGGTAATGATGATTGACTCAATAACAAGTTCATGTATGTTGGAAACATTGTTGTCAATTGCATATAAATACAACACAATTATATTGGTGGAAAAGACTTGCCTATGACATTAATCTCTCTAGTTACTCATTTAAGGTTTGAAACCTTAGCTTTTCTTTTTCAGCTTTGAGGATATCAAAGCTTTCCATGAAAAACTTCTAGCCTTCCACAGGTTATGCTCAATAGTGTTGACTATTATGCTTTCTTTAATGGTCACCTATACTTGTTTTTGGCCCTTCTTGCCAAGTTATTGTTTCCTGTTTATACAGTATGAACAAATGTCTAAACTCTAATGCACCTGCTATGGTTTACAGATCAGGGTACTTCATCACTAATTGTTCCTGTGTGACTAGAGCAGACATTTTCTTGGAGAATTCTCACACACCTCTTTCAAACTTCTTGAAGATTTCTTGATGGTATTGATCCATATACTTCTTTTCATACATATTCCCCTTCTTCATTAAAAAATGATTTTCTGTATGTGATAAACTTGTAGTATTTATTAAAAGTCTGCCAAATTTTGTGAAGATATAGTTTTGATACTACTAACTTTTAATAAGAAAGTATAAGGACTTCAAATAAGTACAAAGAAGTCGCATGGTCAGTCAATTTAACTGATTTGAACTTGTGATTCTCATAATGCCAGTTGAGTACCCTAACCACCAGGTCCTGCCATGTTCTGTCAGCTCATTAATAAGCTGAAAAACTTAATTACCCATGACTCTTTCTTTGACACTATGAATATTCTTATGGGTGAAATTCTTTGACATAGTTCTGGAAAATACCATTAACCAGTATCGACTTTGTTCCTCATGACATGCATCTGACATTGTAAGGTGACATTTTTTTAACACTGAAAATGTATTTGCAATAGATATTATACTTACTTCCTCTCACATGTAGCTTTTCTGATTCAGTGTTTCCTCTTTCTGTATAATTTTCAGTCACTGCTAGCCATGAAATTCCCATCTAAAATCCTGTCTCTGAGTAATATTGCTGCACTGTTGTATGCAAATAAGAATGTGACAAACCTCCACCCATAGGCAGCACACCCTTCTAACACAGTTGACTCCCTTTATACTGATTATTCAATCATAATTTCAACATTAGGCAAGAAAAGGCACATCAAAGGTGGGGAGGATGTGTGGGAAGTGAGAGATAAGACAAGTATTTATTGGAAATACAATTTTAGTGTTGGAAAATGTTAACATACATTGATATTCTTAAATTGTTATATTGATTGAACAGTAGGGTTGTTACAAAATTAGGAAACAAAACTTTTCAGGTATTACATAAAAATGCATTCACTTTGTCAGCTTTTTTTCTTTTTACAGTTTGGATTTATTTGAAAACAAAATGAAAGGAACATAAACTATTGATGACATGGTCAAGAAATGTCACATTTCTAGGAAAGTCTAATCACTTGAAATGTTGAACATAATTGCTGATGTTGAAAAACAACTCTCACACTATGATTAACTGAAAACAGCAGTTTTAAGCTATTTATTTAACACAGGAGAAATTATGTCCCTTACCATAAATCCATATAGACTGATAAAAAGGTGAAATGTTAAACCACTTACTGTGAGCCAACCAGGCTGATAAAGGATAAATCATACAGTTGGAAATAGTTCTGTTTGTCATTGAAACACACTTTTGATTTTAAAGTATACAAAATATTTTATTTTTTAAATAAACCTTACTTGTTCTTTATCTGCAGGCAAAATTGAAGAATTGGTGATAAAGATAGCCCTGGATACCCTGTGTAAAGATAAATAATTTTATAAAGTTTATGTTAACAGAAGTATATAACCAATGAAATTAATCAAATAAATGAATTATAACAAAAGTGACTCAGTGAATAAAAATATATTCATAAACAAGTTAAAGCTATGATAATAACAAATTTGTCATCTCCATTCAATACATTTTTTATCCCATAATATTCCAAGCAGTTAATTTTTATTGTTTATATTAATCACCATCCTTGATTTAGCAGAAAATATAGTACATGCATGCACAAAAATGTTATATGAAATTCATAGAAGATTTCATGTAATACAGTAGGACTTGTAAAGAAAGAAAGAAACATTATACAAATAATTTTCTGCCACACAAGTTTAAAATCAATTTTAGGAGAAATGTACTATTTTTAGTCTAATATATCCAATAGAAGAATTGTACATTCCTTCCCACATGCTAATTTCATATTTTTGGCAAATAACAGCTAAAAGAATGAGTCAGATGATAAGTCTGTTGTTAAACCACATGCTAATTTCATATTTTTGGCAAATAACAGCTAAAAGGATGAGTCAGATGATAAGTCTGTTGTTAAACCACATGCTAATTTCATATTTTTGGCAAATAACAGCTAAAAGGATGAGTCAGATGATAAGTCTGTTGTTAAACCACATGCTAATTTCATATTTTTGGCAAATAACAGCTAAAAGGATGAGTCAGATGATAAGTCTGTTGTTAAACCACATGCTAATTTCATATTTTTGGCAAATAACAGCTAAAAGGATGAGTCAGATGATAAGTCTGTTGTTAAACCTAGAGCTTCTTTTTTATTTAATTTTTCAAAATTCTAATTTTTATTTACTAGCCAAAAACAAACTAACTGCATAAAGTTTTGTTGGACTTGATAAATTACTATTCATTACAACACTTAATATATTTAATGTATTTCTTGCTACTAAAACTGTTTCTAATCAATCTCATACCTTAAAACATTTAAAAAATTAAACTGCTTTCTAACAATAGGCTAAGATTATGTCAGAAGTGGTATTCTCAGGGCTGTTATTTGAAATAAAGACTTAACTAAGAATATCAGAACCATACCATCTATATATTTTACCGAATATAAATAAAACACATTTTCAGATTAAAAAAAAGATTAAGTTAACAAGGCCAGCATAAGAATATCATTGTTCATATTGTACATTTACCAAATATAAATAAAAATTTATCAAATCAAAAAAAAAAAAAAAAGGTTTTGACAAAACATTTGGAATGTACAAGCATACAATCAGTGACTTTTTCTAACTGTTCAAGTTACAATTAAATCAGAATTAAAATATGACAAGACACCACATAACTCAGGTATCACTTTTTTTTTTTTTTTACACTGTTAAGACCACTTGTTTCTGTATAGAGGAACTGTTACTTGATTACTGACTTTGCAACCACCAAGTAACTATGAAACACACACACACACACACACACACACACACAGTATGACTTTTAATGTGTTACATGTAGCTTCATAAACTTTAGTATAACTTTTAATAAACATTACAAGTTTTCTGAACACAAAAATCATTTTGTTTTTTTTAAGTTATGTATGATTACTAAAGATTTGGCTGTGAATATAAGGAGTTAGAATTTGACTCTCACTAATTGTTCGAGTGCAAGGAGATTTCTTTGTTACTATTAAATATGTTTTTCATTAGACAGTTTTCAGAGTTCATTTGCATCACCTCAAAAACATCTTAAATTAATATAAATTTTTTTCAGCAAAACTTTACATTTTGTCTTTTATTTTCTCCACTCTAAAACTATACAGATTCCAACTTTTTAACAAGCCTTGTTACCATCACAAAATTATATGAAATAAACTGAAATTATCTTTTTCTCTCTAGAATGAGTGCAGACTGATATACATACTTTTGAATAAAGAGGATTAAAAGTTTGTTTAATACACAATTGATGATAAATATGCCATTTCTGTTAATAAACAATCATGATCAGCCTATGAAGATTTAGTTAAGTGCAAACAAGTCTTAAATGTTAAACTCTTATGTCAAGCAAAGAACTGTGCAACTTTCAAGCATGAAGACTGAGTTTCTGAACAGTTGATCAAGGTTGTCTAAACAGAATCTTCCAATATGGAAGAGGTAGTGGTAGACATTCCTTCAAATCTTGAAGAAGCAGGAAAAAAAATTGAGCTGGCCAATACAGTGAAACCAAGAGAGCTCAACAGAGAGTAGAATGGACCATGGTCAGAATCTGAGGCAAGAGCTGAATCAGGAGAAAAGCATACAGGTGTAAACCTGTCCAGTCATGATGAATATATCTTCTGCCAATGCTTAAGGATGAGGTATTGAAGACCAAATTAATTGCAACTGAGAATTCCAATGAGTTGAAAAGGCATTGATCATTGGAGACCCGAATGGAGAGCAAATTCACTGAAAAACCATGTAAGGTATCACCCACTCATAAAATCTGGTTGGGTCTATACAATTGATCTGCAATTAAACTCATCAATCCTGGAATGTGACATGCATGCTAAAAGACTGATACAATGGGAATGAGTCCAGATGAGTAAAAATATGAAAACAAAAGTCTCAAGAATGTGTGTCCCCTTGATGAGAAATCTGAGATACAACAGTGGAATTTTCAGGATGTATCATGAAAATATTTCCTCCCAAGAGAGACAGACCTTCCACTATTGCCTGATATACTGCAAGACGTTTGTGAACATTTATATGGAAGGTAATCTTTCCTTCTGGCCAAACTCATATCTTGAAGGTAAGCTTTACATCCCTGAAAAGATGTGTTTGTGAACAGGTGGATCTTGGGATGAGGTGGTAGAATAAATACCACAACAGTAGTGTTGCTCCAAAACAACCACCATTTGCAATTTATGATGTTTCTGATTAATGAGTAAACACAATTCATTGGTTGTGCAGTAATCCCTACAGGGACCTGATATGTACTCATCCCAAAGAACTGAGAGGCTTGAGGGATGTCCACATCCCAACATGAGTGAGAAATGGTGATGTAGTAGAAGGAGATAGAAGTACACACACTCAAATGGACACGATGTTTCATCAGTGACATAACTGTGTGTGTGTGTGTGTGTGTGTAAGCTTAAGGAATGCAGGTGATAAAAAAAAAAGACCAAACAACTTTGCAGAAGACATAAGGTGCTGATACAAGACCAAATGAAAGAGCCTGTGCACAAACCTGGGAACCAAAGGAAGGAGTTAGGAAACACTGAGTCAATACTTTCAAATTAGAGCCAGAAAGATGACAAGCCAATGGCAATAAAGAATAATGTAAACTGGGAGGTATCAATTCAGGATTCTAATGTTTTTGGAACTCCAGTAAATAACATATATATATAGGACAGAAAAGAAGAAGGAGAACAGAAGACAGTAAATGAACCCTTTCAAACAAAGCAACTCTATCCAATAAATCCCATCAAGAAGTTAGCCAGGAAACCAAAAAAAGAATGGAAGAAGAGAATATCCCCAACTCATTCTCAAATTGATGAGGGGAATGTTGATAAACTGTAGACATAAGTTGGACTGAAGTTCAATACCTCAGGACAATTATGAGAGTAAATGTAATACAAGAAAACTCTGAACCAACTGAAGAAAAGAGGCTGGAGGTGGATGCTCAAAGAAATTTAAACCAAAGAATTATCAATAGAAGAAATGACATCTATTTCATTCAACAATGCAGAAAGGAACAACTAACCCCTAATTTTGTGAAGGTAAAACTTTCAAAAAATTTTAATAAATACACAAACATTATCCAAAATTTACAGAAAAAACTAGTTAAAGCCATGTTGAACACAAAATACAAAGAACTACATGATTTACAAAAACAAAAAATAAACCTAGACCATCAACTGGCATGCTGCATTAAACCAGAGATTTACAGACTTATACAACGAAACATAAACCAAATCAATACTAAGAACGACAGAGATACAAAGATCTGCCACAACAAAAAAACTAGAAAAACTAAAATGCAAACAACAGAAAAGGCACCAACACGACAAACCGTTGACTAACCTCATAATTAATAGATCCGACCGACAATTAAACACAGACGAGATACATCTACTTAACAAAGCACTCAACTTTGCAATAGCACCTAGGTACATTCCAACCATAGAAATCAAAACATGTTTAGAAGATCTAGCCAGGAGACTTGTGATACTTTCTACAGAAAACAAAAATAAGAAAACAACCAACAGAAAGAAGACAACTTAGATAATTTTATTGACATCCAACAGCCAAACTTCCCAGGTAAAATTAAAAATTTATATTTTCCAGAAACACCTAAAAACAACATCTTAAATGATTTTTTCAAAGAATTTTCTCACAAAACCATCAACACAATTTCACAAAACAGAAAGCTAAAAACAATCTTACAAAAAAAAAAGACATTAATTCCATTAAAAACCTAAAACAAGACAAAAACATAAAAATTCTAAAAGCAGATAAAGATAACGCTATAGTCATAATGAACACGAATGAATAGATCCAAAAAATGAAGAACATCCTATCAGACAAACAAATTTAAACCAATACACAAAAATCCAACAAAGACACACGAGACGCAACTAAAGAAATTACTACTAAAAATGAAAAAAATCAACACAATTTCACAAACACTTTATTCCTACCTACGTAAAACCAACTCGCGCACACCACAAATATATGGCATCCCCAAACCTCATAAACTAGATTGTCCATTACGACCAATAATGTCCACATATGAATCTTTTAATTACAATCTTGGTAAATACATAGCATGGGCATTCTCCAAATATGTAACATCAGCCAGCTCATTCATCAAAGACTATTAATTTCAAGTCTAATCTAAATCAACTTAATCATAAAGCCTTAATGGCCAGCTTCGATGTTATATCCCTCTTTACAGAAGTTCCAACCACTGAAGCCTGCAAGATAGCCTTAGAACTCTATATCCGAGACCCTAACCCAACTATAGACTTTCCAGCAATCAATTAGAAACCCTCATAGAATTCACCACAATAAAGACAAACTTCATGTTCAACAACCACAACTATATACAAACAAATGGCCTAAGCATGGGCAACCCAGTATCACCAGTTCTTGCTAATATTTGTATGACACAAGTTCAAACACAAGCAATTAACAAAACATTACATCCACCACTATACTGGTACAGATATGTAAACAACATGGTTGCAGGATTCAGATCTACAGAACACAAACTTAATTTTTTCAATCACATTAACTCTATACATCCCAACATTAACTTCACATGTGAACAGGAAGAAAACAATCAAATATCATTTCTTAACCTCAAAATTACAAGAACCGACACACAATTCAAAACAGAAATCCACCGAAAAATTACCCATACTGGACTATACATTCCTTGGGACTCAGCACATGAAACAAAACAAAAACTCAACATACTAAGAAACCAAATAAACACAGTCATAAAACTATGCTCACCAGATAAAATTAACGATGAATTAGACAAAATAAAACAATACTTCATCAACATCAATAAGTTTCCTCCACAAACTGTAGAAAACATTATATGCACACACCTAGACAGAAAGCAAAATCAACCGACAAAAGTAAATATATCTCACAAATCAAAAAATCACGAAACCATATACTGCTGCATACCATATATTCCCAACATCAGCAGACAAATAACAAACATTTGGAAAAACTAGTAACAAAATATGACATTCCAGTTAATACCAAATTTATTCAAAAACCAGGCACAAAACTGAGGTCTATACTATGTAAAAACTACACTGACAAACACCACACCAACATTATTTATAAAATACAATGTCACAACTTCTATATTGGAGAAACAAGTAGTAAAATGGAAACCAGATTCAAAGAACATAAAAAGTCACCTTCACACGTTTTTGAACACTGCAAGTCAAACACAACATAACCATAGAAAACACTGAAATACTAAATAAAGAAACAAACAAACAAATGCAAAATAAAGAAGCCTTACTTATACAACAACTTAAACCCAAAATAAACCAATATAAAGAACACCTTTATACCTATATTAAATATAATAAAATAAAATTATATATTCAAACATCTAACACTGCCCTCTACATTCCGACACTCAGTTACACAACCCCTTCCAAACATGTGGTCAGCTTCCGGTCAGTTACCTCTTTCTTTCTTTATGAACCTGACGATGACTGAAGAAGGTCGAAACGTTGTTCGCTCTTCTACGTAAAATATTTTCTCAACCCAAACAAGCCGTTTTTGCATACATATTTCTCTACAAGTGGGTTTTCTCGACATCACTGAAAGTGATCATCTGTTAAGGTGAACCTTACAAAAGAAGGAGCCAGAAAAAGTAAGTGCAAGTTTTTGCCAGTTGTTCTGGGTCATTTACAAAAGCTGTCTCAATACCTTACAAGAGAAACACCCTCAGTTCACATATATGTCTATCTTGTAATGGATCATATCACAGACAGCTTTGACAAAGAATGAACTCTCCCCTGGCTGTTGACAAACACCAGATAGCAGAGATGGAAGAGGTTTGATTGAACTATGTAGTAAAAACATGAACTCAGGAATTCATTCATACCCATTGGTAAGTTTTTTTTTTGATAAGTAATGTATAGAGATATACAAAAATATAACTGACCGTATTCAAATTTACAACATAAATAGTAAATAATCACAACACTCCTGTTGATAGAAACCTGTGTTGAATGCTTTTTCAAGAAAAAAAATTGTTACATTACTGGAATGAGGTGCTTATATACAGTTCATAGACAGAGGGCACACTGAGGTTGGTGGAGAAATTTGCAAATTGGAATTTGCCTAAGGCATTCGAGTAAAGTAAAAGAAGAGTGGAAAAAGCATTCTCAATATTTAGATGGCCAAATAGTGGAAATCCTGGAGATAGAAAAATAGCTATAGTATAGTGTCAGCAGATGGTAAGTATGCTTGGAAAACTTCTAAAGTTTTACATTTTAGTTACTTTTATAACAATATCTAGAAAAATATATTAAAAACAATATAATTAATACTTACATCTGGCTCCTTGTTTTTTGCTCTCAACTCTGAAAACACTTAACTCCACTTTTTTGTATTGACGGTTTTTGTAGTAGACAAATTATTTATTTATTTCAAATATGTAATTAAAAACAAAAGAATAACATACAAAAAACATGCGATGTCCATTAGGCATAATAATTTAACTGGTTTTCTAATTAATGCATAACTGCCTTAAAATAATTCACTTATCCAGTTGATGTGAGCTTGATAGTAACAATGAATCTGTATGCTGAATAATTCAAGTACTGTTGTCAAAATGAGTTAACCTTATATAATGACCAGTATAACTCAACATATTCTCTTTTTGTGGTTACAAATAATCCAAAATAAAATGTCAGAGATAATTCAGTCCAGGTGTCAAGATGTAAAGATCTCTTGTTCTGCACTCCATGACCTTAATGGTTATCCCCCTGTGGGAAGACCACCTTTAATGTCCAATGCTTCTTTCTCTCTCCTGTCATTATTCAGAAAAACCTGACATATTTCTTCTAATATAAAATCAAAGCATTCCTAATGAAGTACAAGTCCAATGCCTCCATAAACCTTATCAAGACCCCTTCCCACCCCAAAGACTTTGATTATCTATTTATCTATGTTCTTCATGGGAGTCTTATCTGCCAATCAATTGTAAACTTCTCTAATCTAATAACTCACCTTTCCTCCATCTTTTTCAGAGTTGATGACCTTTCCATCACAACAGAAGAAACAGTCAACTCTAAGATAATCCATAATGTACAACATTCATGCTATCCCCACTGGATCCATTCCAGAACCACTGAAAATCCAACTCACTTCATGAAAATAGTAACATGATCCAAATCAACTGCTGAACACAGTTATTAATGATTTACTTTACTACTTCTTCCACTTTAGAGCAGAATGATTACATCGACACCAAGCCTCTTCCAAGAATCACTCCAACACATCTACACTGAAATGCCTAGCACAGATAAAACAGTGATGACCAACAAATTATCACCCACCCACAAAGTTCTGTTAGAGCAAGTAGTCAAGCCTGCACAACCTACACCAACCCAGAAGAATATTCAATCAACCCAAGCATGACATACTTGAATCTAAACAGCCCTTAGTTATCTAGCCAGGAAAAACAAAGACTGCAAGGAAAAGCAGAAGTATCCAGAGACAACCCATCCAATAAAGACACAAGAAAAATAATCTGTTTGACCATGTTCAACAGCAACAGATAATTCTCACTTAAGCTTGCCTTAACTAGTCCATCTCTTATGTCCAAAGATGATGATGAGTCAGATATGGAGCATAACCAAGCCTTCCCTTTACCTATTGTTAAATTTTAATCCTTCTAGTTTATTTTAATGTCTTAGAATATTGAATCCCATAACTGCCAAATTTGTTTAATATTCCTTGATTTTTTATTCCTTTTTGGCATTATACAGGCATGGTCTGGGCATTCTTAGTTCAGTGCTTTAGCCATGAAAGTGGCTTTTTCTCATGGTATTCCTGTTTCTCCCATAATAAATTTCCAAGGCATTGGATCCAATGATTACAGTATGCCATGATCAGCCCCCATTTGGGTTACTTATAAAAAATTGTCAAACTCTTGGTCACACCCATGATTTTACTTCTGCCTCTCCAAAACCAGGTCTTTAGCTCACATGCACATATAGATATGCATGCAACTGAATTTTTTTTTTTTTTTTTACATTGTTGTACTGTCCTGATGTTTGGGGTGATGGAGGACTGCCAAGTCATCAAGCACCCTGGGTTTTGTTTGGGTGCTGGTACACACACCCCTTCTCAAAATGCTCCTTGACTACTATTCTGATGTTCTAATGGACATTTTGTAAAAGACAGGATCTGATAGAAGAGTGTGGCAAATGGATTTGACTTTCTGGGTTATCTATGTAAAATATGAAGATTGAAAGCTTAAAGAACAAACTATGCCTTAATAATTACTATATATAACTGTGCAATGCATGTTAAACTTGACATTATACAGGCACACTAAAGTGAATGATGTGAAACACACTCAAGTAAAGACAGATTTAATTATCTTCTTTTCAAATTAAGATATTAAAATATGTACAATAGGAAAAAAATAACTTAATTTACTAACTATATTTTGATGCCAAATATATTGGTACACATTGATAATAATGTAGTTTAATTACATTTTGAATGTAATTCTGCAAAAAGTCACAAAAACACACTTTGACCTACCTGTGTTCAGGGATTAAAGTATGTAAATTTCTTTTAGAAAATCTTTTTTAGAGTAATTACTCAGTCATTTTAAGCTGCCTTTTTATGTTTACAGTTAGTAAAATATTAATAGGGTAAATACATTTAGTAATGAAGAAACATTCTTTATTTAATTTGTTAATCCAAGTTGCACAAGTGGGAGTCAAAGTACACATGGCATGACCTAAGTGCTATTCAACATGGTATTAGACATTTGATGTCACAGTAATCAACATTTATTGTACCTTACACTATTGATTTGGCAACAGTGTACATGGTAAAGGATAGCAAATATCACATAGAATATACAAAAATACTGAAAAAAACTGTGCTTATGCATTTTGGAGGTTCTAGATGTTATGCCAGTACAATATGCACATTATTCAATGGGCAAGTTTGTTTTTTTTATTCTTCACATAAGCATTACCTTGCACTCCAACTTGTCAGAGGTTAAGTCAATTTGATGTCAGCAATTCAAAGACTTACTTGAACACAAATTACTTTTATAAACACATCTGGTTTTTCTGTACAATAGACTTGCACAAATTACTAATTACATGCCACATTTTGTGTAGATACAAACAGTAAATTTAGAATTATGCTCAACATTCCTTCTTCAGTATGGGATCAGTCCAATGAACCAACCTGATGCACAAGATCAAATTTAGTTCCTGTACAACAGTTTATAATTTTATAACTTTCTTTCTACTAAAGAAAGAAATATTTATATAATGCCTAAGGAAAATTTAGTTCCAGCTATACGTTGGTCAAAAATAAAAAGGCATTTTACTCAATCAGTTTATAATAATTATGCAATAATGGAGTTGGAAAAATTTTGAGAACAGAGAAAATTTACTAATTTTAATAATGCAAACATTCACACATAGGTGATCTCACTTAACAAATTTTGCATGATTTACACAAACAACCTAAATTTTATCATTAGATTAATCATAGGTACTATGAGTTTAAATAAGTCAAATATTTAAGAAATGTTTCTAATTTCTAAGAATGGAAAAAAACAACAACGAAGTGTCACTAAAATATAAACATTATATACATACTGTAAGATATATTTAAGTTTACAAATTATTAGGCCTGATAACTTTTTCTTTAGGTTTGTTTTTGAATTTTGCACTAAGCTACACAACAACTATCTGTGCTCACCATAGGACAGGCAGCTAGTCATCACCATTCACTGCAAACTCGAGCTACTCTTTTACCAATGAACATTGGGATTGACTGTCACATTATAATGCCCCCATGGCTGAAAGGGCAAGCATTTTTGGTGTGACAGAGATCCCAACCCATGGCTTTCAGATTATGAGCCAAGCACCTTAACCACCTGGCCATGTTGAACCTTTTCTTTAGGACTGATAATGCCCATTTTTTAACTTGGTACACTGTCTCTTGTCTTAATGGTTACTAAGTTACGTATGTGCAAAAATATATTTTTAAAGTACACATAGGATGCTGAAATGAAAGCATTACATTTAGTAGTACCACTACATGTATTACAGCTAGACAAAAGACTGTCCCAATGTCACCACACTTTTTCCATACACCAAGTAATATTTTTGTTTCACTTATTAGAAAATTAGTAATAGTAGTCTTTATTTCCTTAATTTCATGCATCAGGCAGAGAATAAGTGTTAACAAAAACAAAGCAGCAGTAAATAAAATTGACTTGAGAAGTCTTATTACAAGTCACCTTGCAGGTCAACTGTAAGTTTACCAATTTACAGGACTAAAACTGTAGTTTGATTCCCTATAATAAACAGAGCATAAATAGCTCATTGTGTAGCCTTGCACTCAACCAACATTATCCTTAATGTTATGGAACATTAGTCTGTACAGCATTAAAACTGTCTATTATTAAATCTCATTATTGTTTGAAATATCTAATATTTTTCTGGACCATTCTACAATAATTAATTTCCAATGGAATATCCTTATGTACATTAATGAGTGATGATATAAAAAGAGTATCTGCATGAAAACAAATGTACAACAACATCAGATAAAGTTATAAAGAGGATTACCTTTCAGGAATGTTAGCAGGTAACAATTCTGCAGCAGCATAACTGGACTCCATAACTAACCAACTGTTTTAGAAAGTCAAGAAACCAATTATTATTCATAATTTGTTAGTTTATTTTAATAACGAGTATTCGAAATACTAAATATGAAAGTATATAACAAATGTGCTAACCCATTGACTGCAGCTATTCTAAATGCACATGACAGTTTTGCAAGCTGTATGCCATTTACAGCACACTTGCATTCAACTGCTAGAGGTGGACTGTACCCTATTTGGCAAATCAACAGTCATTGGGTTAAACAAGCCACATTATAGTAGGCTCATGCAAAGCACAAACCGAGAACAAATATAAGTTATACTAAAAGGAAAAATAAAGTTTTTAAACCTGATAGAAAAGAAATGTGTCAAATATCATGTAATACGGGAATAAACACAAAATCTTAATAAATACATTTTACAGGTTTCATTATACTCAAGTATACAGTCTCATACCTACAATTAATCCTTTTATGATTTGAAAATACTCCAACACATTTGCCTTCCCTGTCAAGTATAATACCCTCCACAGAACGCTTCAAGTAGTAGATTCCTCCAAAAACAGCACATAATCTACAGAACATTTTGATTCATTAGAAGTTCATAATAAAAGAAGCACAGTTGTGAAAAAACAAAGGAAATTAAAACTGACTTGAAAGGAACACAATGATAAAATAAAGTGTTGTTAAAAATAAAATTAATATTAAAAGACACATCTAGAAATATTAAAGTCTATTTACCTGTGAAAACCAATGAAAAAAATATCATAGATGACAATTACCCATTAACATTCCTGAGGAACTCAACAACAACACAAATACTGCCTGTCTTCTGATTTCTAATCAAACAATAAGCCCAAATATTACAGAAAATTAACTTTTTGGGAAAATATTCTAAATTCTATTAACAAACCTTTTTGGTTTCTAATTTTTCCTTGCTGCTCACTAGTGATAACCAGAACTAGAAATCTTATACTTGTATCAGTTTGGTTTATCCATGAACACATTTGACAGACTTAGAAGTTCAAAATGTAATATATAAAGTTCAGTTAGGTATGCTAATTGAAGCTTAGATATGAAGAAAAACAGCGAGTTCATGAGAAATATTGCATTTGTGAAACAAGTTAATTTTGCTAAAATGATCAAACTAACTAATACATAAACTTCTTACTTTACAACTTTTTGAAATTATTTTTATATACCAATTAATAAATGGAAACCAAAAATTCAATATATATAAAAATAAAATAGAATACGATTTCAATTTTCTAGAAAATGAAAGGCAGAATTCACTATTCAAATCTGTTTTAGCCACTTAACAGATGGTTGCTTATACACTGGTCTTTAAAAAATTATGGGTTAAATTTGAACAAGTATTTAACACTAAGATAAGCATAAAAAGTGATTAAATCTACACTACAGTTTATAAATGATGTGGAAATTAGTCTGTTTCTTTATAGAGTATGCATGTTTGAATTTTGCATAGAACTACCTGAGGGTTAGCTATACTAACTGTTCTTAATTTAGAAGTGATAAAGTAGAGAGAAGGTAGCTACTCAACACCACTGCCAACTCTTGAGCTACTCTTTACCAATAAATAGTGTTATTGACCATTAAATAAAGAATGTCCCTAAGCTTAATAGGTGAGCATGTGTGATGGTAAGATTCAACACATGACACATTAAAAGTCAAGTGCCATGACAAGAATTATTACTTTGTTGATCATAAATTAGAAATGTTAAAAAAAGTTGTAACCTAATTGTATAATAAAAATTGTACAAAAATATGCAGTCACTATGAATTTCTGTGCAACTGAGCTGTTGAAATGGAAACTGGGAAACCATCATCTTAATATAGGAGATGGTTTATAGAAGAAATGCAAGAAGGATGGGTGTTCATTTAACATAATAGCCTTACAATGAAAATTGCACTGCAAGGTTACTGTCAGAATGTATAGTTATCAGACAAAGCATGAAAAGATGTGGCAACATGAGGTGTAATGATGATGTGGAGGGGCTCTAAGCTTGTTTCAAAGTAACTTCTTTACAAGATAGTTAGCTTGAAAGTAAAATCTTATATAATTATACACATTGAAAGTTATGATACCCTGTCATACAATCACTGAATGGCCTAAAACTTAACCAATTATTATTCTTATTTATTGTCTTACAGAAAGAAAATCACAACAATTTAATCTTTGTCTTGAACAAATAGCACTAAACCTTCACATTAATACTGAATAAATACACTGGATTTTGAAAAATGTTACTGAATCACACAAAGTATGATAATGTAGTAACAAAAAAGAGACACCTTAAATACTTATTTTAATATATTAATGAATATATTTAAAATTAAGCATACTTAAAAATGAGAAATAGATATGGATTAATCAAAATTTAACTCACTAGTTTTAAACTAGTTTTGTTTTTAAGTTTTAATGGCATCTCATCTTTAGTTGTTCACATATTAAAAAGGAAAATTGTCAACTTTTACACACTACACGAGTCTATATCTGGTACATTCCATAACTTTATTGTCATGTGTGTTTTCTTTTTCTCAATCTGGTAGAGCAAGAACAAGTAAATTTGTAAGTAACAAAGCCTTGACTCAAACTATTTTAATTTTCAAAAACTTTCTAAGGCACATCTACCTCGTACTTAGGGATATATGTTGTCTGAGAGATTTGTTCTTCTGACATATATAACATGTTCCTTCATGTACAATAATTTTACAGCTAACGATTCCTTCAAAATAGTACACCATAAAATACAAGAAATAATAGCTTTGCTCATATATTTAAGTACCATGTTAAAATCATTAATGAATTAATATAATATCAAAACATTAATAACTGCTTTAAATAAATGTGTACCTACTTACAACTCATAAATTTCTTAACTAGCCTAATATTTTAGGCAACAGGAGATGTATACATATTTGTGAAAAAAACAAACATAACTAAAATTGTACATTAGATTGCTTACCAAAGTATAAAATAAGAAGGTCTGAATCAAATTCACCTTTCACTATGAGTTTAATTCCTGACTTTCATTTCTTTTTGTCAGTTATTACATAAAATAAGATCACCTGCAAAAACACTGTGGCAATTCTCCACATCCATAAAGAGGCCAGAGGAAAGGACTGTTACCATAGTGACCCAGGGATTCTAGAAACTTCTGGGTAGCAGTTAGGCCCTGAAAGATACAACTTTCAAAAATCATGATGCATACTCTGCTTTATTAATTTCTCAACATATTTGATGTTTCATTTTGGTTAAAATTTATAGTCATAGCAACATCAACTGATGAGTCAACTTTTTAGAATACCTACCAAATATTGGTTGAAATTTGTTTTTTCTTACAGTAATAATTTAAAATTGCAGACTAAAGAAGCTCATGATGCATCTTGATTGATTGCAATGATGAATTTAATTCAGAAATTCATCCTCAATATGCTCAATTGGATTGATATTTAGGTATAGAAACAGTGATGATAAATAATGAAAGTCACTGTAATTCTTTATGAACTAATTTTGTCAAATACATATATAGTTGTGCAACAAATAATTGAAATAGCATTAAGAAACATCCATTATTTTAAATTTTTCAAAGGAATCATTACTGTTGAGATATCACATTATTCACAATAATACCATTTCCACAGAAAGCAATACTACCTATGGTTTTCTTCACAGTTTAATTCCATTGTCTGTACATTTTATCGCTTTAAATCACTAGCTTTCAAACACTTTTAACGTTGTCTACAACCTACCTAAAACAAGAAATAGCAATATTTTTTGTTGAGAATTGTGGTCATTAAATAACAACAATAAACTTGTGATAAATTAGTTGATCAGTTTTAACTACTGCAAAAGGGCTGAATAAGGTATGACATATTAGCTAGCCAATAATTATAGAACGATGCATGTAATTACCTTCTATACCACATCATAGTAACAAATTTAAAAATGTACAAGTTCCTGAAAAACATTGCATGTGAAGTTGTCATACACTCACAAACGTGGTAAAATCATCTTTTGTGTTAAATGCCTACATTGCTTATATCAACCATTAACTCTTTCACCTTAGGTATGAAAAAATAGGCATCCAAGCATAAGAATTTGACAGTAAATATTCATTCATTAGTTAGCCAGGCTGCATTTTTTGTTCAAAGTAATTTTATAATGCTTATCAGAGGTTTAGTGTGTATTTGGATACTGTGCTCTGGAACACTGCTCATCATAACTTGGCTTGATGCACTAGTGACTGGCATTAAAACAGAATGAAAACATGTAAATGTGTAAAATATACATGACACCACCTGACGACAGAAATTTCAAGCAGTATCTTTTCATGAGATGAAATAAAACTGAGTATATCTTGGAAAGTGAACAGCCTTATATTTCAAAATGAAGAGTATAAAGACGTGTGTAATGTGAAAGGTTTCTTTTTAAATTGTTCTTATTTCACTCTTAATATTCTGCTTTTCTTTTATTTTCAAGAAGGAATACCTAGAAATTTCATGAACAGATATCCAATAACTGTAACTGATAATTCTAGAGCAAACATTCCTCACATAATGCTATGAAAAGAATTTTCAGTTAAAATTTAAAAGGACAAAATTAAAGACTAAAAATGAAGACATAATGGAAAAGAAAATGTTCAAATAATAATGTTTCATGGTAGCTGAAAAACGAAATAAGTAAATGTAACAGAAATTATCAAAACTTCACTTCTTATTACAGTACAACACCTGTAATACTTGATGAATAATTTACTTACCTGTAATGTCGGCACTGAGTCATCAACCATTGCTATGGCATAACAAATATAGTGCACCACACCAGGAGTCAGTTTTCTTGATTTCAAAAAGTCTATAAAAGGTCTTCCTTCAAAGCCTTATGAATTAATAAGAAAAAAAACAACAAGAAATGATGAGGTATTGAATTCCACCTTTACAATATGTGCTAGATTCTTTCCCTCAGCCATTTTAGTGAATTTTAACACACATTACATGATTAACTCAAAATAAAATAAACCTATATACAAATAGCTCTCTTTCTAAATATAACATATTTGGGTAAGAAACAACAAAGTGTTATTGTGGATCAAGCAACCAACATTACTACAGGCAGTTACATCTATCTGATGATGACATCTGTACACCAATTTCAAATAACTATTGGTGGATTATAGTGTAAAATGAGCTCTTTCCAATGATTATAAATACGTATGTGATGTAAGCACACATGGTTTATAAATCTTAAGGTTAAGTATGGTGGTGGGTGTGGCACTCATCAAGAGCTAACAAAATTTACTACTTGTTTTCACTGGATTTAGCCAAAGAACTATGAAATTTAACTGCCAACATTACAAGTAAATGTATTTATAGTTTATACCTACATCTGCAGAACTGGGATTATCTAATTCAAGATAGAGACTGCAAATATTAAGGCTGTTTGTAGCTTGTGGGTCATGTGAGAACAAAGTACACTTCACAAACCAAAGCATTTTCATTCAAAAACATTAAAAGTAGAACTATTTTTAAAAGTAATAAAGTTGACAGTGTGTTTTAGTAATTTTATTATATCTGATTATCAGTTTCTTTAATTATGTGTTTACATTTATTGCATTCTTTGTTTAAAATATAAACATTCATTACAGAAATAAAGCTTGTTCAATTCAAATCATGAATAACTTAGCTGAATCATGAGTACCATGATTGCTCATGCCAATGAAATAATAATTATTCCTTAAATTTAAATCTCATTTGTCTAATGACAATACATAATAACACTTTAAAAGCCTTACAGTAAGGGAAGATTCTAGGATTATCATCAGTTTGTATTTCTGGGTATTAAATCACATGTTACTTTAAATGTGTTCACCTTCTTAAGATTTTTACACTGAAGAAAAATGTAACTTTCACAGAGAATTTTAGAATTGTATCAGTAATATTATAACATGTACTATCTAACCAACTTCTTGGACAAAAAAGTATTTAACTATATGCAAGCAGAGAAGTTAAACTTCACATTAATGCCAACACTTTAATTTACTTAAATCACTTTTATCCCATACGAGTGTCCCGAGATATAGTAAATTACAAGACACAGCAACAAGTGGCATCATACATGCTTAACTCAAGGGCTTTTCTTTCTTTCAGCAGCACATTAAAGTACTTCAAACAATGTGTTGGAAAAACCAATTAACCTGAATTAAAGATATTTAGATAAGGATGTTTGTAACATTTTCACAAGTATCACAAATTCCCATAGATTTAATATTATCTTCAAATAATTTAAGTACTCTCATGTTATCTGTGGCCATGGGCCTAATTCCAAGAAAAAACAAAACCAGTATTGATAGATGTACAGTAGACATTAGTAGCAAATCTACAGTTATACCTTTCTAAAAGCATATAAAAAAAAAAGTTCTACTATTAAGTTTGTATCTTAAAGTAGATAAAAATATAAAAACATTATTTAGCATTGTTGGTTTGATTTGTTTCAAGAATATAAATTCAAAAATGTCTGATAATATTTTAACATAATCTAATCTTTCTAAAGAAGTGTATTGATTCTTGATTTACTGTTAATGCAGTTCCAATTTAGACTGAACTAGATTAGTCTATTTTGAATTTAATACAGACATAATATAAACATCTAGTGAAATAAAGGCAATGTTGAAACATTAAAAAAATCTTAGTGAAAGTGTTTTGTCTAATTAAAGCTACTTAGAACCTAAGCGTACATATTTAAAATAACCTATCACAGTGCTGTTGAACAAATGTTGTTTGTAGTAGTGTTGCAATAAATATTTACATTCAGAAGTAAATGTGCACAGTAAATGAATCCATGTATCCAACATGAGATGTTTTATCTTTTTTCCAAATTAGTGAAATTAAATACAAGCATTCACCTCTAAGAAAGAGCAGGATAAATACACATATTTACATAATAAAAACAGTTAAAATTATTGCATTAAAAAGAACACAGACTTCTTGTTCACTAACACATTCTTTGCCATGTTTCCCATTGGTGGGTCACAACAGACTAAGTTGTGGATCATGCAACACACTAGTAAGTCACAGATAATTGTTTCAATTTTCTCTTGTGGCATATGAGTTTGGGACTCTGCGAGTGCTCATCAGAACCTCTTGAATGGTGCTAAGGAAGGAATTATTAATACGTCTGGTGACAGACAACATACTAAAATAATGTTGCTGTGACACGCTGTAATGTCATTACTGCAAACAAGGTTATGCTATGAGGTTATTAATATTAAAATAATATTAGACATTACATGAAGATATGTGGCTTTGTAACTTTTCCTGATATTGAGGTGTAATTATTGCAGAACATGTACTATTGATAGTCTATTTTCTGAAAAACAAAACAAAAAACATTAAACCTTTGTTTTTATTTGAAAACTAAAAGTATTGTCTGAATGAAACAATCTTCAAATATAAATGATTATTCTTTTACTTAGGTTAAGAATTTCATACCTCTATACTCTTCAGGATGTTTTTGAAATTGTAGACAGAATGTTAATAGCTTCATTAGCATTCTTTTTTCCACAACAGAGACATGTTTTGTTGCAAAAACATCAGCCCGAGAGCACGGCACCTGAAATGAGCAGAAATGTTAGCAAAAAGTATGTTTGAAAAACAACAACAACAAATGATAAAGTTATTTAACATATTAACAGCAATACTGGGCTTAAAAATTAATACCACAAATGAGGATAAAGAACAAGTTATCCGAAGAGTTAAACTAACACTTATATTGCAACTTGTCTTCAGTGTCTGCTCTAATGGCAAAATGTCCTATAAAATTTGAGCTAGTTCTTTATTGTTTTTCAATTTCTTGATTGATATTTATGACATGTCAACAGTGAAAAATTCTGAAAGATTAATTATATAATTTTTCTTTATATTAATTTTTTTTTTGCTAATTTAATTTCAGAACTCAGTTGTAAATATTTATTTTTTAAAAGACACAAAAGTTATTAAAAAAAATAGTTAAAACATTATTAATGACTAAAAGAGTGCCTACACCTTCTTAATGAAGTTTAAGTTTAATTTTGAATTAGCATGGCTTACTTGTTCCAGATGGTTGTTGATGTATGTCAACACTCGTGTTGCACACTTAAACTCTGCATACCTGGCAATGTTGGATGATATCAAGAGTTCTACCAGAGGTCCTTTTGAAAGAAGAAGCTTTAAAACAAGAAATGGTTTGTAAGTTATTACATTTTCTGCAGTAGAGAGTAAACTAAAGAGAACAAAATGAATAAGCTTAAAATAAAAAATGAGAGCTAACTTAACCTGACTTTAATACTGGTATAAAACTATCACAAGTTTCTTGATTTTAGTCCTTCCTTTGTATAAATGTTAAAATTAAAAAATTTGACACTCAACATTTTGCTCAAGTAAAATATTGTACATTTTAACATTTGCATTAAAAAGGTTAGAAGAGTGTACATTTTCTCACTTTAGTAGACTGAATAAATTTTGCTATACAAGGGTATAAATTTTTGAAAAACTCTAACCTAATGGTACAAAAATTACAACTTTTACGATTTTGCTTTTATTACACAGTGAAGAGCAAAAATAAATTTCTGAGATTCATACATTGAAAACTAATTATGGAAGTGTTTACTTAACCTCTAAAATTTAAATCTACAATAGTTAATTGTCATAATATCTACCATAAGTATATGATTTTTGCAGACTAGTATAAACTAAAATTACAATATATGCATATATGTTTCACAAGTGGTAATTCATAAGATGTTAAACACTTTTTTGCATTGTCCAACTTCATGTGCTGATGTACAAAAAATATTTAAGTTTGCCAATATTAGAAATTTGAGTTTATAATTCCTATGAAGCAATAGATGCTGTATTGTGGGTGTCACAAAATGTAATCTTACCAAATCTAGAAGATGACATATCAGTGTGACATAACTGATGTTTAGGCATTTTTCTTTAAATATTTTCTTTCAAATTAAAAATTTAATGTATAATACTAAAATTTGAATTAAAATCAACAATTTGATACCTAGTTTACTGACATCATTCATAAAATAGTAGTTCAATAACATTTTGAATGGAAGTCTACAAATGTGATGACATGCCCTCTGACCTCTAGCTATCCATACCAATAGAGTTAAGGATGCATCATATGAAGTTTGCTGGGATAAATATAACAACATGGGAAGTGCACAGAGACTCCAAAGCTTGACATAGGAGAGTCAGATCAGAATGTTGATTTCTGTACATTATTTCCAAGAGAACCCAAAATATAAATTCTAAGTCTGGTGGCAGGCGAGTGTTTACCAGTTATAATCAAACATATACACACAAAATTTTTGTCAAATAATGGCTTGTATGTAATCCTAAAAGTGAGTGAAATAAAGAAGAAAACATAACTTTTCACATTGGTGATGATTACTACTGCATTACAGGTTTTCTTTGATGATGTAATAATCAATTAGCTGAATGTAATTGATTAATATGTTCATTGATTAATCAATTAACAAATTCCCCTAACTATCCAACTCTTCCCATTATTCTTGGTTGCCTATATCAGCAATTGTTTCAGAGATAACTATCATAATAGCTTGAAATGTATGTCCTTAGTGCAGGAGAGTATGTACAGAAATAGCAAGCAAGTATAAGCTCTAATCACTACTAAACAGATAAGGAAGTTTCTAACTTATGTTTAAGGTAAAAGTTTAGGGCAAGTTTATGGATGGAAGATACATTATTTAAAGTTATACAAATAAGCAGTTCTTTCAACTGCTACAGATTTATTATAAGTAAAAACTAGTTATTTCAGAAATTGATTTTTCCTCATTGAAACAAGTACAAATTCATTATAACTACTATTGTTACCTGTGATTCTACACTAGAATCTGAACATTCATAACTGATATATGACTTTTAGCTCCAAAGTCGATAGTCCATACTTATTAGTTAGGGGAATGTAAAATACTTATTTTTCCTGTGTGCATACATTTCATACATAAATATTAATAAATTATACTATATGGTAGATCTACTGTACTTGAGAATTCTAGCTTTTGGTTGTTTGTTTGACATTTACTGGTGCAAAGCAACTAGGCTATCTGCACCAAACAACCAGTAAGAGAGTAATAATAAAAGTAAAATTATTAAAATGTGTAAAAAGAAACCATATTAAAACAAAAGAAAGCCCAATTTTTAAATTAAAAAACTTATATAGAGTTTAAAAAGCCAATGGTCCTTAAAAATTTGAAAACACAACTCAGATGGACAGTGTCACCATTGCCAATGACACTATCCAATATCAAGAGTGAACCCATGATAAAAATATGTCTAAAATGGTGCAGTTGCTCATGGTCATAATGACTGCTCAACAATAAAACGTGGGTTATTGCGACTTGACATGACACTGATGCATAGCCTAGCCAGGAGAACTTCCTCTTTTTCATCCCTATGAAAGCAAGATGGTCAAAGAGCAATATAAGGTTTGATTTAAAAAAGCTTATCATGTTGCTCAAGTTGACTTCGAACTGTCATGGAGATAAGCTTTTAATACAAGACTGTAGTCGAATGCATGGGACAGGCATGACCATGACAGCACAAGAGCAGTCAGACTTAATTGCAATGTCAACGAGCTCATTCCTGCAAATACCAATGTGGCCTAGTATCTAGAAAGCTAGAAAGTAGTAGATGATAGAAAGAAATGGGCCAGTTGAGAGCTAAGCAAGTCAGTATAAATAACACACTTCATGTAGTGTATAATCTCTGTGTGATCTAAGCAAGAGAAATGTCATACAATTTGGTAGTGAATACAGAAACTGGAGATTCTGTATTCAACCACTGAACCAGAATAAACCATGGCAAAGTGAATAGAGTCACATGATTTCAATACATCTGTATAAATGTGAATGGAAGGATGGTTCAAAAGATGTTTTGCAAATTAGGAGTATCTGCTTTCTTCAGATGACTCAAAGAAAGGTCACATTTGAAAACGGTAATAAGTCATGGTAGGATGGGCTGATCAGTGGATACACTAACATTATTCAAGGACAGACCCAATTTATCCAATTACACTTGGATATGAAGGCCAAAAGGAACAATGGCAGACCATTTATACTGAAAAAGCATGGCCTACTGAGGTAGAAAAGTGCAACCACACATAGGATGCTGTGGTAAGGATCAAAGTTTTGAAGCATACAGTAATGTTAGTTGCAAACAGCAGAGGCATAGAGGAGGTTAACGAGATTGTGTACAAACTCCAGACTGGCGAAGTACAGAATGCTGCTGTGCAGAGCCAAAGCCCCTGATGGTAACCAGGGTCCAATATCTTCAAGGCTGAGGTCCTGGCAGAGCCACAGACGAAAGACCCATAGTACAGTTTTGATCAAATGAGGGTACAATAGATTTTTAGCATAGAACATCAATCTACTCCCCAAAAAGTGGAAAAGATGACATGGAGAATGTTTATTGCTTTTTTACACTTGACTCGTAGCTGGTTAATGTGTGGAATAAAGGTCAGCTTACTGTCAAAGGTAAACCCCAAGAACTTGGCCTCAGGGACTACAGGAAGCACAACCTCTCCAACACAGAACTCGGGTTGAGCGTAAATACTCCATTGGCAACAGAAATGCATGCAAACTGGTTTAGAGCATGAAAAAGGTAAAACTGTTTGCTGTGGACCACTTCAGTAAATGATTGAAAGCTGTCTATAGCTACCATTCAATAAACCTCATGCTCAACAACTGACAAGAGATGTGGAAGTTGTCAGCACAGGGACAGTTTGCAACCATAGGAGGGAGTTGTCCACTGATGGCATTACTCTTTATAATGAAAAGTGCGACACTCAAGACACAGCCCTGAGATACTTCAAGTTCCTGTGGGAAAAAATGGGAAAGTGTTGAACACACACGGATTTGAAATCATCAGTCCATTAAAAACTGTTTAATAAAAATAGGCAAATAGCCATGCAACCCATTTGAGTGAAAGTCTTGCAGGATACCATACCTCTATGTAGTATCACAAGCTTCCTCAAGGTCAAAAATACAGAAACAAGATGTTGCTCGAGAAAGGCTTCCCTGATTGATGCTTAAAGTCAAACCAGGTGGTCTACAGTGGAGTGCTATCATCAAACCCACACTGGATGGGCAAGAGGAGGTTACTTGATTTGAGGAACCAAACAAGACAAGCATCAACTATCCTCTCCAAGATCTTACAGAGACAGCTTGTTAATGCAATTGGACAGTGGTTTGAAGGAATCTTAAGATACTTCCCAGGCTTAAGAAAAAAGTGGAGGACAATAGCAGGGTGCCAAGCATCAGAAAAAATATTCTCCTACCAGATCTGGTCAAAAACAACTAGAAGAATAGCAAGAGAGGAATGACATCAAGCAGTATCTCGTAGTGAATATCATCAAATCCAACTGATGTACTGCTGGACCAATGAAGAGCAAACTTGAGTTTCACCAGTGTAAAAAGTGAATATAGACATAGAGACAATCAGCATAAAAGTAAAGATCCAATCACTTTGCCTGTGTCTTGATGGCTAAGAAGGTGAGAGAAGAAGCAGAAGTGTTAGATATATGAGAAAAGCTTTCACCAAAAGTATCAGTGAAGTTCTAGACACTAGCAACTTCCTGGCTATCAGAGAGCAAAATTGAAAGGGGGCAGAAGTATACTCTCCACTGACCTTTCAAATCTTGTCCAATATGACTTTGGAACTAGAGGTAGAAGAGATGACAGATGCGTATTTAGCCTAAGATACCTTCTAGCTTTCACACCTGATCTGTTGAGCATGTTCACGGGCCCACTGAAAAGCAATGTGATTTGAAAGTATGGAATACCTACAAAAGGTATCCCAGGTCTGTCTTTAAGCCTTTTTGTGCCATGTGGCAGGCAGGATTCCACCACGGATGAGGAAACTGTGGAAAGTATGTTGATGTTTTAAGAATACACTGAGCAGCTGTACAATACAGTGAGTCACTGCTGCCACTCAGTCATCTATTGACACCTTAGAGATATGTTCTGAGAGAGCAGTCAAAGAGGGTCAGTTAGCCTGGTCCAACTTACATCAAGGTATGTGGGTCAGGTGGCATTGGCCATGGCTAGTCTCTCTCAAAATTATAGGGAAGTGATCACTGCCACATGGGTTACTGTCAACCCTTCAAGAAAAAAAAGAGAAAAGTAAAGGGGAGAAGATAGAGAGATCAACAGGAGTAAAACACTGACTAGGTGCATGGAAATATGTAGAAGAACCAGTATTGAAAAGAGAAAGGTTGTGATCAGAGAGCATATGCTCTATCTAATGAACCCTCCCATCAATATTAACTCCCCCCCCCAGAGGAGATTATGTCCATTAAAATCCCCCAGGACTAAAAAGGGAGATGGTAACTGCTTAATTAGGGCATCAATGTGTTATTGATCATAAGCCTCTTCAGGAGCCAGTTAGAGAGATCAAAACAGTGATGTATGACCCAAGGAAACACAGATGGCTACAGCTTCTGTATCAAGTGGCAAAGATCGACCAGTAGTGTCACCCCTCTATACACCTTTCCATCAAATAGCCTGTCATTTCTGTACAAAGAAAACTGCTGAAGGATGGTAGACAAAATCTCGAAACTAAAAATAAAGTGAATTTATTAAAGTAAAATATGTGCATGTTTCCCCCAATGCTGATTTATAAGATTCCCACAAACTTTTAGAGATCAGAAGGCCAAAGATGTTGCCACATGATGTAAATGTTACTTTAATTATTAGCTCTAAAACATACCTCCAAAATATTACTTTTCTGTTCCTCATTTTCATTTTGTTCTTTTAAAGTTTCTTCAAATGCCATCTTTGTATTGTCAGACAAGCACAGAATATGTTCTTATGCATTCTTGTGTCAATTTTTTTGTCAGATGTCTCCAGTGTCTCATGTCACTGACTCAAACATCATTAAAAACAACAACTTATGGCTGTTGAAAAACCAGCATGGTTTGCAATACTTACTATTTGTCAATGGTGAATAACACAACCATGTTCTAGGTAATGCTATCCCCTATTTCAATATTTTTAGAAAACAAAACTTCTAAAAAATACCAATTATCCTGATTCATATTCCTGGAAAATAGTCCTTTGGATCTACAAAATCTCTTTGATATAATTAAAAGTTTTAACACACTGTTTTTGGTATTTAATAGAAACTGTCCTCATACAATACTGAGACCATTTGTGGTATTTTACTTATTTCTTTCTGAGTTTCTACATGATTTTTTATTTAAACATGTTTAAATCAGTTGTAACACTTGATTTTTTGTTGTAACTTTTAAACAGGTAACTTGAAGTTAAAATTTTTCTCACACTGACAATGTATTTCCAATAGGTACTTGTCTCCTTTCACAGAGCTATTTCAATGTTTGTCCACCCTCTAAACAATGCTAGCAAATATTTGCAATAAGTGCATCACTCTACACATCCCATCAATTTCTTGCCATTTCTGAACATGTATAATCTTGTAAATACTCTCCACCAATAATACTGCACCACTTATACTGATGCAACTAGCTTCCTTTGCTATTCCCACCCAAATACTTACTTTTGAGAAGTGGCAGGATCCAAAAAGAGAACACTAAGTGAGGGGGAAGGGTGGAAAGTGTATGACCCAACAGAAATGCATTTTCAGTGTTAGAAAAATTTGAACTTCTGATATGGTTTTACCTCTTCTTACAGAAAGCTAGAATCCTAAAATGCAAAGGTGGAAGGACTGATGCTGGTACACAAATATCAAACCAAATGAAAAGCTACCACCTAGAATGAGTAAGTGTGTTCAGAGATGAAAAGCAAGAAGCACACACATGAGGTACTGCACTACTTCTGTAACAGTTGTGCCCTTCGCCCAGGAAGTAAGGAAATTAATGTGAAATTGCCATAAAAGGAAGTTACTTCATTTATTAAATTCCAATAAGCAATTCAGAAGAATAGAAAATGAAAAAAGGTAGAGAAAGGCAAAAGCAGGTGAAGCTTAGAGAAATAGAAGGTAGCCAACAAGGCCATCCAACAGCTATATACAGCCAAAGTGAACAAGCCTCTGTCAAACAACCATGTAAAGAATAGGGAAAGATAAAGAACAGAGGTGTGGAAAGAAACCATAGAGTTGAAAACAAGATCTGAAAGTATACCATTATCTGTGGTAAATGTACATGGTAGAAGATATGTGGATCAGAAAAGGAAAGATTCAACACATGGAGTCAGACTTTGGGCTAAGAGAATGGACTTTACAAAAGTCAGGTATGAAAACAGAGTGGTGGTATCTGTGGAACAAGGGACCATTTCAAGAGGAGAATTTTGATTGATCATGAATCAAATATTAACTTGGAGTTGAGATAAGGACCCCAAACATCCAAACTCAGTATGTGAACAGATTTAATCCAGATGAGGTAGAGTAAGCAGCACCCATGCTGGCATCTGGGCTTTGTCTAAATACCAATGGAGCTCATATGATTAAACCCATGGGAATGAGTTTCCAGGAAGACTAAATCCCCAAAGAGATAGAAATCTCAAGCTGTAAGAAAAAGTGAAGAATGTGTGAACAGCTTGCTCCAAACCTGAAAACAGAGAGGAGAACACTGGGTGGGAAAGAAAAACCTTTCCCATTTACAACAGGAATCCCACCTGTTCTGTATCCTGTAGGAATAGAAGAGTGTGGTCTCTGGATTGGGAATAGAAGGAAGCAGGCAAAAGCCAGTAATTTATAGAAGGAAGAGTGCAAAGACTTATAGATTGAATATGTTTGTACTCCCTAACAAAACATATGATGAGTCAAGATTAATCTGAAAGGTAGGGCCCTGAACTTGAAACTGATTAATAAATAACTATTGATAAAGTGGATACTGAGGGGGAAGAACTCTGAATTGTAGATTATGAGGAGAAAATGAGGTTTCTAGAATCATGAACATAAGAAAAGGAGCCAAAGGCAAACTCAGCCCTACGAATGGGAAAGAAATGAATATGTCCGAGATATAAAGCAAAAATTAAGTCCTACACTAATGAAAATTAGTGTTAAGGCACACACTTAACACTTACAAAAAATATATTCAGAGAGAACAATGAATTAGATATTATAAGCAGTGATGATGTGTGACATACAAACTATTGAAATATATCCAGTTAAAGAAAGGACTGATACAGATCAAATAAACAATTAAATTTATTTAGTCCAAAGTATGTAATAACAACAAATATGCTAACAGTTCAAAAGTACCTACAAAACACACTAATAATCAATATCTTAGTTACCAGTCATCAAAAATTAACCTAGATGACAAAGGACACACAATAAAGTTCTACACTTATGAAAATTAGAATAAGGCATGTAATTAACAATGATGAAAAAAATATTGAAATATTACAATGAAGTATATGTTACTAGGGGTAATGTTATGTAAGGTACAAACTATCTGAAGATACCTAGTTAACAAAGTACTTATAAATATATGAAACAAATATTCAAATATATCTAGTCCAGAAAGCATGTAATAACAAATATGTGAACCAACAAAACTTATCCAATCATCAATCATTAATAATCAATATCTAACTTACTATTCTTCTGAAATAACCTAGACAACAAATGATATAATTAAGTCCTACAGTGATGGAAATGGAGCTGAAAAGGTACACAGTTAACAATGACAAAAAATACCTCAAATAGAACAATAAATTAGATGTTGCTAATACTTATGATATGTAACAGACACAGAATTTAATCTTACCTAGAGAAAATACTTATTAATAATGAACTAAACAAATCAATGAAATCTGACGAGTCTATAAAGTCCATAATACAAATGAACATGCAAAACAATTACAATATATACAAAGCAATAATCAATAAGTAACTTACAATTCACCCAAATTAACTTAGACAACAAAGAACATAGAAACATGTAACTTTCAAAAGTCCAAGCAATGATGATGTGAAATAGATAAGTTCTCTCATTCATAAATAAGGGCAAAGCCACACACAGGGCATCTGAATCAAGGGTATGACAAACATATCAACCTGATATGAAGTGTACTTGTTGAAAAACTTATTACAAATTCCCTGGCAGAACTGAAACCAACAGGATAAGTGGAGAAGAAGAACAATTCTCCACCAAAGTGAATGACATCATAGTATGGAAACTGGAGGAAAATGGCAGAAAAAAAAAAAAAAAGAAGTGTCTAAAGTGTTTACTCACTGATTGTATCCTTCCTCAGAAATAATCACTTTGAAAAGAACATGAAATCATTAGCTGACTGTATGAACCAAACTCCTTGTGAATTAAGGTCTGTATCTGCTATGCAGATAAAGTCAAACCAAATTTCTGAGAATTCATACCAGAAGCAATTTTATACTGTAACAAGAAACTGTTATTGATATATTGATTGTAAGTTGATACTAAAATCTCTTGTAAATTAGTAATAAGATATAAAAGCAAAAACAATTGTTGAAACAAATGAATGCAGACAATAAATTAACTGTTGAAAAAAATTGAAATAGCTCATTTGTAAACAATAGCCATGTGCAAAAAAACACAACTAAACAATGCTGTACCAGTCAAAAATTCAGAATTAGGTAAGAATAGCAGAAGGAGCTAAGAGTGCCAGTATAGGTGGCACAACAATATTGATAGAGAGTAATCTAATATATGTACATATTCAGAGATGATGAGAAATTGATGGGTTATATATAGGCTGCTGCACTGATTGCAGAAAAACGTTTAGAAATGCTTAAGAGGGCAGATAAACATCGAGATAGCTTTATGCAAGAAATACAAGACCACAAACATCCTGCTTTTTCACTTTCATCTATTTAGCACTAATACGTTTTTGCAAAATGCAAAGCCAAGTAGTGGTATTGTATGAAACGCATCTCAAACACAAATAACATGACTGTCTCTGATATATAATTATTTTCTGCATGTCTCATCTCATTATCCTTAATTGTTGGGTTAGGGAGGTATAATATGATCCCTAAGCATCTAAAGAAATAACTACCTGGTGATGATATTATTCAAACACTTGATAATGACAACATGAACTACTGGTGGCATGATTGCTGTACCTACAAATTAACCTATAGATTTACAAATAAGTTTGTATCTTCTCCTGTTATAATTTTGATGTAACAAAACCATTGTTACATGTTAAAGAAAAATAATTACATTCTTGAATAAAATGATCAGCTTATTATTGTATGGGCCCATATTACAGTGAACTTAGTTACAAGACAACCAGTTACTTACATAAATAGTTCATTTATTTTCACGAAACATTCCATTTACCAAATAGTTTGCTGTCAGTAAATGTTTTGTAGTCTAAACTTGTTATTAGATAGGTGCAATCATATTCACTGGTCATAACTAGTCACAGTTTGTAATTAAAAAGTTATAACTTGTTTCTATGCACTTAATGTAGAGCAGGAATTGTTTTGTTTTAGTTATGCATGAGTTTGATTACAGGAAATCCTATTAAAAACAATTTTCATCTATTGTAGAAATACATTTTTTTGTGGAGTCAACAAATTTCCATGCATTTTTGAGTGATACAACAGATTTTTAAAATTCTAGATTGAAAACACATTTGGTGGAGACCAAGTACAGAGTTATGCTCCAGTTTGAACAGTTGGGTTAGGGAATGAGTAATTTTGTGAACTTTATCATGAATTATCTTATATATTAAAAAAATATAGGATAAAGTTTGTGCTGAAAATGTAATGGTAATTTTAGTAATTAATTTCAGTTTGAAAATTAATGTTTAGTTTTTTCAGTAGACATTAAAATATAGTTATGTATTTATAATACATAACATTGATTTATTGATCGTGGCAATACAATGTGCCCCCAAAGGGCTAGAGGCTCAATTCCTTTACACCATTTGCATACCTGGTAGTTTTGCCACTGATGAGTAATCAATAACAATTTACTTAAAAAACTGTACAAACAACACGATAAAAAAAAAAAGTGGTCACCACTTCTTGTGGTCCAAACTCCAAGTAGAAAGGTTCAAACAAAATATAAGTATAGAGGTTTCCTGGGAAGAATAAAAAGGAGTATGAGAACCATTTGCAGAAAAAAACCCAAAACAGCCCCACCTGGAAGTAAGTAATAAAATATGTCTTTGAGGGAATACTGAAGAACAAACAAGCTGCAAAGGATTTAATAAGGAGAAGCTGGGCAACTGAGCACCAAACTTTAATCCTATTGATGACAATGTTTAGGAACTGAAAGGTAACATAAGGATAAAAACAACTTCAAATACCCTGCAAACACTGAGACCAATTGATATATGACTTTATGGCACTAATGACAGCTGAGAATATTTCTGTGACAAGTAAATAAACCATGATCATGAAAGAGGTACATAAACAAAAATAAATCAGGCAAATCTCTAGTTACTAATACGTTGGAGAAATACAAGGAACCAAATCCTGCAGGAAACAACTCTAAAAGATAAGACTAGTATGTTGATAGGGATAAAGACCTACAAGAATATGACAACAGTCAAGCAAGATTCACTAATAAATGGCCACATAACAGTCAACCATAAAGCTGTGGAAGACAAAATGCCATTATGGAAGAAGCACTAAAACATAATGAAACAAGGAAAAGTGGGAACCACAGTTAACCAGGCAAGCCTGTGGTGGTGATAAGAAGTGGATACTGTGGTCAACTGATCTGAAACAATACCTACAAATAAACAATAAAGAATGCATTAGGCATAAAGAAAAACAACCAAAAACAAATCCTTCCCAGATGGGAGTAAAGCTTTCATATTTAGATAAACTAGACCCAGAAACCAGAAAGCATTAAAAGATGATGCACTGTTACCTTAAATGCATCAAACACAGAATGACAAAACCACTAGCACAACCAGTGAAATTCCAGTTCAAAAAAATAAATGCTGTGAGAGAATGGGACATATGAGAAGACTACAGACCCTAAAAGTAGCAGTCCATCTACACATTACCCTAATTCTGGAAAGAGGCATTTGTAAAAAAGATCCAAATATGTTGGAGAGGGAAGAAGAACAAGCCAAGCCTACAATGGAAAACTTATGAATAAACTGCACTGGAAGGTAATCAATAGTAGCAGAAAGAAACTCCAATACATGATTTCTTAAAATAGAATCCATAAAGAGACAAGATTTTACTGATGGTATCTTAAACAAGCATGATCCATGAGAATTGTCACATAAAGAAAAGCCATAATTTTCAAATGAGAGAAAATGTGTTTGGAAGATGGATAAGTATGTACAACTGAGGTCTAAGAGATTGTAGAGTCAAAGATAACTGGTGAAGAGTTCATGATAGTGCTTTAATACAAAATATCAATTATGGACAAACCTTGGGACAGAACATGTTTAAAATGGTGCAGTCTTTGAGAGTCACAACAACGGCAAGCCAGTGAAATGTGGGTTATTGTGACCTGAGTGTTACACAAACCACACACTAGTGAATCAGTTCCAGATAAAAGAAAACAATGAGTTAAAAAACTGTGACCAATGTATAGTCCAGTTAGAACAACTTCCTCTTTCTGATCCTTATGGAAGCAAGATGGCCAAAGTCCAATACAGGGTTTTATTTGGGAAAGCTTGTTTTCACATTGCTCACTCAAGTCAACTGCCAGCTGGCACAGAGCCAAGCCTTGAATATTGAACCATAGTCCATGTATGGAACAGGCACAGCAGTGATAGTGCCAGAGCAGAGAGATTTATCTGCCATGTCAGTGAGCTCGTTCATGCAAATAACAACGTGGCCCAGTATCCAGAAAAACTGGATAGAGAAATAAGCCAGTTGGTTTTGAATATCGGTGAGAAAAGGGTGTGAACTAACATGAAGAGATTCCAAGGCCAGTAGAGAACTGAGAAAGTAAGTATAAATAGTGCAGTTTGAGTACTGCTTAGCTTCTATGTAATCCAGGGCAAGAGAAATGGCATATAGTTCAGCAGTGAACACAGAAGCTGTAGAGGGGACTCTGCATGCAACCACCGAACCACAACAAACCATGATAGAGCACACACAGTCACCTAATTTTCAACCATCTGTATAAATAGGTGTATTTTCTTATAGCAAAGCCACATCGAGCTATCTGCTGAGCCCCCCCGAGGGAAATCAAACCCCTGATTTTAGCTTTGTAAATCCGAAGACATACCGCTGTACTAGCGGGGTGCAGTCTCAATAGGAATGGAAGGATAGTTTGAAAGATGTTCAGCAAATAACAAACAGTATTTCAAATCAGGAGTGTCTGCTTTTCTCAGATGATTTAAAGATAGGTCACATTTAGAGATGTAAAGAGCCACAGTGGGATGGGCTGATCAGTGGACACAGCAATGTTGTCCAAGGACAGATCCAATTAATTCAACTGTGCCTGGATTTGAAGGGCAAAAGGAGCAATGGCAGATCATCTGTTCTGAAAAATCACGGCCCACCAAGGAAGGAAAACAACCCCAGGTGGGATTGCTCTGGTAAAGAACAAAGTTTCAAAGCATGTAGTAAAGACAGTTGCAAATGGAAGAAGTGCAAAGAAGGTGCATGACACTCTAGGTATAAATGGGGTCCAGCAGCACACAGCCTGCCATTGCTGTACAAAGAAAACTGCTGAAAGGTGACTATCAGCAGGTTTCAGAAAGGTTTCCTGTCAGGAAAGACATACAGGATGGTAAGAAGCAATCAGTGCTTTGATGTCATCCAGATTAGAATGTAAACCTCAACAGTTCCATTGTATCTAGGTGGCCATTTTTATTTATATGTAGGCAAATTGGGTGGAGAACCCTTCTGTTTATGACCACATCTTTTTTCTTTACTGTCTTTATTCAAGGCATGTCTATTGACCTCCATGGATCCTGTCCTGGGTCAACTGGGCAGGTTTTTGGTGCTGGAAGAAGATTCCAAAGACCGAGGACATGAATGAATAATCATTTTGCATCTTGAGATGGGAGAAGAAGATTTATCCGAGGTAGTGCCTGTACCCGGAACCAAAGGAAGTGGATCTTGGGATTTGCTGGAATGTATATAAGGGACAGAGATGGGTGTTGAAGTTGATTTAACTGTTTTTAACCATTGAGGTCAAAAGACTTTTCATTTGTTTTGAGAACAATTCTTTTGGAGGCACAGAGAGATCCATCTGCATTCCCACTGTAGTAGTGGAATGAAGTGCATCAGCGTATGTCCGAGATGAAGTGGTGGACAGCAACTTTCTAGCCTCAGGATAAGTAACATTATGAATTGTTTTCAAATGCTGCACCTCTTTTTCCTCCAACCATTTAGGGCAAGAATGAAAGTTGGATGGGTATGAGCCATTGTAATTGATGCAATGAGGGTCCATTTCACACTCATAGACATCGTAGTCCTTGCCACTGCAATGAGCACACATCAAGGAACTACAACATGATGTCTTTGTGTGACCGAAAAGCTGACACTGGAAACATTGAAGAGGGTTTAGAATGTATGGCCCTACTCTGAAATTAAGATAACCTGCCTTGATGGTGGCAGGTTGACGTGGTGAAGTAAATGTTAGAATGAGGACATTGGTTAGCATCGCAATTTCATCTTTGCAAGTAAAGATACGCCTCACCGCAGAAACTCCTTGGGTGAAGAAACCAGCGAGAATCTCCAACTCGGGGATGTTCTTCAAATCCCTCTCAACAATAACTCTTCATGATGAATTCAAAGTAGTATGAGGTGTAACCTCAATAGGTATATCCCCAATTGCCTTTGAATGCAAGAGGAGTTCACTGTGTTGAGATGTGGATGTTTCCACCAATATGTAAACAGAGTAAAGCTTCTTTACTGACGTTGGAGAGCCAGCAAGTCCCTCTGGTCCATTCTGAATGAAAAAGGGAGACATATTCCCTAAAGAGAATTTAGTATGAGAAAGAGTTACAACAGGTGTTACAGATTTTGAAGATTGCTGCTCAATCTTCAAGACATGGTTGTTCACCTATGGAATTTTTCATTATTTTATTTTAGTTTTAATTTGGAGGATCCATAATAATAAAAAAAGGAATATTTCAGTTCCCACTGATCCCACCCACTATGGAGCCCTACAAGAGACACACATTACAATGCCAAACAAGGACACTGCAGTATCTTCAGGGTTTTTGTGAGCACTACATCCAAACAGCAGCATCTTAAAAAATGTCCACAACACCTGTTGAGATCATCCAACACTGGTAGTTGGTTGACTCTTGCCCAAGTGGACTAGCTGATTGAACCAAGGGGGGACCACACCAAAGTTGCCTGTCTACATGAATTTAAGGTCAAAAATGGTGTGTTAGGGATAGACCCCTCAACCAACATGATCCTCTCCTTCCCTTCACGGATCATCACACACAGCAAACACATGGGTGGATGTTTAGATCCAAAAAGAGGTAAACTGACATAACAGAACCTTCTCTGAGAGGTTCCCTCACTGAGCAGAGCTGGAACTGAATGTCTTGTTAGTACACACAACTGAAAACAAACTTCACATAGCCAAAGAATACAGTGATATTTACTGAGATATGTTTCACTCACAACAAGGTATACAACAGCTCATTCACTATGGCACCAAAATTCTGGTGGACCTAAGACACTTAACACTGCAGCCACATAACAGAAATATATGTAATTAAAAAGCTTATGGATTTAAACATATGTGGATGTACGAAATGGTCAGGAATAATACTGGTGAATGTATTGACTTCCACTTCACATGTAACAATATTAATAATGCTACATATTTTCATGACTTTATCCTATGATTCTTCCTGCATCCACACGATGATAAAATTGGCTCCCACTTCAGCCTAATGGATGATAATGCCTGCTTGACCTACCATATTAAATTGTTTCTTACATTAATTGAAGATGAAGGAGAGTGGTTGATGGGAAGCAACCTGTCTGCTCATTGGACTTTGGAATCATTCAACAAAATATGGCTGTCTCAAATATGAATCCCATTTGTGTTTGGAAACAGACACATAAATATCCATGGTGTTCTAACTTTTAATTAAGATCATTACTCATAATGAAGTAAAATGTAACAAACTATAAAAATGTAAAGTTACCTCTGCCATATGTTTGTTTACAAACTTAGAATGAAAAATTAACAAATTACAGTTCAGATCATATTTAGACTCAGATGCCTGATTTGTATAAAGATGAGAGGAATGACATTAGGTGCTTATATGGATTTTGCTTTGCCATAACTAAATTATAATACTGCCCTTTATATTTGTTTTATTTTGTGAAAATAATTACTGAACTATTATATAATTTCATTTACAGAGATGCCAACTATTTCAAATGACTGAGTGTAATGATTGTAGACAGAGCTCTTTCACAGTTTTAGTCCTTTTAGATTTGCCAGAAACAAGACAATCTGGTGAACGAGGCCTCTTTTTTTCTATCTTGTGAGCAATCGCATTGATGTTTCTATGCTGCTTAGAAAATGAGAAATACCCATCTATGCAAGCGCTGATGACGTAACTGTGGATTCCCCCCACATACCCATTATGGAGAAGTACTGCACTCAAAGTATTGGTAGGTGTCGAAGATACAAATATTTTTTATTATTTCAAACATGTCTTTTATTTATTACCAAAATTTATTTGTATCTCACTAGAAATTTTCTTTTCACCCCTTTCAAACCCTGGGGAACAATTTATCACTTTATTGTATAGGTCTATATAATATATAATAATTCAGAAGTTGCTATAAGTCAAGTCATAATATTTGTCTGTATGACCATATAGTAGTAATGTATATACCAAAATCTTAATGATTACGCTCAAATCGTAATGGTTGGCATCTCTGCATTTAGTGAAATGCTTTCTTTTAAAATTTTGCAGGACTCCAATAAAAAGAATATATTGGATTACTTTTGGTGCTAGGTCCAGATTAAATTTTCTTCGCTGAGTACATAGTTCTTCCAAGGTCCATTCCTTCTTATCATGTTTCGAAGGTTCCAAGTTCAAGTCATGACATGCTTCAGCAGATTCCTCACTTCTAGTACTATTACTTTGATATTCAAGAACATCATTTACAGTTTCTTCTCTTTCTCCAACATTCTGAATCAAGGTGTTATTAGTAGATGTATTGGACCCAAACAATGCTTCTTCCGAACTCTGTCCTAAATCAGGTGATACTGTATCTTCTTGTTGATGTTCCCTTGTTACATGTTCTCCATTTCCTTCTTGATTACTAACATCATTAGTTCTACTTGTAGAAGCTCCTGAGAAAGTTACTCTTCTTCTCTCAGATTCAAGACTGTGAGTAATGCCAGAATGTTCAGTTTCACCCAACGCTTCTGATACTTGTTCATCATCTGTTGGAGAAAAACCATCTCCATACAAAGCAGCATGAAGAGATATTTCGGTGTTGTCAGAGTTCTCATTACCAGAAGGGATAACATTAGTTTTCTCTGAATCATCTTGTGAAAATACTTTTTCTTCTTGTACATTTTTAGCAGATACTGATTCCCTAAATATATGAAGTAAATCAAATTAATTCTTTTGGCTACAAAAGGACCTTAAATATCCTCTGAAGTATAATAACCTTTGAAATGTTTAGAATGAAATGCAAAATATAGTAAGTTAGAAATAATGTTAAGTTAATAATTACTCACTGTGCAAGTTTATCTTGCATTATTTTTCAATACTTGTAATGCATACACTGGTGAATACAAGACAGTGACAAAATTATAATAAATACAATTAATTATCAGAAAAAATTATTTTACTGAAAAAATTCAGATATGTATTTAGTAAATGATTAAAAATTATTCAGATGCAGTCTACAAACTGCACAATGAGCAAACATTTTTATTCTTCATGATAATAGGTAGGAAACAACAATTTATAAGCATAAGGAAAAGTTTTATTGATGGTAGAACTTACTACTTGTTTCAATAGAATATTGGTCTGTCTTCTTCAGGTATGATCAATACTAAGCAGTGCAAGGTTTATATACTGTTGTTGGTCCAATGGGGACTAAATATGACAGAAGTGGTGTCAGCAGGTGACAGACAGGTACAAGTCAAGACTAGTTAAGTACACGAATGTTGAATAGCCCTTGTTAAAAATGGCTGATGTTGCAGGGGTTATTGTCATGGTTTAGTGAGAGGTTATGTGCTTCGATGATTTCCATAGTTTCTAAACAAATTCATACACACCAAGAAACCATAAATTTGGTCAAGATAAGTATATAGCAACATGGGAAAGAGACACTAGTCAATTTCATTGAATTCTGAAACTCACTGAAATCCAATGTCATAAATTTTACATGATATAGTACTTAACAGTTGTATCCACTTTTTAGATGTGAACGTAAAGAGACAAAATAACAAAGTTACCACCAGTATGTACAGGAAACCCCATTTCATCACTGTGAAACAGCAAACTTAGCCCAGTACATGGCCTTTCTCTTCCTATACTTAGCCATTTTCACACTTGTTTACCATTTAGAAGTTTAGGTTGATCAAGTCCTTTGTGATGCACTGACTGGTAATTTGTCACCAGCAAACACTTGCATATGGATAATGACCTTTGTACATGTTGGTTTTGTGGTTCACAGAGGACCACTTTTTGTAAACCTGCTATGTCAAACCACAACTGTAGAAAATATTTCAAAAACATTTACTTTGTGTAAAATTAAATATATGCTTGAAACATGTGAAAAGTAGGTTCTAAAGAACATAAAAATATATTTAAGTAAATAAAATGCACAATCTGACAAATTAAAAGAAACATATCTTTTGATGTAAGAAAAGTTATGTCAGAAATATAATAAACTGGGTAATTAGCTAATAGTAACAATTTTAGAAAGATAAGTACAATATTTCAGTTTAAAATATTTGTTTCAATATGAGATATGTATGTATTGCAGATATTGTTAAATATTTCAGATATTAATCTTAAATTGTGTTTGCTGCTTCTTCTATATTAGTAAAACAACTTTTGTCAACTTCAAATTTAAACTGAGAAGTTAAAGCTTGAACATGAAGTACCTGTTTAGTTCAAGTGGAATGACTATTCAACAAGACAATGAAAAATAATGAAAGCAGCTACAATTAACCAAGTTAACTGCTAGGTTAAAAGTTAACCTGTGATAACTAAAGGTCATACCTGTATACAGTTATCTGACCTCCATAAAAATGAGAAGTTCATGGATTTAACATGTAGAAGGAAAACTTCAATGATTTTTTGCAAATTGACTGAAAGACACAGGATAGTGTTGAAGCTTAAAACCCTTTTTGGTTCTAGTTCAATGTTTATTTGATATTTTGATCATAAAGATTAGTTTTTTGGTTTTTTTTATAATCTATTCAGTCCAAATGCGTTTCTATCAGCAGAAAAAACCAAGTCTTAGCTTGTGGAACAATTACTATTATGAGAATGTGCAGATTGAAAGAGTTATCTTTATAAATTAAAAAGTTTTAATCCTGGAAATACAAGTACAAATGAATCATATCACATTATTATTCAGAAAGCATTAGGAGAAATACTTAATATAATAGCTTTCATTCTTTGACAGATTGTTTAAGCAGAGAATTCATGATGAAATTTAGTGGAATAAATGGCAACTGCTGTATGAGGATAATGTTTTGAAAGTGGTTCACCTTTTCTCTTCAGGTCAGTGTGTACACAACTGTTGTCAGTCTATACTATTCTGATGGATTGTAGAGAGCATATTATGATTGGTTGTTTGTTTTATCTCTGTTTCCGATTGCTGGAAATACTTCCTGTAGATTCAACCAATGGTAACCACAGTTTATTTATTTAGAATTTCACACAAAGCTATATGTGGGCTATCTGTGCTAGCAGTCCCTAATTTAGCAGTGTAAGACTAGATGAAGGCAGCTAGTCATCCCCCCCCCTCTCACATACAGCCAACTCTTTGGCTACTCTTTTACCAACAAATGGTAAGATTGACCATCACATAATAATGCCCCCATAGCTGAAAGGGCAAGCATGTTTGGTGTGAGTGGGTTTCAAACCAGCAACCCTCAGATTGTGAGTCAAGTGCCCTAATCACCTGGCCATACCAGGCTCAATGGCCACAAATTACTCATCTCTAATTTAGAATTACTGTTTAGTAAATATAGTACTGTGTTATTGTAAAATAATTCTTTAATATTTTTGTCTTTAAACATTTTTCTGTGCTAATGATTCCTATTTTTTTCCCAGTTCATTTTGTGTCCAGTTGACATTGTGTGTTCTGCAAAGGCTGAATTTTGTGTTTTCATGAGTATTTTACTCTTGTCGTGAGTCTTCGACCCATTTCTCCAATGTATATTTTGTTGCAGGAACATAGAATTTCATTGACATTTTTATATTTTTTCATTGGATCTTAATGTCTTGTAAGATTACCATTGGATGACACTTGCATTGAATTTCTTGGACATACATCGAATTTTCCAGATTATGTTGAATGACATCTTTGCTATTTGGCCCCAAGATCATGAAAACCTACTAGCCTTCCTAGAACATCTTACTTCTATAGACAAAAGAATCTATTTCAGCATGGAAATAAAGGTACAAAACAGCCTGCCACTTATTAACATACCCATCAGCAAAAGAGAAAAATCATCATAACTGTATATAGAAAAGTCACCCAAACAAATAGATACCTACACTTCCAGTCCTACCATCCAGCCTCTAGAAAATGTGATATAATCCAAGGACTAAACAAAAGAGTGCAAAACATCTATGATAAGACATCCATCAAAACAGAATGCCAAAAGACTGTAGAATGCTTCATTTTCCTCCCTCACCAAAAACTACCTGAATGTCAAAACAGAAAGAAAAGGAAAACAATACCACTATAACTCTCTACCTCACCTACCTGCATTGTTTCAGTGAAATTTTTAAATTTCCTGCATAACTTAATCTGTTTATGCCTTTCAATGCTATTCTATGGTTTTATTACTGTGAAGCTGAAATGTCAAATGCTTCTAAAGATAACTTACTTTTTTAAATATCTGTGTGGGAAATAAAAAAACAAAGCAACTGAAAACCAAAAATATTCAACTCAGATCTTCCTTACATTACTATGTTTTTGAAAACTTTTACAGGCTTTACTACCTTAATCATCTAGTTATCCATACCATACCTCAGGCATGTAATGCAAGAAACATTTTGAATGTTATTGGGATACTGGGGCAGGGGAACTGCTGTTTCTCCTTCTGTTAAATATTCTGCCCATCTCTCATCATTCAATGAAGTAGTTGTTTCATTTGGTGGTACAACCTATGTAAGAAAAATATGTCAATATTAGTAATTTTCATTTTAAACATATATAATATTATTTTCATTTATTTTTCCTTTGGCCTGTTATGGAGATAACAGTTTTAATATATAGTAACATTGTCACATTAAATATTCATATAACATGAGGATGGACAACAGGAAGAAAGGCTGAAAAATCCAGAGACATCAGTTCTCAGCCAGCTCCAAGTTGTTGCCTGTAAGGGAAGAAAATGAGGCAAAGGTACCTGAAGACCAAACATCTTTAATAAATTAGAAGAAAATTTAAAGCCTTAAAATGAAAACTAACATTTCTATTTTGGCATAAATGAACAATCCTTTATTAGATGATTTTACATCTAAACAAAACAAATATTACATTCCAATCATCACCATACAATTATTACTTTATTTGCTTTGTTCTCTTAAACAACACTGATAAACAACAAATTCATTAAAATTAGTCTGTTGCAATGCAAGTAGTGAATCATAGAACATTTTAGGTCTCTATTATTTTTCTTTTACTTAAATTCATTTTTAATTTCTCATGCAAGTGTGCTGTGTTTAATAATATCCTTATAATTGAGATTGATGTAGTCATAGCCTTGCTTGAACCACTGCTCATCAGGCAGAGTTTATATATCAAAGTAGTCACACAAGAGAGATTTGTAATCCCCTAGCCACACTTCTGTACTGCTTTCAAATACTATGTGAGATGCACATATGGTACAGGAGTACACTATAAATTTCTTTCTGTAGTAGTAGATTTATTCTGAATTTATTCTTTGTTCTCAATAAGTGCATGTTCTTACATAACATGTGGTTAAATAGAGGATGATGCACTCTAAATTTTTAAAAGGGGCTTTTCCTTCTACCCCTTGGTTTCATTGAGAAATACAGACTATCTTGCATCAGAGGAAACAGGAGCAATGTATCCAATCCATCTTATTAATGGCATTATACAAGTTAGTTTTGACCAAAAAAGGCTTGGAAAAGCCTCATTCTACATATAATTTATTACAAGCAATGTCATGGATATTTTATGCATGGACTTAAGGTTCTTATATTCATTCAAGAACACTGAAAAATGATATGGTAAGCCTTAAACCAGGCAACTTTCTCAGTAGCTATCAGTGCCACAATAGCAAAGTAATTTAGTTGGCCAAAGTCTCTACTTTATGGTTGTTTCCAGTTTTCCATATAAAGTAAAAGTAGATGGGAAAAAAAATTCAGCTCAGAGAAGTAATAGTCTTAAGCTCCATTTTGATCAGTTTCAAGGTGTTCGAGTGGAACTGTACCTTCACATCCTGTTCTGCATTTATGTGAAATTGAGTTTCTGGATTCTCTTCAATTCTTTAGGAAACTTCATATTTTTTTTACAACCATTTTCTGCCTTGTTATCCATGGTGCTGGAAAGTTATTCATGGTTTGATCAAAGTTCTGCTTACATTTCATCATTTCTCAAGTTTAGAATTTGGTTTTTAGACTGCTAACCATGTTATTAGTACTAAGGTCAAGGTTGGAGGATCACAACACCTTACTGACTTGACTCAATCAGTTGAGTGAGTACAACCAGACACATGATGAATTTGAAACTGGTTACAAACACTGAACTCAAGAACACAAATAACAGGACTGAGTTATAATACCTAATACTAATACATTGCTACCCTACTCCTGTTATCAAAATAATCTTCCTAAATATTTACATATTACATTATTAAATCCCAATAAGATAATTGGCATTGTAAAGTGTAACCACGATAAAGTTCCTATTAGAACAACAAGCAGCTTTTCACAACTTAAATTCTAAATCCAAAACATGTTTATTTTTATGTTGAGACAATTCAGCTCTCATTTTTCAGACTTCAGTCATTCACTGCCAGTTACATCTTAGTGTTTCTCCAGTTATTGTAGTAGTAACTTAATTAAAACTCATGAAAACCAACAAGTAATTTGTCCATACTGTTTACTACTGTGACCTGGAATCTAAAATGGCTCAGGCAAGTTAGGATTGCCAAATCTTTAATTTATAAATGAACATTTGTTCAAAAGAAAAAAACAACAACAGATATTCCAATGGACAGAGAAGCTCATGATCAACAATAAATAAGCTCCCATGATTATGCAAGCACTCATACAGTTTACTGTTTGTTCACTTATTGATGGTTATTTGATAATACTATCAGTAGAAAATTTAATTTTTGTCATGATCAAGAGAAGATACCAACTGTAAAATATTTGAGTTAAATGCTGCTTACAGCAAAAATGAAATTAAACCAGTCAAATTCAGTTATGATGAATTTAAGCATTAAATGAAATATTCTTCACAGCACTATAGCTATCTATGCCCATCAAGTTAGAGTCACTGAAAGAATGAACTTTAAGAGTGTGAAAGTTAGGATTTATCTGAAATAATGTGTGTTCCACAGGAACCCATAAACTATGACAGAAAAAGACTGGTTATAAGTACAGCCATTTTAAGAGGCCCATGCAATATCAGTCCTGTATTGCACACTTTTATCTGGGCCAGGAGTCGCTTCATCCACAAAATCAGGTTTGAAGTAAGTGAAACACAGCAAGCAGTCACCTGTCTATTACATTTAGGCATACCTTCTAGTATTTTTCTTGCTGGATAAATGGAACTTGTAACTGTGATATTGCTGAGATTATCAGCAAAAGTTTAGACTATATTCAGTAATGATCATAAGAGTTTTCTGGATTTGCCATGTAAGCATGCTCTTAATTGTAGGTCACTTCCATACTATAATAAATTTATTATACACACAAAATTTATATTTACATATGTGATTTCATAACCTAATATTAAAGTTTGATTATGTAATGCAAGTTAGTTTTTCTAGATTGTCACTGTGCTTTAAAAAAACAAATTGAACTGAGTGATTTACATATTAAACTATTAGATGTATAAGCTTTACTGAATGGTCATCTTTAGTAAGTGTAAAGTACAGCTGTGAAGAGCTGCAACTGCCAAGGCTTTAAAGTGAAATGTTTCATGTGATTTGTATATAATTTACATAATCTGTAATGTCATGCTTGGTTCACACAATGCTTAACAGGTGATAACTTAGTTTTCTTTGTGTGTACTTGAAGCTAAATGAGATGTATGTAAACTTGAATTTTGGTCTTCAGATTCTTTATGATGTTTTAAATAATAGTGAGCATGAGATATATATTTTCAGTGATTTAACTGAGAGAAGTTTTGATATTTGTATTATCAGTTTCTCTCTTTTTCTTTAATGCTTATAAACATGAAAGCATTGTACATAAAAGAGAAATTATTTTTTTAACTGGTCTGTTAAGTGATCAGCATAATTTTTTAAATATAATATAAAATCTAAATACATGTTTCTGCAGAAAAGTATGTATGTAGCTACTTATGTATTAGTCTTTGTGATATAACATGCTAAATGATAACATAATTTTATAAAATAAACTTGCCAATAATATTAATTTCAAAGTTTCATTTTAACAACTAAGATTGCTTACGTTCAAAGGTTACATTTACTGATAATGATTGAAAATTGATACCGAAGTAGCTGCAAAGTTTTCATTATAATTTCATAAAAAGTTGAAGTTTAAACCTGCCAAGTTTAATGTTTGAAATTATAAACATTATAATTTCCATATGCAACAGCCACATGTAACTGAAGTGCCTTTATTTTTGCAGATGTAGTTTTAAATTTATATCATTGCTTTAGGGATTAGAGAAAATGTTATTAAATCTTTGAGAGACAGGTTAGCCACTTATGTGCATTTCAGTTGAGTGCAAGACAATTTAAACAAGTAATTCAACCTAACAGCTAGCTAGTTCCCCATTTCCTCTACAGGAAAGAAATGCAAAACATATCATGATGTGTATTATACTTGACAATACTGAGTTAACTCAGTGAAATTTTGCATTTCTTATAAAATTTGTGTTTACTATAAATGTACAACAAGATTGTTGTATCTTAACTTCAGAACTGAACTTCATCAGAACAAATAATACACTGATAAGAAAAAATACCAGTTTTGAAGCTACTGTTGAGAACATAAAATTACTGTGGACTGATCTTGGTAGTCTGTTGGTTAAACAGTGATTTTAAGGATGTAGTCAATTGCTTGTGGACTAGTCTTTTTTTAATGCCATGGATAAACAAGGTATTGGCTTATTTTGGAGCCTTTCAAGTCTTATGAAAGTATTATTAAGTTCACTAAGACTGTCTTTTCACATTAACTTATTAATCCAGTATGACAAAAAAGAAAATATCACATTCAACATTCAGACCATGTATTTTAGGGATAAAAAATGATTTTCCATTTAATTTCATTTCACTCCAGCAAACCTAAAGAGAAAATCATGTGATTGAATGTATAAACCATTGGCCAATAAAAAATTAGAATCTTATATTTGACAGCAATTCCTTTTGAAATAAAATATATAAAAGTTAAGATCCACATATTAAGAGAGATATTTGACCAAAACTTCTGGGTTAATTCCACAACATACATTATTTATTAAGTGTTTGCTTTCATCAGCCAAAAGACATATTCAAATTATCTCTTGCAACAAGCAGCACATAAATGAGTTTGAAAGCCTGTATTTAATAAATAAATTGAGGTGTCAGCATACAAGTTTAAATTTTTCCCAAAATTTAAAATAATGACAAAACTTTAATTGAAGAAATAACTTCTTAAAAAATACAACATGTATGTACAAATTAACATTTAAAGTAGCTTCAAGTCAATTTTTTTTCACTTTGATAATAACTGGCATAACATTATAATAGGAGATTTTGACACAGTAATATAAAAGATAAAACAGTATGCATAATGTATGGCTTTAAATATTCCAAGTTAAGTTTAATTATCATCAGAGGATGAAAAATATTCAAGTTACTGAATCACTGAAGTGTAACTTATGGTTTAATTTGCATACTTCCAAAAGCATTTAGTGTTGTACACATTTATACATGTAGCTGTTAGTGACAAACAAAAGTGCTTATACAAACTAAACGTAAGCATAAGATTATGACGTTTTTGAAAACTATTGAAATTAAGAATAATGTAATTCTTTAAACTACTGAATTAATGGTTCTTATAATTAAAATGCGAGAAATAAACTTTTTCTAACACTGACAAGTTCATGTAATTCTGCATTAAGGGAATAAATAAATCAAATTAACAACTCTGATTCTTAACAGTTTTATAAAAAGAGTATTTTTAAATTTATAAGATGAATATTTATGCTTTTCTGATACTTACTTGATGGTAAGAAAGTCTGAATAAGGTTGGATATTAGCAAACTTTATTGTGCCCCCACATGAGCAAAATGTGTTTAGAGAAGAGAAACCACATTACAGAAGAACTTTATATAATCTCAGTTTTGTTTTAGAAATATAGAAAATGCTTAATAATATTGGTTGTGCAATTGTAAAACATCATAGCAGGATTTTTTAAACATAAATGCCTTGTTCAGAACATTACAACAGATCAGAAATTTATATTTGCCTTATGTTTCTCTATCCATTCAGTCAGCTGATCAAAGTTGAAATTTGCCCAACCTCCTCCATAGTAATGATTTCTATTGAAAGGAAAAAAATTGTATCATGATTTACAAATCAGAAAATTACATAACTTACAAGTATCCACAAAAATCAATAGTTTCTAAAACATGCAGAAAAAAATAGGTAGAAAATGGAGCCCCTCATATGTAGATGCTTATTAGATTCAAAAATTAAATTTTAAGGGAATCCTATCAACACTAGTTAATTTCTACACTTCTAAATCATTATAATTGTGAAAGCTGCTTGCAAGAATGTTGTGCTAGTTTAAGCACCAAAAAAATGAATAATAATTGCAGTTATTGTAAGCTCATTTTAAATCTTTATTTTACAACTAGTATTGACTTTGATGAAAAAATATTGCACCTAACTTTACATCTTGATGAAGCAAAAACCAGCATAGGAAATTTAAGGAGGTAATAGCAACACAAGTTGCATCATGACATTCAAGGGCTGTAGTTAATAACTTATGCCAGGGGTCTCAAAACCTTTTTGGACAAGGGCCAAGAGGTAAATATTTTTAGGCTTTGTGGGATGGAGGAGGTCATGGTAAAATTATGCAGGGATGCATACATAATCAGAATACAATATCACTAATTTATTTCACACAGGAGCACATACTGAAAATATTTAAGATGCACAATTGTCTTTTTTCAGCATTAATGAGAAGCATAAAACCAATGCTTTTCAGACAAAATTACACTTAATTGAGGTTCAAAGTTTGTACTCCTTATTATCAAGTGATTGCAAATGCTCATCAGATAAGGCTGATCTCTTACTAGATTTCATGTACTTCATCTTTGAAAATGTCTTCTCACAGAAATAGGTAGTGCCAAAAACTGAAATGAATCCACAAGCATAGATTTTTAAATGAATATACTGATTACTTGGAAGGCATTTATATAACTATCAGCTTCCCTTCTTTATGTTTGTCCTTCAACATATTGTAGGAGTGCAGATCTATCACTTCCATTTAAACTTCAGGTGGCAGTTGATCAATAACACAATCAAATGGGTTTTGGAAGATCCTTATTTCTGTTGAACTCGCATCAAGATCAGAAAAATGCTCTTTGAACTGTTGTAGTTTCAGGCCAGAAATGATATACTGTGCAAACCTGTATGGGAATGGGAATCCTGCTTCTTGCTTGAACTTTTAACATGGAAAGTGCATGAAACAACTCTTCAACTGGGGCTTCAAAAGAACTAAGTTTTTGCTAAAATGCTTTCACCTCAGTGTACACATCACAGATAAGATCAGTTTCACCTTATAATCTAAGATTGAATTCATTCAGGTACATGGTAAAGTCTACATAAAAAGCTAATTTCCAAAGCCATTCACTGTTTGTGACTAATGGTCAAAGGCAGTTCTTTTTAGTTAAGAATTTTAATTTCAGTTTTAAGCTCAAAAAATTGCAATATAACATTCCCACAGCTACGTTATGAAACTGAAGTGTCATCAAGCAAGTTGGGATGTATTGCTTCTATTTCTGCCAAAAATTCACAGAATTGATGATGATCAAGTCCATGAGAGTAAATGATTTTCACTGTTGAAACTGCAGGTTCCATGACACACAACATATTCAGATATTTTCCACACAGTGCCTACTGATGAATACAGTGAAGAACCACAGGATTGAAATAACCTGCACTTTCCATAGCTTTGTAAGTTTGTCCAACTAAACCATTGTCTGCACCACATATTTTCATCATCATCTGTTGTAATGCACTTCAAATGTTTCCATTCCAGCTTGCACTGAGTTAGCAACTTTGTGACCTTTTTGTTGTTCCATGCATATTGTACACAGAAGCTAATTCTTCAGTAACTTCAAAATTAATATTAACTCCATGAATAAGCATCAACTATAAAGAGTCAGACATCTGTTGACTCATCAAGTGCAATGGAAAAGCACTCTAGCTCTTTGGCCTTGTCTTTCAGCTGAGTCACATTGCTTCTAATGTCCTCAACTCTACAAGCAACTGTTTTTGCAGAAAGGCTAAGAGTTTAAATAAGTATATTTTTTCTGGGCACATTTCTTTGGCTGCTTCACACATAATTTAATTAGCTCACCATTGGTAAACAGTTTTCCTCACTTTGTTAACAGGTGTGAAACAGAAACTTGCTCTTGTTGCAGCTTCATTCTCAGCTTTCTTCCACTTAAACACAAACTGTTGTGATGAGAAGTTATGTTTCCAGGTTTTGAATTTGTCTGAACACAGCTTTCCTATGAACCAAGAATAGTTTGATGAGTGCTTAGTTTGGTAATGTCTACAAATGTTGTATTCTTTTAGCACTGCCAGAGTATCGTTGCACATTAAGCAGAACATTTAGTTACACAATTCAATAATGAAGTACTCTACACTCCACTGTTCTTTAAAACATGACATTCAGAGTCAACTTATCTCTTTTTTCTTTGTCCTGACATAATAACTAGGAATAGCTACAAACATAAAGTAAGCAACAACATTCAGTAACACACACTGGAGATACAAGGGGGCAGGAATGGGAAGAAACAACATGCTTCAGGGAACTGCAATTGATAACTGAGATGATGTAATACTAAATCATATGATGTTTTTCAGCAAATAGAAAAGTGTATTGCACACAGATTGGCTTTTGCTTAATAACATTTTATTTTCATATCACTAAAAATGAAATGATATAATTATATCATTTTACTACATTTTATTGAACAGTTGATTGACCATATCTCAACTAGATTGGCTTTTGCTCTATTATGTTTTATTTTTATAATATGGTATTACAAAATTACATTATTTTAATAAACTGTTGGTGGGACACAGTTTAGAGACCCCTGATTTATGTTAATACACATGTGATCTTGAACAATATATATTATATATTAAGAAAGGAAAAATATGATGAAAGTAATGTTTAATTTATCAGAATACATGGTCTGTGATTGCTCTGCATTTACTAGTAGAATTACAATCTTTTTGTTTAAAACATAAATTTGTACACCAAATGTCTCGCACATTAATATCTACATTTACTAGTATAATAGGTCTATATATTTGTACTTTGATTTTAACTTGTACAATGAAAATTGTACACATTAATATCACAAAACACTCACTGGTTTCTAAGTCATGCCATTGTACTAAAGGTATTTTTATTATATTCTAACTGGTACAGTTGCAAGTGCAGAATGAAGTGTTAGAATCAAAAGTATTTGTATTTAACACCAGATATAAAAAAACTAAATAGGTGAGGGTACACTTCAACATCATTTGTATAATATTATATTCACATTATACTATAAAATATTGAAATTTCACAAAACTGAACAGAAAACACTTAACTTTGTCCATACCTAGACAAGGCAACAAAAAAAAAAAAGCACCAGAAGTAGGGAAGTTGGGTGTAATATGTGCAAGTATCCATTGGAAATACATTTTCATATTAAGAAAATGTTAACTTCTGAGGCAATATCACTCCTCTTTGCACAAAATTGTTAAAATCATACATTGAATTGGTAGAGGGGCTGGTGCATAAGTTAAACAGTACACATTTTATCCAGAATGCAAATAGAAGGAGAGAACAGGGATGGGCAGAATGTGAACACTGCCAACATAGCACCTACACAAGATGTTGGCAAGACAATATGCATGGTGTGTTTATGGTATGATGAATCTGTTGTGTGTGCCTACATAAACTCTACTGGACAGACTCTGGCTATGGGAGAAGGTCACAAGAACTGATTGAGGGGTGACCTATACTATATTTTGGAAGTAAGCATAACCTGGGAAGCAACACCAGTCACCTGCTGGGGAAATTGTTAGATGGGAAGGGAGAGAATAAGAAACATATTTACCCATCTCAAAGATGGTGAACTGAGGGAAGAATGGAGATGAAGAGGAGATAAAATCCCACAGAAAACAAAACAGTAATGATGATAATTAATGCTGAACATTTGTGGAATCATGTACACTATCTACTTGAAGGGATCTCATCCAAGGGATGGTAAAAATGAGAAGCAAGAGCACTAGTGAGACAAGTGACGATTTCAGCACAATTAAATGTGAAATAGCCCCATAAATCAACATCCAAGAAAGAATATACCAGCTGGAAGAATTGACATACCTATTCATTAAGGGAAGAAGGGGACAGGACCCTGGACAAAGAAGGATTCCAAGGTAGAAAGACATTGGCAAGGACTCAAAGGGGAGTAGTGCTTGATAAGTAACACTGAGCACCTCAAACTGTATAAGAGGCACAAATTTGGGTCTGAATGATAACAGACCTGAGAGACAGATTGAAAGTAGATGGGAAGAAACAAAGGGTTATTTACCTGAGTGACCAAAATCTGAAGGAAAGACCAATTTGGGTAGAAAGGTAAATTAGTATGGTGGGAAGAGTGTGTGGGAAGCAAATATAATAGATATCTAATTAAAGGTGACCAGAGGTGAGAAAGAAGAGCAAATAAGTTCTAATAGAAAAGTGGTACAAAAAGCTTAAAAGTAAACAGAAAGGTAGCTCACAATAGGATGGTTAACAGGAAGAGAGTGATAGAAGAACCAACAACAAAATCTCACCAATTATGTTGATACTCAAAGTGGAAGGTTGACAGGAATGAGATAAGATGGGTATAAAATCAGAGTCTGGCCTGAAAGGCAATGGATTGGACAAATCCCACATGTGCTGTAAGGATGATACTCCTGGATGAAAAGGGAACAAGTAGGGTTGAAGCATTAGAGGTGGCAAGGAACAAAAGAAGGGGTATAAATGTCAAATGAAGAATCAGAGAAAACCAAGAATGAGCTGGCCAAAGAGGACCAACCAATCAACTAGTTGATTCTGAGAAAGACACTGAAGAGGATGAGTCATATATAAACAGGTAAAACCAGTCTTGGCTGAGGGCATCGACAGCTGGAGCCAATGGATGAGGAACCAGAAGTAGGAAGGCTTTCAGTTGAGAATAGTGTCAAAAATATTTATGAGGGTTGTGATTAACCAAAAGATGGGATGGAGAACCCATACTGTGAACAGAACAAAGTCCAGCTAAGAGAGGTGGTCTGCCATGAGGTTCTTATCTATCAGCATATAACAAGTGATAACATGAAGTTGATAAGAATAAGCCTAGAGGAGATATAATGTTAAAAAAACAAAGTTCTGAAATGGGTGTCCCATTTTGATGGTTTATGTAAGAAATAACAATGAAATTTTTGAAGTAGATCATAACAAAATGGTACATCAGAAATGACAGAAAATGGGAACAAGCCTGATGAATAGCAAGAAGTTCAAGAATGTTGATGTGGACAAAACTCTTATCTTGTATTCAAATACTAAAAGTCATGTTATCATTAGGGATGTGCCTAATCCAATAAAAAAAGAAAAGAATCAATAAAGAGATGGAGGTCTGGTCTGTGGATGGTGGTAAAGGAATGCCAGATGTGGTATTAGAACTGTCTAATCACTGTGACAAGTCTACAAGAAAAGAAGGGGGAAGTTCACAATTAAAGACAGTTGATTCTGAAAAGGATTCTACTGGGTGGTCTTACAAGATCACTGGAAGAGGTACTTATACACATCTCAAAAGGAAGGAGTGGTTCCAGCTAAGCCAGAATCCCAAAAACCAAAATAACCACTCACAAAGGATGAAAATGAAAAGTGCAAATCTTGGAGACCAGATCTGGTCCAAGATTTGTTTGCAGATTTACAGTCTGCAAACAAAGAGGTAAAGGCTAAACCAGCTGAGGCAATAGTTGAATAAAATTCCCAAATGAAGCAAGTATTGCATGAACATGAAAAATGATGAAAATCTTGGCAAGGCATCCCAACTTAGAAGCCACCTGCAGAAATTGGGGGTTTGACAAGAGGATATTTCACAGGGATGGACCAAGAGAAGTTAATAATCCATGCAAAAATGAAACATCAGCCTCACGCTATGAAGGTGGTAAAGGAAATCCCCAGTGACTTGATTGAATAGATGAGGCTGATACAATGTTGAAGAGAAGAGCACAGAGTTGGAAGACTTAATTCTGATGGATGAAATGAAGAAAACATCTGGTATAAAGGGTAAATGGAATGTGGAGGAAGGGGTACAATACCTTGGCTATGCTCAGTCACAGACTTGACAAAAAAACACTGGAAAAAAAATCCATGCAGAACCACGAAACTGTCAGATATTGTTTGAGAGATGACAGATTCACTACTGGAGCCAGCCCATAGTTTTCTTGAAGACCACAAAGAGACAAGAGTATTTAAATACCCAAAGAAGTGATGTATATCTCTCTATGGAGTTTTTGACTGAAAAGCCCTTAAGATGCTGAAGACAGATGAGGTTACAAGGAGAGGAACTAAAAATAGGAAGAGAAAGGAGGAGAGAGAGAAGAGATAAATGGAAAGAAGATGGGTGAAAACTTGGAGAACCCATCTGTCAGTATAAAACAGTTATCTAAGGATTAGAAAAGCTAGAAAGACAGGAGTCCACTGAGCTCAACCTAACAGAAGAGTCACAGAAAGAATAGAAGGTGGAGAATTGTCCTTGACTAGTGATAACAGTATTCTAAAATTGAAAGGAAAGGATGTAGGTTAAAGAGATGGAAGGACAAGGTCTAGTATTCATGAGGGATCTCACAACATGCCATACAGTTGTAGTAGAATTGTCAAGAGATCATAAGCTTCCAGAAGCCATGGTAGAAGCAGAACCTGCTTTCTAACTTCATCACTTTTGCAAAACAAAGTAAATGTCACTGTACTTGAGAATTCATGAAAACTTCAGTGCTTTCAAAACAAAAATCAGTGTAAAATGAGTTGTGAAAAAATGTACAGTAAGCTTAAACATTTAAATTTTTCTTTGCAAATGTACCACAATTACTAGATGTTACAAAATATTAATCATAAGATATTTCCGAGTAAACACATTATTGGAATAATTAGTTATAGTTTTCATATACTGAAAATGTACTTCCAACAGGTACTTATTTCCTCTCATAAATAGCTATTTTCACATTTTACAAGCCTTGAGTTCCCATTTACATTACAACTGACTTATTCAAATGCATCTTGCATGCAAATAATCATGCAACAATCCTCTACCAATAAGAGTTTAACATACACTCCCACCAACTGCAGTCACATTTGATTATACCAAACTATCACTTTGGATTTTGGTAGAAAATGGATGCACTTGTCTTCAGTAGGGAGGAAGGGTGCAAATTGTGAACAGATGTAAGTACTTATTGAAAATATATTTTCAGTGTATGGAAATTTTAACTTCAGATTGGCACATTAACTGCACTCACAAAAACACTAGAATCCCGCAGTGAACAGATGGAAGAACAGGTACGAAGGGAAGAAAGAAGCATCCTTCACAAGCATATGAAAGAAACCTTGAAAGAATAGTCTCATAGTAGTTGGAGATTTCACCACTTCTGTAACAGGTATACTCTTCACCAAGTGTGGAAAGAGGCATCACAGACATGGGCAGAAACTAGGAGGAGCACATCTTAAAGGGAGAGAACAACAGTGGTTGGACAGAGCTCCCAAATACAAAATACTGCAATCTCAATCCTCTAGAACATATCAATGTGGGAGAGAGTAAAAGGATGTGCTTCCAGATGTAGAGAGTTTAAGATGTGATGGACCATACACGACAAGTCAACTACATCCAAAACATGGGCTGCCAGGAACGAACACCCATGCAGGGGTAGGATGAGGATTATACCACTGATAAGTTAACTACAATCAATAACTCAGCCATCTGGTAGGGGGTAGGGAAGAGGATAACATATTCATCTCAACTTCATCAGAACAGAGGGGGATCTTGTGCTCAACAGATGAAGCACCTCCAATGGATAACAAGGTTGATATTCATGGAAAAGGGATGGTGTAAAAAAGACTAATCAAAACATAATCCAAACCTAATGGATAAGGGATAAAAAGAAAATGAGTGATGAAAGGGAATGAAATTGTGAGAAATGGATTAAAAGGAAAGATGCCTTGAGAGAAATAAAGCAACCATCAGTTTCTACTGGACAGGGAAGATCAACTGGATCTGACCAAGAATAAAAAGGTGAAAGATGGCAAGAAACAAAGAAATAAAAAAGAATATACCACAAACCCTCAAATGTAGGTTTATAAAACTGATCCAGAACGAAAAGAAAATAAGAGCCAAAACAGCTGAGAAAAATAGATATGTACCAGCCAGTAATGACTAATAAGAAAAAACATGAATGAGAATGGATATTTATATGAAAAGGTGTACTGTATCAGAATTATTATTTTAATTAAATTATGAAACATAATATGCAGATATGCACTCAACACCCAAGGGGTATTGACTGCTCTAGATCTGATTAAAAAACATTATGCATCAGTAAAAGTTGTAATTGTTTTATTGTGATTTAAAAAAACTTACACTCATATGCTGACATCATGTTATACGAAACATTCAAATTTGTTTTACAGACTCCAGATTCAGTTGAACATTACCTGTCTAAGTGCAATACTGTCTTCCCTATCCTGGCTGCTGCAGCTGCAAGAATACTTTCTGGCATTCCTGTTAAAATAAATAAATATATTTCCTGTGTACAAAAAAGTGATTAGTAGGGCACTGAATTTTTACACTTTCCTGTAATCACATTAAACAACAGTACTTGAGTAGTATAATTTGTATGATACTCACATGTTAGACACACTAGTCAAAAGTAAGATAATAGCTACTGCAGTTTAACCCATTCACTGTGGTTCAAAGTCAATTCTATCTAATAAGTTCATAAAATAATCTGGATTTTTCCCCAATTTTGGCAGCACTTACTGTCACTACATCTAGATGTTATCCTAAAGTTCTCTCAGACATCTTGAGGGAAATTTGATGCATAGAATGTGGAAATAATTGACTTGCATTATGGCAATGAAAACACAGTAGAATGTTGATGGACAATATTATCACACAAATTTAAATTCCAATGCTTTTTGTGGGAATTTAAGAGTAAGAATTCATATGTGTACCATAAATAAACAGAAAAAAAATATTAGAAGCCATATATGTATCATCTACAGTGAATGGGTCAAAATAACCTAAAATGTTATGATCACAATGGAAAGAGATTATTATGAAAATACCATATGTTAATACAAACTACTCTTTCTTTACATATGCTATACAATAAAAATTACTTGAATAAAATTAATACAGTTCACCTACTTCCTCTGGTTTACATCTTAGTAGTTACTGATCATAAAATTTGTTATAAGAATAGCATCTTGATCACTCACTTTGGCTGAGTTGTTTTGAATTTCAAGAAATGCTACATGAAAGCTAACTGCTAGTTTAGCTTGATAGAGAAGTAGCTAGTTAATGCCACCCACTGCCAACTCATGGGCTCTTCTTTAACCAACAAACTGTGTGATTGATCATCACTTTATACCACTGCCACATCAGAAAGGGGTAGCATGTTTGGTATGACAGGGATTTGAACACACAATGCTTAGTTTGTAAGTTTATCACCAAAACCATCAGGCCAGGCTACCACAACTATGTCTGTCATTATCTCAGCTGAACTCATGAGCCCCGATATTATGCAAAAGGTCTCATTTGCACTGGACATGACAAACGTGTTTATTACTGCATACTATTGTTTGCTTTCACTATTAAGCTTGTAGAATCTAAAACTCTTATGGTGAGGTAACACCACCACTGGATGCTTGATCAGGTAACTTAAGGTTTCATGGTTTCAATAATGGCTGATAAGTTTGTACTTGTAGAAGAAAAAGTGAATACGATACGATCAATCCAATATCACTGAACATTATTATAGCAATATTAGAAGTTATTAGTTGGTATGAATCGATGTACAGATTTTCTGGTGCCTCTGATGCTACTCAACAACATATTAAACCTTTCACATTACAAGATAATGCCTGGTTTCATTTGTGTACTACCACAAGTGTGATGGACTAACATTAATGAGAAACCACAGAAAATATGTTGGCTAGAGGAATCCTAATATAAGGATTAGAGAATATTTTGTGGCATTCTTATAATGATATAGATCAATACTTTAATCCACTCGGTAATTATAATTATTGGAAGCAAATCTTGCAGATACAGAGGCTATCAATACTGGAGGAAGATATGTGACATACTATTATTGAGTTTCTCTCACTGACAGGCACGTCTTTTAGTAACAGAAATTTAGAATTACTCTAAATCTGAGAATATTTGTGTTCTATAGGTTGCTAAACATTTCAGCTCCATCATTTGTTTCATTGAATAATAACTTAAAGTTTCTTACCAATTAAATCCTTTTATTTGGTTTGTTTTGAATTTCTTGCAAAATTACGTCAGGACTATTTCTACTAGTTCTTCCTAATTTAACAGTGAAAGGCAGAGGGAAGGCAACTAGTCATCACCACCCACTGTCAACTCTAGGGCTACTCTTTTCCTGACAAATAGTGGGATTGATCATCACTTTATAATGCCCCCACAGCTGAAATGGCATGTTTGGTGGGAAGAAAGATTCGAACCTCAGACCCTCATATTGCAAGTCAAGCATAGCAACCTCCTGGCCATACCAGGCCTACATCTTTTGTTGTAGTTTATTTTCTCACACTGTCAACAGATACAAGTAACTAAGAGAAATAATATAGTACTGTCATTTAGATTCCTCAGGTCTAGAACTGGTTCAAATTGATAATCTACTTATCTTACTTAGTGATACAACTTTGTGGTACAGTAAAACACTACAAATTGTAGTGAAAAATCTGAAAATTTATTGATAATACAAAAATAAACATTTTTGACACTAACCATGCACTAACTCACTAATGCTTTAATAGTTGGATTCTTTCAAGATAAATGTCAAGTGGCTTCTTGCACACACAAAAAAAAAAGAGTATGGGTCAGTAACATCTTTATGTAGATGCTCTAATGTCAACACAAGTAGTTACTAGATATCTGTTTTAATTGTCATACAGATAATATTTAGGATTGTAAGAATGTTTTCTCAATCATTCTAGTCATCAGTTCTTCTGCACGTTCACACCAATGTGATTGTTAGAGGTGATGGTCAGTTCATGTGTATAAAGATTTAGATTTATAAATCTAATATAGTATATCTAAAAATCTAAGAGTGTAGGCAAAGGAGAACATGCCATAATATGTGAACTGTTATATCTACCATATCCTGTGCTGGCAAGGCCTTGTCTAATACAATGGCTCATCAGGAAAGCTAGAATGTGACACAAAGTACTCATCCAGGTGTTATACATATATCAACTTGCATGAACAATACTGTTATGGTGTGAACATAACAAGTATGAGGGAAAAAACCAAAGAGTTCCACAACCTTAAATGTCAAAGAAGTTACATACAGCATTCAGTAATGCATGCAGACATCACAGTATTGTGTTGTTAAATTATAGAGCCTTGAAGATAGCTAAAATAAAGTGGATACTAGCAACAAGCTAAAAACTATGATAGTCTCAGACTTCAGGTGCTACCAATTGAAATTTTGCAACTGGATATCTAAAACATTTAAAATAAGCTCTGTTTTACCACCATGATCTCTGCATAGTTCTGCCATTACCAATGTACATATAGCTGATCCGCTCAATGCACCTATGTTGATAACTGTTGCAATCATCTTAAACATGCCTACCTGAAATTTGATGGGTTTGAAAAATGTCACTTGTCCCAGTAACTAGGTTGGTTGATTTGGTGTTTTATGGCACAAAGCAGCGAGGCTATCTGCACCAAACATCCGGCAAAAAGGTAAAAGTAAATTTAGTAAAATTCATAAAAGGAAATTTAGGTAAAACAAAACAAATAGCATGAAACCAATGATCACATCTATTCTACAGTGTCAAGAGAAAAACTACAGTAATTCAAGTTGTAAAGAACTTTCTGTAGTGGAACTGTAATAATCATAACTTACTAGAAAGACTAACAGGTAAGTACAAAAACCACCGCCAGTTACCTGAAGTTGGCCTTTCCAGTCCTGGTTAAGGTATTTAATGTTATGGCCAGTTTCTAATTTCAAATCAAACTAGATGAACTGTGATTTTTAAAGGAGAGACACACATGAAAAGGTGTAAAGTATATATTAAAAACCGTAAAGGGCATTAAAAAGATTAATGGCCTTTAAAAAACTAAAAACATTACCATGGTAGACAGTGTCACCATCACCAATAACACTGTCTAACGTTATGGACAAACCTTGGGACAGAATATGGTGAAAATGATGCCATTGTTGTGAATTGTAACAATGACAAGAAAGTAAAATGTGGCTTATTGTGATCCAAGTGTTACATAAACTATACACTGGTGCATCAGTTCCGGATAAAAGAAAACAATGAGTTAAAAAACTGTGACCAATGCCAGGGCCAGTAGAGAACTAAGCGAGTCAGTATAAATCATGCAGATTGAGTACTGCTTAGCTTCTATGTGATCCAGTGCAAAAGAAATCACATACAGTTCAACAATGAAAACAGAAGCTGTAGAGGGGATTCTGCACACAAGCACCAAACCACAACAAACCATGGCAGAGCCCACACAGTCACCTTATTTCCAACCAACTGTATAAATAGGAATGGAAGGATGGTTCAAAAGATGTTCAGCAAATAGCAAACAGTATTTCCAATTGAAAGTGTCTACTTTTCTCAGATGACTTAAAGATAGGTCACAACTGGGGACTGTAAAAAGCCATGGTGGGATGGGCTGACCAAAGAATACAGCAATGTTATTCTAGGACAAACCCAATTCATCCAACTGCACCTGGATATGAGGGCCTAAAGAAACAATGGCAGATCATCTGTTCTGAAAAAGTATGGCCTACCAAGGAAGGAAAACAACCCCAGGTGGGATTGCTTTGGTAAGGAACAAAGTTTCAAAGCATATAGTAAAGACAGTTGCAAATGGCAGAGGTGCAAAGAAGGTTCATGAAACTCTGTGTGTAAATTCTGAACTGGGGAAGTGCAGAAAGCCCCAGTGCAGAGCCGAAGTCCTTGATGATGAATAGGGTCTATCATCTTCAAGGTCGATGGTCTGGCAGAGCCATAGACCAGTGATCCAGAGTCAAATTTTGATCAAACAAGAGTTTTGATGCCATCCAGATTAGAACATACACCTTGACAACTCCATTGTATCAAGGTAGCCATTTTTATTTATGGCTAGGCAAAATGGGCGGAGAACCCTTCTGTTTACGACCACATCTTTTTTCTTTACTGTCTTTGTTCTACAGTGGAGGTCTATTGACCACCATGGATCCTACCCTGGGTCAACTGGGCAGGTCTTTGCTGCTGGAAGAGGATTCCAGTAACTGAGGATGTGAATGATCATTTTGCATCTTGATGTGGGAGAAGAAGATGTAACTGAGAAAATGCCTGCAACTGGAACCAAAGGAAGTCGATCTTTGGATTTGCTGGAATGTATGTGATGGACAGAGATGGGTTTTGACATTGATTCATCAACTTCCTTAACCATGGAGGTCAAAAGACTTTTCATTTGTTTCGAGTACAATCCTGTTGCAGGCACAGAGAGATCTGTCTGCACTTCTACTCTAGTAGTGGAATGAAGTGCAGCAGCATACGTCAAAGATGAAGTGGTGGACAGCAACTTTCTAGTCTAAGGGTAAGTAATGTTACGAATTGTTTTCAAACGCTGTACCTCTTTTTCTTCCAGCCATTTAGGACAAGAACAAACATAGGATGGGTAAGAGCCATTGTAATTGACCCAATGAGGGTCAATTTCACACTCACAGACATTGCAGTCCTCACCACTGCAACAAGCACACATCCAGAAACCACGACATGATGTCTTCAAGTGACAGAACAGCTGACTCTGAAAATATGTAAGAGGGTTTGGAATGTATGGCCATACCCTGGAATTAAGATAACCTGTTTTGACGGTGGCAGGTGAACATGGTGGTGTAGATGTCAGAATGAGGACATTGGTCGGCATCGTAATTCCATCTTTGCAAGTGGAGATTCGCCTCACTGCAGAAACACCTTGGGTGGAAAAACCAGCGAGAATCTCTGACTCAGGGATGTTCTTCAAATCCCTCTCAACAATAACTCTTCTTGATGAATTCAAAAGTAGCATGAGGTGTAACCTCAATAGGTATATCCCCAACTGCCTTTGAATGCAAGAGGAGTTCACTATGTTGAGATGTGGATGTTTCCACCAATATGTCACCAGATCAAAGCTTCTTTTCTGACTTTGGAGAGCCAACAAGTCCCTTTCACCTTTTCTGAATGAAAAAGGGAGACATTTGTCCTAAAGGTTTGTCTGAAAGAGAATTTAGTATGAGAAAGAGGTACGACAGGTGTTACAGGTGTCGAAGATTGCTGCTCAATCTTCAAGACGTGGTTGTTCACCTATGGACTGCTTTTTCATTATTTTATTTCAGTTTTTATTTGGAGGATCCATAATAAAAAAAAAGGAATATTTCAGTGCCTACTGACCTCCCCCACCATGAAGCCCTATGAGGGGATGCACTACAATGCCAAAGAAAAACACTGCAGCAATGCCATGGTTTCGTGAGCACTATACCTAAATGCCAGCATCAGATACAATGTCCACAACACCTGTTGAGAACATCCAACATTTGTAGTTGGTTGATCTTAGCCCAAATGGACCAGCCAACTGACCCAAGGGGGGCCACCTCCAGGCTGCCCATTTGCAGGAATTAAATGCCAAATTGATGTGTTAGGGTTACACCTCTCAACCACCAAATTCCTTTCCTCCCCTTCACAAGTCACCATGCACAGCAAACACATGGGTGGGTGTTTAAAACCCACAGGAGGTAAACTGAAAAAACATAACCTTTCCTGGGAGGTTCCCTCACCATGTAAAGGAATCCACACCGAGGAGATTTAGAAGAGATTAGTCATTCTTAAATTGGAGTAAAATTAAATGAACATGAACAAAATAAAAACCTATTATAATAAAAAGATTTATTGTGCAAAAAAATAACAGCATCATTGAAAATTAAACATGTCAGAGGACATCACTTTTTCATATGCAAAGCATCTGTTGGAGAGACTTCCATTGACTGCGGTTCAAAGTATTTGTAAACTCAGTTAACACGTTTAATAATTTGTTTATTTTTTATAAATATGGATTTTCTTTTGTTTGTAAAAGGAGAATTGCAGCAACACACTTTCCCACATGAATTTATATATAAGGAAATCTGATTTAACACGGTGAGAAAATAAAAATGTATGCACTTCATACAAAAGGGGATTTACTTGATAGTAATTTTGATTTTTAAAACAATTCTATTGCAGGTATAATTTTAGATTTATACATTTACTGCATATTTAACTTGTTATTATCTGAATAACACAGTACAGTTTGCATAAATCAGCTAATAAAAAAAATATAGTCAAATAAGTAGAGGTTAATAGCACTGACAACATCAGTAATATGATCGACAAGAATTTAATGTAGTTGACAATTTGGTATAAAAAACAAACTAAAAAAAACAGCATTTTTTGACAATTAGAAAATAACTTCCTCGAAACTAACCAGGTATACAAAAGTGATGCAACATAATTGGATTTTGAAAGATCATGAAAAAAATCTAAATAATCAAAAACAAAATGATACAATGCCCTGTATGTTATATAGTTGACAATATTGTTTGCATAGTTATATCATTGTAGTATATCTTTATCTTTATCAAATACCTTTCATATAATCAAATTAATAGAATAAGTTTATTTTAATTTGGAATATATCAAGCATGAAAAAGTATGAAATGTCATATTATCTTTGTGGTGTAAAGAAAAATAACAGTTGGCACAACATCTCATTAGTTTAAAATTAAACATTAAAATTAAATACCATCTTGGCATTCATCACATTAAAGTGCAACCTTGATGATCCATATCAAATTTTAAAATGTCTTGCAAAAGTGTTAATGGTATTTCGACATACGCTTCAGCATATCTTCCCATATTTTGGGATCAATTTCACAATGGCGACTTCCCACACACCATGGCTCAGGAATTATGGCAAGAACATTTTCGTATGCATACCAGCACACATCTTCAATAGGCCTGTGCCAATAAAATCTGTTGCATCCAATTTTGTGCATACATTTAATGGACACATCTTGTTCATCAAAATCCAGGACTACTTCTGTGTTGTGCACACCATCATATGATACAACATGTTTCTCCAGCCACTTCCTTTTCAAGTATTCTATATTGAATTAAAGATTCTGGATGTCCGTTCTCCACTGTCTCCTTTTCAAGTATTCTATATTGAATTAAAGATTCTGGATGTCCCTTCTCCACTGTCTCTGTTCTTTGATCTGTCTTTGTTGTTGCAGTTCCCTGCTGTGTCTCGTCTGCTGCTTCTGGTCTGTTTCCTACCTTCTCTTATTCTTATATAATGCACAACAAGCACCATTCTTGCTTCTTATTGACACATTTTTATTTTCGTGCCACAATACAATTAACTAAAAGGTAATACAATAAATTTTGTCAACAATGTTACTAGATCTGTAAATATAGCTGACTATAACAGCATTGGTATATTTACTGTTAACATGACTACACATATACCATTCCTACTGTCGCTCAACCACATGTAACTTTATCAGGATCTTCAGCAAAATGAGTTATTGAAAATTACATTTACAAGCTCTATTCTTTCAACACATCATGGTGGCAACAATGTTGACTTGAATTTGTGAAATATACCAGCTTAGCTGTCAAGTGAGGGTCCCACAAAAATGTCTTGTATTGACACTGAAAATGCCACCTCCTGAATGGGGACCACTTGTTTCTGTAATTTATGTTCAGGCATCTTTCCTCACAGTAATATAGTTGACACAAAAACTATGAGCATAGCTTATAATGGTTGTATAAAAAATAAAGTTGAGCTTTTGAATTTTTTTGTTTTGCTGCATTTTAATGAAAACAATATATATCAAACAGCAACGTTAGTCACTTGAAGTTGGCCTTTCCAGTCCTGGTGTCGAGTTATTTAATGTTCTGGCCATTTTACAATGTCAAATTGAACTAGAGAGATTGAGACTGAAAAGGGAACCACAATTAAAAAGGTGTAATGAATAAATATCAAACACTTAAATGAGGTTAAAAAGATTAATGGCCATTAAACAATGAAAAACTTTATCAAGGTGGACAGTATCACCATCACCAATAACACTGTCCAATGCTACAAACAAACCCTGAAACAGAACATGTTGAAAATAGTGCCGTCATTGAGAGTTGTAACGATGGCAGGAAAGTGAAATGTGGCTTACAGTGATTTGAGTGTTACACAAACTACACACTGGTGCATCAGTTCCAGATAAAATAAAAAGATGAGTTAAAAAACTGTGACCAATGTGTAGTCTAGTTAGAACAACTTCCTCCTTCCGAACCTCACGGAAGCTAGACGGCCAAAGCCCTATACAGGGTTTTATTTGAAAAAGCTTGTTGTCACGTTGCTCACTCCAAGTGGACTGCCAGCTGACACTGAGCCAAGCCTTGAATACAGGACCATAGTCCATGTACAGAATAGGCACAGTGGTGATAGTGCCAGAGCAGATAGATTTAGCTGCCATGTCTGCAAGCACATTCCCACGAATACCAACATGGCCTGGCATTCACAAAAACTGGATAGAAGTAGATGTTAAACAGAAATGGGCCAGTCAGTTTTGAATATCAGCGAACACAGGGTGTGAGCAAACATGAAGTGATTCCAAGGCCAGCTGAGAACTAAGGGAGTCAGTATAAATAGTGCAGTTGGAGTACTGCTCAGCTTCAATATGATCCAGGGCACGAGATATGGCGTACAGTTCAGCAGTAAACACAGAAGCTGTAGAGGGGATTCTGCACGCAAGCACCAAACCACAACAAACCATGTCAGAGCCCACACAGTCACCTTATTTCCAACCAACTGTATAAATAGGAATGGAAGGATGGTTTAAAAGATGTTCAGCAAATAGCAGACAGTATTTCCAATTGAAAGTGTCTACTTTTCTCAGATGACTTAAAGATAAGTCACAACTGGGGACTGTAATAAGCCATGGGGGGGATGGGCTGACCAGTGGATTCTGCAATGTTTTCCAAGGACAGACCCAATTCATCCAATTGCGCCTGGATGTGAAGGCCAAAAGGAGCAATGGTAAATCGTCTGTTCTGAAAATGTAAGGCCAACTGAGGAAGGAAAACACATCACCAAGTGGGATGCTTTGGTAAGGAGTGAAGTTTCAAAGAATACAGTAAAGACAGTTGCAAACGGCAAAGGTGCAGAGAAGGTTCGCGAGATTCCACATATAAGCTCTGAACTGGGGAGGTGCAGAAAGCCCCAGTGCAGAGTTGAAGTCCTTGGTGATGAATGGGGTCCAGCATCTTTAAGGCTGAAGGTCTGGCATAGCCATAGACCATTGATCTATAGTTGAGTTTTGATTGAATAAGAGCACGATATACCTTTAACATAGAACATCGATCTGCTCCCCAACTGGCAGTAGAGAGGACACAGAGGATGTTCAGTGCTCTTGTGCATTTGACCTGTAGCTGCTTTAAGTGTGGTATAAAGGTCAGCTTACGGTCAAAGATAAGCCCCAAGAACTTGGTCTCAGGGACCACTGGCAGCGAAACTTCACCGATATGAAGTTCAAGATCAGGATGAATACCCCGTTGGCAGCAAAAGTGCATGCAAACAGTTTTAGAAAGAGAAAAATTAAAGCCGTTTGCCATAGTCCACTTCAGTACACGATTGAGGGCAGTTTGTTGTTGCCGCTCAATATATCTCATGTTCGATGACTGACACGAGATTGAAAGTCGTCGACATACAGCCCATTCACAACAGTGAGAGGGGCCCCAAATTCCTGTACAAAAGAACGGGAACGTGTCGAACCCACACGAACTTGGAATCTCCTGTCCATTAAAACATTTTTAATAAACATGGGTAAATGGCCAAGTAACCCATATGTATGGAGGTCTCGCAAAATGCCATACCTCAATGCTGTGTCACAAGCCTTCTCAATGTCAAAGAATATTGAGACAAGATGTTGGCATTTGAGAAAGGCTTCTCTGATTGATGTTTCAAGTCGAATTAGGTGGTTTGTGGTGGAGTGCTGTCATCAGAACCCACACTGGGTGGGTGGGAGGAGGTTGTTTGATTCGAGGAACCAAACAAGACGAGCATTAACCATCCATTCTAAGGTCTTACAGAGACAGCTCGTCAAAGCAATTGGACGGTAGTGTGAAGGAATCTTGGGATCTTTCCCTGGCTTAGAGAAAGGTAAAATAATAGCCTGGCACCAGGTATCAGGGAAAACATTCTCCTGCCAGATCTGGTTAAGGACAATTAGAAGAATATCAAGAGAAGCAGGAGATAGATGGTGCAGCATGTCATAATGAACATCGTCAGGCCCAACAGATGTACTGGCAGACCAATGAAAGGCCATTTACAGTTCCACCAGTGTAAAGGAACAATTATAGTCAAAGAGACAGTCAGTTTGAAAGGAAAGAGGTGAATGCTCTGCCTGAGTCTTGATGGCCAAGAAGGTGGAGGAACAAGTAGAAGTGCTAGATACCTGGCAAAAGCTTTCACCTAGAGTATCAGCGATGCTCTGGACATTAGCCACCTCCTGACCATCAGAGAGTAAGATCGAGAGTGGGACAGAATTGTAGTGCCCACTGACCTTTTGAATCCTGTCCCATATGACCTTGGAACTGCTGGTAGAAGATATGCTAGTTGTGGACTTAATCCAAGATTCCTTCTGGCTTTGACATCTTACCCACCTAGCATGTGCACGGGTCTGTTGGAAAGCGACGTGGTTCGAAAGTGTGGGATATCTACGAAAAGTATCCCAGGCCCATTTTGGAGCCTTCTGTGCTAAGTGGCAAGCAGGATTCCACCACGGATGAGGATATTGTGGAAAACATGTTGAGGTTTTAAGAATATACTGAGCAGCTGCTTGTATAATACGGCCATCACTGCTGCCATGCAGTCATCTATTTATGGCTGATTCACGATGACAGGATCAAGTTCTGCGAGAGCAGTGAAAGTGGACCAGTCTGCCTGATCCAACTTCCACCAGGGCATGCGGGTAGAGTGGCATCAACCACGACCAGTCTCTCTCAAAAGTATAGGAAAATGATCACTGCTTCATGGTGCCTGAACCACCAGGATCCTCTCCTCCCATTCACTGGTCGCCACGCACGGCAAACAAGTGGGTGGATGTTTAGATCCCAGAGGAGGTAAACTGAAAGAACAGAACCTTCCCTGGGAGGTCCCCTCACTACATACAGGAATCCACACTGAGAGGAATATAAAACTGACCTCTAGTCTTCTGTTTCAGCTGTGCTTTAGGGGACTAGTATTTTATAAGAAAGTCACATTTCAGTTATTATACATTATATATGTATACAGATTATTGCTATTTAGAAATAAATTACTAAAAACTTATTTCTTAAAATACAGAACAATAAAGCAAGAAGTAAAGCAAACAATTATCTTTTCTTACTACAACCTTTGAATTTGGTTGCTGCTGGACATTGGTTGCTAAGCCTTTTAAAATTTCACATGTAAAGGATACCAATTTTTTTTTAGGTTTTATATATATTGTTAAATAACCAAAAAGTAATGAATAACTACACTGATACCAGAGAATTCCACTATAATTTATTAAGTTTAGTAACTAAGATCTATTAAGATTAACAAAATATGAAACTTCATACAGACTACAAGACACGACCTACTTTCTTGAAATCTTGGTTAGAAAGAACACAGTAGCTTTTTACAATTAAAATACCTGAGGAAAACCACTAGTGATTATTCTAAGCTGTTGATTAGTTACTTATGTACAATATATTGAAGAAAGTGTACATAATAGACTGTTTTTAAAAATGGAAAGAGGTGAATGGAGCTACTGTGTTTGATTCAGTACATAAGCCATATCTCAGCAAAATAAAAAAATATGGAGATTCTTATTTTATATTCTAGTTTGTTGGTATTAGTAACTTGAGTTCATAATTTCTAAGAAACTCTACATTTAGAATTTTGACATCACAAACAATTAATTTTTAGCAGTGCTGCATTCAACATACCACATGACACACTAAAAACATACATTTACATGTGCTTTTTTAATATTTACTTCTAAATTAAGAAATTAACTCATTTATAATACTAAAGTTTGAATAATCATCTACAGTTTGACACCCAACCTATTGACATAAATTCCTAAAATAATAGTTCAATAAAATTTTGAATGCAAATCAATAAATGTGATGACATGGCCTTTGACCCTTGATGAAAGAGTTAACACTAACAGTTCAATTACAAAATAATTAACTGACACAAATCGATACCAGTTTTAATGTCAGTTATAATTTTTAACAACATAGTTGACTAATTAAGGATATGCCTTAACTAAAAGCATCAGCCAAGTAAATATGTAATAATTATAAATAAACAATAAAGCAGAATATTGTAACACTGTGGTTAGAAAATGGTTACAGACCTTTAACTCAATAAAAAAAATAAAGCAACAACATAGTTGTGAGAAGCATCTATTGTTTAAAATAGCATGCATGTCTTGTACACTGGGCTTTAAGTGCATTTTACTGTAGTAGTTCAGACTATTTGGAAATTTAATCATGATAGAAGAGTGTTTAATTGGCATATAATTTGTAGAGAACCTCTTATCACTCCCTTTAAATACAGAAGTAACACCATCAACTCTCTAATCCTCAGGCACCATTTCATTGTTTACTGAGCTACCAAAAATAAAACTAGTTTCCTGAATCATCTAACACTGAGACTAAAAAAATCTCATCCAACATACCACTAAGATTAACAAAATTCCCTAAGAACAGTATAGTCTTGCTTTCTGTCTGCTACGTTATGAACATTTATACAAATAATCCTTGAACCAGCTGCATTCATTAAATTGCTCTTAAACTATTAAAAGATTTCTGTTACTAAAAATACATGTTGATGTCAATGAAGAGAACATGATATTCCTACCAGTACACAAAATCCAACATGCCCAGTATACATTTAAATTATATTTGGGTTAGAAATGCTTATGTTTTCAATTTTTGATAAAATACTTTTATATCAGTGTAAAATATAATTTACTGAAAATCTAACTGCAATATTTGAGAATGCTGAATTTCATACATCAGGCTGCCATAATGAACTACATGCAAATATGTATCAATGCTATTTCCAATTGCTAACAACATATGCCGTATTGCCAAAATTAAAAAAAAAAGTAAATGATTAATCAGTTGCATATATTATAAAAGCTAGCCCTTCAAGATCCATCAAAAACATCAAAAGTGATGATTTAAAAAAAATTGTGTGCCCATTCAAATGCTTTTGAGTATTATTGGCCATACATTTAACTACTATTTTATGTAGGTTACAATAGGATTCATTTAATAACTAAATGCTATAAAAATTTTGTATAATTAACACACAGCATGATTAAAAACCAAATGGAATGCACTTTTTGCACCTTATATAAATTCACTACTGACTTAGAGATTTTGTATATTTAGAAAATTCTGAATCCTTAATATCATCATTAATGTTTAAAAAATGTTAAGTTTTCAGTCACAGTGCAGGCTATAAATTTGGTAAATTGAAGTTCCAAAAGTGTATATATACTTCAATTATGGGCTGAAGTCACACATACCTATTTTAGTCATGCTTCTGAAAAATGTCATACTAACACTTAAAAATTAATTCTGTAAGACAAGGCTGAAGACACATCAAGCATATGTGCAACAAAAGCTATGCTGATACATAAAGATTGTTCTAAAGTCAAATTTTATTTTCATAAAAAACAAACACTTAGAAAATGAATAAACAACAGGCTGTGCTAAATTGTGTTACGCACAAGAAATTCAGATGATCAACTCCAGTTTTTCTAAATGTCACAATTACTAATAACCATTGCTCCTGGCTAAACACACCTTTTAAGCTCTATATTCTTCCTATATCCTCCCCATTGTTTCAAAGATGGGTGAATATTGATTATATGCACAACTGTATGTATAATTTTATATAATTGAGTGTGTACATTCTTTTATGTTCCAATAAATTTCAGTTTATTTTCAAGCAAGTTAAAGCCTTCAAAGTAGTCTTACGTTATTAGTAGTAAAGCTAAATGAATTTTAAATGTGTATTTATACTTACTGATTAAAGCTGTATAACCTATATAAAGATCCAAAAGGGGTACCATTTCTATACAAATAATTAGTTAGGTCTCATTTAAATTAAATATTTCAAATATTGTGTTTGGAGTAGGTGAAATACAGTACTGAAAACAGTGAAACTGTAAAAATATTTAGAAATATTATATTGTAATATCCATTACATTAAAAAGAAAGAAATATAATAATTTATATTTAGCCGACACAAACTGTAACTTATAAATTGAGTTTGAGCTTACAATATTAGACACAAGTCAAATTCATGCAGTCATACAACCATTGTATAAGACTAGTTCATATGATCGATGTAAACACTGTTAAGTGATACTTATGCCACAGACCTGAAACTTACGTTGCAGTGTACACTTAGCAGTAAAATAATTTAATCTTTTGTTATAAATCGCAGTTTTACCTGTTCCCAAAATAATAACATCGAAGTTTGAGGGTAAATCATCATCCATCTTAACTTGTAACACTTCATATACGATCTACCATTTAATATTGTAACAATATAAATTACTTTTAAGTCACATCACTGCTGCTAACAGTAAATGATGTCTCGAGAAAGAGGCGCCACTAGTGATACTTCGAAATTTTGTAAAATATGTTGGAAAAAATAAAATAAAATAATAATTCATTAGAATTATGGGTTTGTTCTACCCGTCTAGGGCTCTGATATTTGATAAATATAGCTGGTGATAATTCAAACCCAATTTCTAGAATTATTAAGTCGATTACACAGCAGTATTAGCAAGACATAATCAACAGTGTGTTATCCTTAATTTGTTGGGTTGCTGGAAGGGTTCAATCAAACTTTATAAAATATGATAACTGCTTCTACTCCCCACTCCCCACCCCAACACGTACACAGTGAATATCTAAACGTAACATAACACTGTGTCACTGGAAGAATTTGCTTTAAGGTATAGGTGTGGTTTTACATAACACATTGATGAAAAAATTCGTCGATTTCTTTATGCTCTAACTTCCTACTGTTATGTTTCCTTCACCTAAGATGTCTGCTTGAGAGAAAGCTATTTTCAAGGTTAACCAAACTATATATGAGTCTATATAGTGATCTCTTCCATTAGGTGGCTGGTTATGTAATGTTTGGAGGCTACAAGCTCTTTTACAATCAGAGGGTCGCGGGCTCGAATCCACGTCACACCAAACATGTTCGCCCTTTCAGTCGTGAGGGTGTTATAATGTTACGGTCAATCGTTGGTAAAAGAGTAGTCCAAGAGTTGGCAGTGGGTGGTGATGACTAGCTGCCTTCCCTCTAGTCTTACACTATTAAATTAGGGACGGCTAACGCAGATAACCCTCTTGTAGCTTTGCGCGAATTTCAAAAAACAAACAATGTATATACGAGGGCTGTTCAAAAAATACGCGAACTGTTTGAATTGCGCGGCTCCAGTTGGTTCCAGGGAATCCGCTTGGTGTCGCTAGGTTTGCACAGATCAACTGATTACGACGCTATTTCCTAATTGAAGATATATTCATTTGGGTATTAGCTACGCGGTTTTAAGTGAAGTGCGATTTTTTCGTTTGACGGATTTCAGAATGAATGAGCTGAAGGAGCAACGACTCACTGTGAAATTTTGTGTTAAACTTGGAAACTCTGCGACTGAAACTTTTTGCTATGCTCAACACGGCTTACGGTGATGTTGCTATGAAGCGTACGGCATGTTTCAAGTGGCATGAACGTTTTAAGGATGGTCGACAGTCCATTGAAGATGATGAGCGTCCTGGACGTTCTTCCACGTCAACTGACGACACACACGTCGACAAAATCAACACCCTGGTGCGGGCAAATCGACGTCTGACTGTCAGGGAGCTTGCTGAAGAGTGTGGGATATCAGTTGGATCTTGTTGCGAGATTTTGACCGAAAAATTGAAGATGCACCGCGTTGCTGCGAAATTTGTGCCTCAGAACTCGTGAGTTTTGGCCAAACACTCGATCACTGTTCTTCCCCACCCCACCCCTACTCACCTGCCCTTGCTTCTTGAGATATTTTCTTCTTCTCCAAACTGAAAAGACCCTTGAAAGGAAGAAGATTTGAGACGATTCCCGAGATTAAGGCAAATGCGACGAAGGAGCTGGAGGACATTACAAAAGAAGTGTACCAGGACTGTTTCTACAAGTGTAAACACCGTTGGGATAAGTGTGTGCGTTGGGGAGGAGAGTACTTTGAAGGGGTCCCAGACCTGTAACTTCTAAATAAAGTACATTTTGTTTTATGACGTCAGTCGCGTATTTTTGAACAGCCCTCGTATATCTGATACTGGGGATGTAAAATGTACTTCGTTTTACTCTCATTCAACTAGATGGAAAAAAAAGCTTTGTTAAACAAAGTAGAAATAAAGCCAAATTGTATTGACATTTACAACTTGAAATAGTTCCTGATTAATACTATCCAGGAAAAGTATAACGATAACGATGACGCATGTTCAGTGACACTAACAGTGTGTGTGTCCGTGATGACGAGAAAACCCACTTTAAGAGAAAATTATACATGTAAAAACAGCTGGTATGAATAGAGAAAGCACTATTTAAAGGAGTGAACAACGTTTCGACCTTCTTCGGTCATCATAAGGTTCACAAAGAAAGAAAGGGTTACTGACCGATAGCTGACCACATACTTGAAGGTGGTGAGGAATGCACAGGGTGGCTCGTAAGACCATACCCATCCATATATCTTATGTATCCAGTGTATCTGTGTGATGTCCCTCATTCTTGCTGCATAATATTATGCGACACCATTTTCTGTGAGACATTTTCCTCAACATAGCAGGGGTTATTGTTCCAAATGCCGCGGTAACAGCTGCCTTCAACTCATCATTAGTATTATAACGCTGTTTCGACACAATGTAGATGGGTAGGGACTTACGGGCCATCCTGTAGAAGGCGTGCTTAGTAACGCAAAATTAAACTTACTTATACAACTACTTAAGCCCAAAATAAACCAACACAAAGAAACATCTTTATATCTATATTAATAAATTCCTCCCAGATGTAAGCACGCCCTCTACATTCCTACACTCAATTACACAACCGCCTTTAAGCATGTGGTCAGCTATCGGTCAGTAACCCTTTCTTTCTTTGTGAACCTAATAATGACCGAAGAAGGTCGAAACGTTGTTTACTCCTCTATATAGTGCTTTCTCTTCTCATACCAGCCATTTTTACATATATAATAGTGTGTGTTTTTCTTATAGCAAAGCCACATCGGACTATCTGCTGAACCCACCGAGGAAAATCGAAACCCTGATTTTAGCGTTATATATCCGTAAACTTACCGCTGTACTAACGGGGCCCACTAACAGAAAGATAGCGAAAATCTAGTATTTTAAGATTTTGTAGAGTAAATGAGTATTTGTTTATGGTAATAATTTTAGCTCTATCTGCATGCTCTGTTGGGTAAGTTTGTTTGTTTGTTTTTGAATTTCGCACAAAGCTACTTGAGGGCTATCTGTGCTAGCCGTCCCTAATTTAGCAGCGTAAGACTAGAGGGAAGGCAGCTAGTCATCACCACCCACCTCCAACTCTTGGGCTACTCTTTTACCAACGAATAGTGGGATTGACCGTAACTTTATAACGCCCCCACGGCTGAAAGGGCAAGCATGTTTAGCGCGACGGGGATGCGAACCCGCGACCCTCAGATTACGAGTCGAACGCCTTAACACGCTTGGCCATGCCGGGCCTCTGTTGGGTAAGTAGTAAGTGACGTTAGAGAATTTGGAATCTGGTTATTAGTGGCTGTTATTTCATTATTTTGTAAAAATGTTAACCATAAAAATATTTATTGATACTAATAGTAATATGGTACACTGGATCGGCAGTAGAGTTTAGAAGATTGACCTTTGTACTTATACAAACTTAAAATTTAAATAAACAACTATTGCAGTTAATAAGGACCATTAAAAACATTTTAAGTGCAAAATATAAAAATGAAAAGCAAATAAACAAACTAGGTGTATTAGGAATCTTATAAAATCATTTGATAAATTCTAATTTCCAAGTACTTTTATGATTTTTGGTTATTTTCACAGGAAAGTAGAAGTAATTTTAGAAACACCACATATTGAAATTACTTCATTTTCTTTTTTCTTTAATGATATGAATTCTTTAAACTGTATTTACTGCATGTACCATAAATTATAATTATTATTTGAATTATAAAACTGTTAAGTATAATATCGACCTGGAAGTCGCCATTTACTGATGTCCATGTTGAGCCCCTACAATTCAAACTTTATAGTTTACAACATCACAAATATAATCGATTTCATATTGTTTTCTTATTCTTCTATAGTATATTGTCATCACCTGACGAAGCTGTAGTACTTATTTGGGACATTTATGCTTATTTTATGTCTGGCATGTCTATTTTTTATTGAAACAATGCATTGAAAAACGCAAGGAAAAATAAATTTTCTTTCAAAAAGGAAATAAATGTAGATGAGGCACTTACATCATTCTTACATGATAACAAAGGGAAGAATAAATATATAGCAATATATACAAGTTATAATTGAGTTTAATTTATCCTATTTTTGTCGGTTAACATTATAATACATCGTGTACCTGTGCTATTATGTAAGAATGACGTGAAAGTCATTCCTATTATCTTGTTTGCTTTGTTTTAGACGGATTGATATTAGCCACCTTACATTTATTTCCATTCCAAAAAGCCTTTTCTTTTTCTCTCAATCTTTCAAATATATCTCTTCTGTTTCTTAGTACCCTGCTACTGATTCCTTCCCGTCTCTCCATCGTTTCTGTATTTTTCTATACTTCCTGCTTTTTTTTTTCTCTCATACCTGTGTTCACATTCACTTATTATTTTGTAGTTTAGTTGCAGGTATTAATCACATTAAATAATATTCGGCAAACTGAAACGTAACTTTACACTTCATGTCGCTTTAGAGAAAGATTGACATGGTATATTCACCCCATGGCCAAAGTATGTGGACACCTCTTCTAATAAGTGAGTTCGGTTATTTCAGCCACACCCATTACTAATAGATGCCTAAAATAAGAATAAAGCCATGCAACTTCCATAGACCATCATTGGCAGTAGAGCGGGTTGTGATGGAGTTAGTTGATTTTTCGCTGTCGTGATTTCAGTGCCTCTTTATAGGGTTGTGCCTGTCCTTTCCCAGGAGCTCTTTAGTTCGTGTTTTATCGGTGGGTGAATTTTGTTCGAGTGTTATTTAGACTTTGTTATTTGTAGTCTTGTTTATGGTTTTTTCTTCACGTGCGTTAATGAAACTTTCATTTCTTAGCTGGTCGGTATGGCTACGGCCTCTTTTCACGAGGCCGTGTTCCATCTGCTTTGTGGTGCCCGCGACCTCACTAACCTCGGCGGTTATAGACGCCACCAATACCGACCGGGAAGTAGCCATGTTGAGTGCTTGCACTTCGGCAATAGGCGATACGTAGCGACGCTGGGGTCGTCAGTACACGCCCGAATCTTACTCGATAAAGTGGACTTTCCCTTTGAAGATCAACGTGTGTGTGTGGAACCAGCTGGTTAAAACATTAAGTGGATGACTTTCAGGTCGGCTCCTTTTGAGCTGTCCCATGAAGCCGTCAAGAACATATTGTTGGCGTACAAGACAGTACGGAAAATAGAACACGAAGCATACCAGAGGCGCCCGGGAGTGTATACAGGGAAGCAGAGGGTGTGCATATATATGTAGAAGCCGGTTCTCAACTTTGTGACTATCCAAGGCTTCCGGCTAATGGTCTTGAAGACCATTTGTTAAGTGCATACCAGATACTGCAGTGTGGGAAGTGTCTGGAGTTTGGGCACATAGAAAATGAGTGCATGGGGTTCTGTTCTGTTCTGTGTGTGATGACGACAACATGTTGTCCATGGTGTGTGGCAACTTATGCTGCAGAGGCTGCAGGGCAGCCATGTAAAATGTAAAAGTTTCTCTGAAAGAGAATTTAGTATGAGAAAGAGATACAACAGGTGTTACAGATGTTAAAGATTACTGCTCAATCTTCAAGACGTGATCGTTTACCTATGGACTGTTTCTCACTATCTTATTTGGAAGATCTATAATAAAATGAATAATTCGGTGCTCACTTACCCCACCCACCATGTAGCCTTACGAGGGGGTGCAATACAATGCCAAATAAGGACACTGCAGCAATGCCACGGTTTCGTGAGCACTATACCCAAACGCCAGCATCAGATATGATATCCACAACACCTGTTGAGAATATACAACACTGGTACTTGGTTGATTATAGCCCAAGTGGGCCAGCCGACTGATCCAAGGGGGCCACCCCAAGGCCGCCCATCTGCAGGAATTCAAGGCCAAAGTGGTGTTTTAGAATTGGACCCGTCAACCACCGGGATTCTCTCCTCTCCTTTGCGTATCACCACTAACGGCAAACATGTGGGTGGATGTTTATATTCCAGAGGAGGTAAACGGAAAAACAGAACCTTTTCTGGGAGGTACCCTCACCACATACAAGAATCTACACCATGGGGGTTGGAGAATGGTCAATCATCATTTGCCATGTCTGACATCCTAGATGTATGCCCCGGCTTTTATTACCGTTTATATTCGGCCTCATCTGTGGATGAAGGGCTGTGGCAAGACATTACTCAATTTTTGCCGTTCCTCGATTCTTATCTTCACGTTCAGCAGGTGCAACTCATCAGTGAGTGTCCTGGGATGGATGGACATCTAGTGGAATTCTATCACCATGTTTGCCATGTTGTTGGTCACCTCTTTATTAGCTGTCTGACTAGTGGGACTATGCCACGAGGTATGCTGGATGAGCTTATTACACTTACATGTAAGGATCCCAGCCAGTCTGAAGATATTTCTTCCTGGCATCCGACATCTCTCTTGAATGTGAACCCAAAGATTATTTCAAAAGTCCTGTGTGCTCGTTTGGGTGTAATTATGCATCATCTGGTTCACTACACTTAGATGTGTGGCGTGTGGGGTAGAAGTACCAACAAAATCAGGTGCTTCTCAGGGACCTGTTCCATTACAGCATCGACAGGGATATCCCTGCAATATTTGTGTCCCTAGATCAAAGTAAAGTTTTTGATCGAGTTCACCACAAATTTTTTTGGTTTGTTCTGGAGAGACGTGGTTTTCCTCCTGTTTTCGTTTAGGGCATGCAGGCCTATTATGTGACCATTTTGAGGAGGCTCTTGATTAATGGATATCTAACATCTTTCTTTCCCATCTTGCAGGGAGTTTGTCAGGGCTGTCCATTGTCCCCTTTGCTTTATGTGTTGGTGATAGAGTGTGTGTTCTCTTATCTATATCACTGGTTTCAGTGCATGGCCTCCATTTACCAGAGAGTATGGATGTCAAGTATGTTTCCCAAGCAGACATGAACCTTTTCCTTGAGAACTCAACATCCCTTGGCTTAGTACTGGCCATTGCCCATCATTACTCTCAGGCAGGTACTGTGCAGCTCAACTATGCTGAGTCTTGGGCTCGGTAGTTGGGCAAATGGGCCTCGTCTGCTGACTACCCATTTGGACCATACTGGACTTTTTCCCTGGTCACTTTCTTTGGGGTTTGTTTTCTTGAGAGCTCCGAGGTTGCTTGGGGAAGGTGGTGCAGTGTGTTGGTTTGGCAGTTCATTAATACCATTATTGCTCTACTAATTTGTTTGGCAGAGTAGAAGTGGTGAGAGGGAGGAGGATACTCCCCTTGGTCTGGTACCTTGGGGCTATTCTTCCTCTGGATGACTGCACCTCGAGGGCTGTCAAGTAGTATGTCTTTGCCTTCCTGTGGAGTGTCAAGTCTGAGGCTGTGTTTCGGCTTTCTTTGACCTTGCTGCCTTGCATTGGAGGTCTGAGCATCCTATGTGTCCATATCCAGAGTCTTTCTCTCCTCCTGTCTACCACCTTTCGCTGTTTGTCTTCAGAGGGTCATCCCTATTGTCAACTCACCAGATTCTTGGTTGGCACGGGGCTCAGGGTCTTTGGTGTTTCACTGAGGCTAGAAACAATGATGCGTTTTGATCCTCCTTTCTGGTACATGAACTCTGCTGCAGCGGTTCGGCGCTGTCGTGTTGAGTCCGATGATGTTCCAACAGATTCTTGTTCTCTCTATTAAAATTCGTAAATAGGAATCAAAGTAAAACAAGACAAAGTTGAATTTTTGAATTAAAACTTAAACAGCAAGAAATCCAGTTTCTGTGTCTAGTGTACAGCAGTAAGAGTTATGGTTTTGAATTAAGCACAAAGCTACTTAATAGGCTATCTGTGCTCTGCCCACCACGGGTATCGAAACCCGGTTTTTAGCGTTGTACGTCCGCAGACATACCGCTGAGCCACTGGAGGACAAGCAGTGAGAGAAAAATTACACTAATATTAGTGTTAAAAGACACTTTGTAGATACATTGAATGGTCATAACTCGCAAGGATGACTAACAGGTAAGTTCAAACATCAGTATTAGTCACCTGAAGGTGGTCATTTCAGTCCTGGTTGAGTTATTTGACATTATGGCAATTTTATAATTTCATATCCAACTAGCTGTATTTCAAGAAGGAACAATAAAAATGGTTTAACTTATAACTTAAAACTTTAAATAGTGTTAAAAAGGTCAATGGCCTTTGAAAACAAAACATTTCTAAGGTGGACAGTGTCACCATTACTGATGATATTGTCCAATGTTAAGGGTAAAGCTTAGGACAAAACATATCTAAAGTGGTACCGTCGTTGAGTCTCAACAACAACAACAGTAAAATGTGGCTTACTGTGATCCTAGTGTCACACAAACAACACATTGGTGTATCAGTTCCAAATAAAAGAAAATGATGAGTTAAAAACTGTGAACAATGCATAGTCTAGTGTGAGAACAACTTCCTCTTTCTGACCCTTACAGAAGCAAAATGGCAAAAGCCCAATAGACGGTTTTACTTGGTAAAGCTTGTTTTCACGTTGCTCGCTCCACGTCGACTGCCAACTGGTACAGAGCAAAGCCTTAAATACAGAGCCATAGTCCATGTATGGAACAGGCACAACAATGATAGCACCATAGCAGATAGATTTAGCTGCAGTGTTGGCAAGCCCGTTCCCATGAATAACAATATGGCCTGGTATCCAGAAAAACTTTATAGAAGTAGATGTTAAAAAGAAATGGGCCAGTCGGTTTTGAATATTAGCAAGAATAGGGTGAGAAAGAACAAAGCAATTTCAAGGCCAGTAGAGAACTAAGCAATTCAGTATAAATAGTGAAATATAGTACTGCTTAGCTTTTACGTGATCTAGAGCAAGAGAAAGGGCATACAATTCAGCACTGAACACAGAAACTATAGAGGGGATTCTGTGCACAACCATAATAAACCATGGCAGAGCCAACAGAGTCATCTGATTTTGAACCATCCACATAAATAAAAATGAACAGATGGTTCCAAAGATGTTCAGCAAATAAAAGATGGTACCTCCAATTGAGAGTATCTGCTTTTCTCAGATGACTTAAAAAAAGGTCACATTTGAGAACTGTAATAAGCCATGGATACAATAATGTTATCCAAGGACAGACTCAATTTATCCAACTGCACCTGGATACCAAGGCCAAAAGGAACAATGGCAAATTGTCTGTTCTGAAAGAAACATTGGCCAGTGAGGAAGGAAAACACAATCCCTGGTGGGATGCTGTGGCAGTCTGTAGCTACCAATCGATAAACCTCACATTTGACGACTGGCATGAGATGTGAAAGTTGTCAACATAAAGCCCATTTGCAACACTAACATGGAGTTGTTTAGTGATGGCATTAATATTTTGAGCATTACACTTTTCATTATAAACACAGTCCTAAAGGGCTCCAAGTTCCTGTAGGAAAGAATGGGAAAGTGTTGATACTATACGAGCTTGGAATTGCCTATCCATCACTTTTTGTTAAATAGGTAAATTACCATGTGATCGATATAAGTGGAGGTTTTGCAAAATGCCATACCTCCATGTAGTATCACAAATCTTCTCAAGGTCAAAGAATATTAATGCAAGATGTCGTTTGAGAAAGGCCTCTCTGATCAATGTTTCAACTTATATCAGGTAGTCCATGGTGAAGTAATGTTGTCAAAATTCACACTGGATGGGTGAGAGGAGGTTGTTTCATTTGAGGAACCAAACAAGATGAACATTAACCATCCTCTCAGGTCTTACAGAGACAGCTTGTCAAAGCAATTGGACAGCAGTTTGAAGGAATCTTGGGATCCTTCCCAGGCTTAAAAAACGGTAGGACAATAGCCTGGTGAGGCATCAAGAAAAACATTATTCTGCCAACTCCAGTTAAAAACAATCAGAAGAAGCAGAAGATAGATGACAAAGCATCTCTTATTGTATATCATCAGGCTCACCTGATTTACTGCCAGACTGGTGAAGGAAGAGTGAGTTCCACAAGTAAAAAGGGGTGATTAGTCATAGAAACAATCATCTCAAAAGGAAAGCGGTGATCACTGCTTGAGTCTTGATGGCTAAGAAGGTGGAGGAAGAGGCAAAAGTGCTAGATACCTGGCAAAAGCTTTCACCTGGAGTATCAATGATGCTCCACGTATCACCTACTTTCTGGCCCTCAGAGAGGAAGATCTAGAGGGGGACAGAATTATATTGCCCACTGACCTAACAAATAAAGTCCCATATGACTTTGGAACTGGTGATAGAAGATATGCTGGTTGTGAATTAAATCCAAAATTCCTTCTGGCTTTGACATCTTACCAGCCAAGCATAATGGAAAGCAGTGCAGTTCAAGAGTGTGAGATACCTACAAAAAGTATCCCAGATCCGTTTTTGAGCCTTTTGTGCTATGTGGCAGGCAGGATTCCACCACTGACAAGGATATTGTGAGAAAAAGTGTTAAAGTTTAGGAGCACAGTGAGTAGCTACTTTATAATACAATCAGTCACTGCTGCCGCACAGGTGTCTATTGATGGCTTAGACACAATGACAGGATCAAGTTCTGCAAAAGCAGTAAAAGAGGGCCAGTTGGCTTGACATAGTTTCTACCGGGTCGCATGTCATCGACCACAGTCTGTCTCTCAAAATTATAGGAAAACAGTCACTACCTCATGGGTTGTTGTCAACCTCCATGAAAAGTGGGAGAATAGTGAGGGAGAGCAAACTGAGAGATCAGTAGCAGTAAAGGACTGACTAAGTGCATGAAAATATGTATAAGAACAAGTATTGAAAAGAGAAAGGTTGTGATGTGAAAGTATATGTTTACAGAGTAACCCTTCCCATCAATATTAGCGTCTCCTCAGAGGTGAAATATATCTATTAAAGTCCCCAGCATTAGAAAGGGAAATGACAACTGTACAAAGAGAGCATCAATGTCTCATTGATCATAAGTCTTTTCATGAAACCGAACAAACAGTGATGGTACAACCAAAGGAAACACGGATAGCTACGACTTCCAAGGGTGTGTAGAGTGGCAAAAATAGGGTGGGCACATGCTGATCAACCAACAGTGCCACCCCTCCATGTACTCGTCTATCTCACAGCCTGTCATTTCTGCACAAATAAAACTGCTAAAGGCGACTGTATAGGCAGGTTTCCAAAATATTTTCTGTAAAGAAAAATACACAGAATGGTAGAAAGCAATCAGTGCTTTGATGTCATCCAGATTAGAACATAAACCTCGACATTTTCATTGTATCAAAGTGACCATTTTTATTTATGTGTAGATGAATTGGATGGAGAGCAGTATGAACAAAGGTTGCACCCCTCACACCAATATGTTCATGTAAAAAGTATACGTTAGATCCCTGGTCGAGTATGATTGCATGCTACTCTGTAACATGCCCGACTCTTTAAATAATAAAATACAAACATTACAATACACGGCAATCAGGACTGTCTTCCGTTAGCCATGCTGAACTCCCCACTGTTAGATAGATAAAATCTATGACATACCACCTGTAAAAAACACGTTTACTTTAATTAGCCACTAACTTTTATAAATAATCAGTAAACTGTAACCCGCTTTCAGCCAATTTTACCGATTTATCAGCCACCCCTCCTCTTGACAAATGCACATTTCACCCTTTAATACACTTAATTCAATTTACTTATGTCTTCTAACTCAATTTAGTAATGTTTATTATGTCTAATTATCCTTTTTGTTTACAGCTCAGGCCCTAACCACATATATAATTCAGCGTCTGGTGAGTAAAAGTGAATTTTTCTCGGAGCATTCCCAGTTCACTCCCACATCTAAATTGCCGGGTATTAGGATTTACAGATCCCTACCCTTCTGTGTGTGTGTTGTTGTTGTTTTTGTTTTTATCAATATTTACCATCCCGCACATCACGAACTGACCTTTGCCACCAGTCAAAAGCACAGTCTCGTAAACTTAAAATTATTTCGATTTAGCTCTTAATCACTTGCCTAGCATCAAATTTAACTTCGCGAGTAAGGCGAAGAGAAGGACTCTTCTAAAACCCCTCGATTGCTTTCCGTCTCCTCCTGAGGCTCAAAGTGTTAAATCGGACCTGCCTCGATTTTTAGTTAGTTTGGTTTGTGATTTATTATGTGTCTAGTTGACAGTGGTTGTAAGGTGGCAGTTTCGTTTTCTCAACGACTTAAGGTATGTTAATTTTTTTGAAACATCGAGGAGCTCGACAGTGTGTGACACAAGATCACCAAAAATGGTAAGCTAGTAGTACTCGCGGCCAATCTAAAGATAAGGAAATTGACATCATCAGTTAGTTAAGTATAACACCTCTTTAATGTTTTTTTTTGTTTTTTGTACAACACAGGACTTATTGGCCATCCATCTTGTTGTTTCATCTTCTAAACAAAACTAAAACTATTAATTAATTAAAAAAGGGGAATATTAGACAGCCCTCATCATTCATATACATGTACTTATCAAATTTTCTTTTAACCTTACTTAAATTTATGGCCTCTACAGTATCTAAAGGCAATCATTGAAAAAGCAAACCACCTCTTAGAAAAATTAAGCTTGGCTGATGATGACTCCTACCTTGTCAAACGTTATAGTTGTATCCTCTAGTCCTACTAATCTCATTTTCACAAGTGATTCATGATGCACCAACACCATAAATTCCCTATACAAACTTAAACACCTCCATCAGATCACAATCCTTCTTTTTCATGAAAAATAATTTTAAACATTTCAGCCCCTCCTGGTATGTCAACCTCTCCACCCCAGGCACCATTTTAGTAGCCCTTTCCAATGATTCAGTGTCTTTCCTAAGGTAAGGAGTCCGAGGTGAAACACAACATTCCAAATGGGACTTAGCCAGTGACCTGTACAAGAAAACTACAACCCATTTAAAATTCTACAGTATTTTTGTAGATGCAACCTAAAATCCTATTTTTCCTACCACTAGCAACGGCTAATTGCTTGGATGGCTTTAAAGACTGATCAGTGATTACACGTAGATTCCTTTTGTGACACTGTTAGTTATTCCCGTACAAATTATACTTATAATTCAAATTATAACCCACATACATTATCTTGCATTTATTTCAATTAAAACTTCATTTGACATTTCTTTGCCAAACTCAAATGATCTAAATCATTTTTGTAAATCAGTAGTATCCTCTTCACAGCTAGCAATACCCAAGACCTTTAATATCACTTATAAGTTTAAATAACTTATTGACCATTATTTCATCTGTATCATTGAAGTAAATAAAAAAGAAAGGTTTTAAGATGGAAATCTTTCAATCCTATGGTGTCTGCCCACTATTCAAGGAGTTGCGGAAAAAAAAGTAGTAAGTGACTTACATAACCAAGGACCGGCATGGCCAAGCGTGTTAAGGCGTGCGACTCGTAATCTGAGGGTCGCGGGTTCGAATCCCCGTCGCACCAAACATGCTCGCCCTTTCAGCCGTGAGGGCGTTATAATGTGACGGTCAATCCCACTATTCGTTGGTAAAAGAGTAGCCCAAGAGTTGGTGGTGGGTGGTGATGACTAGCTGCTTTTCCTCTGGTCTTACACTCTTAAATTAGGGACGGCTAGCACAGATAGCCCTCGAGTAGCTTTGTGCGAAATTCAAAACAAACAAACAATGCATATCCAATCTTTAACCTCCTTCAAAACTGTTGAGGAAGTATTATCTCACCCAGAAGTTTTATTGTTCTTTAAACTTAATTTTTTTTTATCCAGCTTGAATTAATGCTTGTGTCTAGTTTCAATCTATCAGTTTTCAAGATGATGTAGAATACTGGCTAAATTTTTATGAGTAAAAAAAAAACTAAAGAAGGGATTTTAAGAACCAGCCATCTCATAATAATCTGATATAAGCTGTCTTATATAATCTTGCAAGAGTCCTACCGACATTTTAACATTTTGTTTACCCTTAATGTTAATTTTTATATTTCAAGTCAGTCTTTACTTGCACATACGTTCTTATGCCCTAATTTCCTGTTTCAGTTTTTCTCAAACTTCTATAATCTTTTGAATCTGTCACATCATTTCAAGCCATTTCAAATGTCTTAAATTTATTATGCTTGTATTTAATCTCATACTCTTTGCTAGCCAACTTGAATTTTTACTTGCAACTACAACTATCCCTTTCTCTGTATCAGAAATATATTTAAATTGAATATTTAAGTGCTTTCATGTGCCAGGTACTCATTCTAGAATGAGCTAAAACTATATTTAGAATTTTCAGGTTGAACTAAAATTCCACATGGGTTTACAAAAAAAAAAAGATTCTATACCAGCTCTGATTATTGTACTACATTGTAGTAACTTAGATGTACTAGTGGTGTTTTGATTATTTACCCTCTTGACCAAGATCAAGCATTGTTTGTTGTGTTCCTGGCTACTTGTTCCCTCTTTGTTCTTTGCTTCTAGAGTAGATATAAAGGCTTGACGTTTTGATGTCAGTGGATATAATTATCACCTTGATCAATGGTACTCAACTGCTTAGTAGTGTTGGACAGATCATACTATAGGTTCCAGCTGAAGCCAAGACCTCAATTAATAACAGTGCCATCTAACTCTTTCAAGAGCTTGTTCTCCAATCTTCAGTCTTTTTCTTTGAATAGCAGTGCAAGTATAACTTTTCTCTAAATATATTTCTTTGGCAAAGCTTTTTGCACATCAATGAGAGATGAGAATTTTGTATAAGATTTCTTACGAATGTCATTTCCAATCAGGTTCATAAGAATATCTGTATTTCCTGGAAGTAACAGAGTGCATAAAAATCCTTAATACATTTGAGCAGGATGTAAGCAATCAATTCTTCTTGTTAAGACACTGCAACTTGATGCCTTCCATCGAGCTTCTTCATTTGGAAAGTTTGACATTGTTTATTAGATATCAAAGAAATACTGAATTGAATAAATACCATTCCCACATCCTATTAAGTACTACAATGACTTGAAAGCCATGCTTCTCACTGTTGAGTTCTTGGATGATCTGTATTGTTTCATCAACGTTGCAAAATCCAAGGGATTCTCAGGAGTATTGCTAAATATCCTATCTTCATCACTCTCCAATGTAATAGCATAATCAATCCTTGTGTTTATTTCTTTGTACATTTAATTTACTCTGTGGTTGCTTCCCATCAGCTTTACATGTCATTTTGATATCTGGGTCTAAACTGTTGCATTCACACTGACACCAAAGATACTTCCCACAAATATAGCCTATATGCACTTTATACATGCAAGATATTTATTCTTTTCCTGTACTTATATTGCTTTACCAATGTCAGATCAGTACACTTACTGAATGTCTATCCATCTGTTTTTTCATGAGCTGTGAATATAGTTTTTACACGGGATGCAGAAATTGCCTGCATTTCATCCATCCCAGTTTTGGTAAGTTAAACAAGAAACAAGCTAATCTAGAATCACTCAAAATTAGGTTCTAAAAAATCCTGCATGTCTAACCATTAAAGCACAATTTAAGATGTATTTTAAACATTTCTCAAGTCTGATCAGTCACTCCACATAACTCAACCTCCCAATTCACTCAAGCTCTTAACAAATTATCTCAAAAGGTAAATTAATATGTAACAAATGAAAAAATTAAAATGCCTCCAATTTTCAAATCAAGGGACAGACTCAGATACTGCTTTATATGTATGTGTATTTTTTCACACTATTCATTTTATAATAAAAATCGAATGAAATGTATGTTTCTTGAATTTAAGTCTGTCGTCCTCAATGTTCACTGATAACATCGTCTATTCGTGTCAAGAAATAGTTATCGACCACTGCTGTTTTTGTTAAAGTATTTTATGTTATGAGTAAAAGTCTTTAGCTTTCACTGTTCTTTCTTTAATGAGATAGAATGTATTTCACTCGTTCAATGTCCCATACGACATTGATGGCCCAAACGTTCAGCAACACTCTTTATCCGTGAAGTACGTAAAAAGATGGATTAGCATACATGTCATTCGTGCATTCTTTTTTCTCTTACTCTGATCAAAGTATTTGAAGAATTAACGAAGGAAGACGTTTTACTGCTGTCGCATAGCCAAATAGCAATCGATGGTTTGGAGAATTTATAAAATTAATCTTTTTTTTTTCGTTTAATGTGTTCCTAAATGTTATAAAGTCGTTGTTACTGATGTTTTTCCATAATACATTTAATATGGCCTATTTTGTAAACATGTGTATTAGACTATTCGAAATTCTAATCAGTCGTATAAATCGAAATGAGAATAAAAGATTGTAAATGTTTCATTACGTGAAAAAATATAAGATCGATTTAAATCAACAAAAATAGAAAAATGTCAACTGTACGTGATGGATGTCGAAGAAGATTTCTTTGAAGACCGCCCTCGAAAAGACGTTTTTTGCCTAGGCATCGATAGAAAAATGTACGCGACGGTGAAAAGGGAGCGAAGAGTGTCAAAAGTGCCTCCGTTGAAGAGAGCTAGAAATACAAATTCTAATCGATAATCTTTACTTGAAAACTATAATGATTCCATTGGAAATTTCAAGTGGAATTTGTGGTTTGATTTAGATGTTGGTGAGAGCGCATGATGCTATATATAAGTAAGTTTACAGAAGAAGTCTTGGGGTGGTGGAAAATATTAGTGATCGAGAGACTTTGGAGGCATATAGAACCTGTTGTGGAACATAAACACTAGAATCAGTTTAGAATTAGGTGAGCTGGTAGAGTGCCAGTCATTAACCGAAGTCTCTCTTTGATTTTATACGATCTTTATTCCGAGAAACTTCACAAATCACTTTATCTGTACGTTATTGGTAATGGCATTGATGTGTAATTTCGTCTAATTTTAAAGTGAAACGAAGTACTACTAGGTAAATTAGTAATGTAATTGAAATGACATGGTCGAGACGATATAAAGAGGTATTTTTATGTTTATGTGATTTATACTTCTTCCTGTTTCCTGCAAGGGATCCAAATAAATTTGTGATTAAAAACAACGCTTGACAGTAGGTATTCGGTCCTCGGTAGTATAGTGGTGAGTATCCCCACCTGTCACGCGGGAGACCGGGGTTCGATTCCCCGCCGGGGAGTACGTGTATATTTTCATACCCTTTATTTTAGAAGAAATTCGAATGAAACGAGTGTTTCTTGAATTTTATTCTGTCGTCTTCGATGTTCACTGGTAACATCGTCTATTCGTGTGAAGAAATGAGTATCGAACACTGCTGTTTTGTTAAAGTATTTTATGTTATGAGTAAAAGTCTTTAGATTTCACTGTTCTTTTCTTAATGAGATAGAATGTATTTCACTCGTTCAATGTCCCATACGACATTGATGGCCCAAACGTTCAGCAACACTCTTTATCCGTGAAGTGCGTAATAAGATGGATGAGCATACATGTCATTCGTGCATTCTTTCTTGTCTTACTCTGATCAAAGCTTTTGAAGAATTAACGAAGGAAGACGTTTCACTGCTGTCGCATAGCCAAATAGCAATCGATGGTTTGGAGAATTAAAAAAAAAAAGAGTTTTTTTTTTTCGTTTAATGTCTTCCTAAATGTTATAAAGTCGTTGTTACTGATGTTTTCCATAATACATTTAATATGGCCTATTTTGTAAACATGTGTATTAGACTATTCGAAATTCTAATCAGTCGTATAAATCGAAATGAGAATAAAAGATTGTAAATGTTTCATTACGTGAAAAATATAAGATCGATTTAAATCAACAAAAATAGAAAATGTCAACTGTACGTGATGGATGTCGAAGAAGATTTCTTTGAAGACCGCCCTCGAAAAGACGTTTTTTGCCTAGGCATCGATAGAAAAATGTACGCGACGGTGAAAAGGGAGCGAAGAGTGTCAAAAGTGCCTCCGTTGAAGAGAGCTAGAAATACAAATTCTAATCGATAATCTTTACTTGAAAACTATAATGATTCCAATGGAAATTTCAAGTGGAAATTGTGGTTTGATTTAGATGTTGGTGAGAGAGCGCATGATGCTATATATAAGTAAGTTTACAGAAGAAGTCTTGGGGTGGTGGAAAATATTAGTGATCGAGAGACTTTGGAGGCATATAGAACCTATTGTGGAACATAAACACTAGAATCAGTTTAGAATTAGGTGAGCTGGTAGAGTGCCAGTCATTAACCGAAGTCTCTCTTTGATTTTATACGATCTTTATTCCGAGAAACTTCACAAATCACTTTATCTGTACGTTATTGGTAATGGCATTGATGTGTAATTTCGTCTAATTTTAAAGTGAAACGAAGTACTACTAGGTAAATTAGTAATGTAATTGAAATGACATGGTCGAGACGATATAAAGAGGTATTTTGATGTTTATGTGATTTATACTTCTTCCTGTTTCCTGCAAGGGATCCAAATAAATTTGTGATTAAAAACAACGCTTGACAGTCGGTATTCGGTCCTCGGTATTATAGTGGTGAGTATCCCCGCCTGTCACGCGGGAGACCGGGGTTGGATTACCCGCCGGGGAGTACGTGTATATTTTCATACCCTTTATTTTAGAAGAAATTGAATGAAACGAGTGTTTCTTGAATTTTATTCTGTCGTCTTCGATGTTCACTGGTAACATCGTCTATTCGTGTGAAGAAATGAGTATCGAACACTGCTGTTTTTGTTAAAGTATTTTATGTTATGAGTAAAAGTCTTTAGATTTCACTGTTCTTTTCTTAATGAGATAGAATGTATTTCACTCGTTCAATGTCCCATAAGACATTGATGGCCCAAACGTTCAGCAACACTCTTTATCCGTGAAGTGCGTAATAAGATGGATGAGCATACATGTCATTCGTGCATTCTTTCTTGTCTTACTCTGATCAAAGCTTTTGAAGAATTAACGAAGGAAGACGTTTCACTGCTGTCGCATAGCCAAATAGCAATCGATGGTTTGAAAATTTAAAAAAAAAAAGAGTTTTTTTTTTCGTTTAATGTCTTCCTAAATGTTATAAAGTCGTTGTTACTGATGTTTTTCCATAATACATTTAATATGGCCTATTTTGTAAACATGTGTATTAGACTATTCGAAATTCTAATCAGTCGTATAAATCGAAATGAGAATAAAAGATTGTAAATGTTTCATTACGTGAAAAATATAAGATCGATTTAAATCAACAAAAATAGAAAAATGTCAACTGTACGTGATGGATGTCGAAGAAGATTTCTTTGAAGACCGCCCTCGAAAAGACGTTTTTTGCCTAGGCATCGATAGAAAAATGTACGCGACGGTGAAAAGGGAGCGAAGAGTGTCAAAAGTGCCTCCGTTGAAGAGAGCTAGAAATACAAATTCTAATCGATAATCTTTACTTGAAAACTATAATGATTCCAATGGAAATTTCAAGTGGAATTTGTGGTTTGATTTAGATGTTGGTGAGAGAGCGCATGATGCTATATATAAGTAAGTTTACAGAAGAAGTCTTGGGGTGGTGGAAAATATTAGTGATCGAGAGACTTTGGAGGCATATAGAACCTATTGTGGAACATAAACACTAGAATCAGTTTAGAATTAGGTGAGCTGGTAGAGTGCCAGTCATTAACCGAAGTCTCTCTTTGATTTTATACGATCTTTATTCCGAGAAACTTCACAAATCACTTTATCTGTACGTTATTGGTAATGGCATTGATGTGTAATTTCGTCTAATTTTAAAGTGAAACGAAGTACTACTAGGTAAATTAGTAATGTAATTGAAATGACATGGTCGAGACGATATAAAGAGGTATTTTTATGTTTATGTGATTTATACTTCTTCCTGTTTCCTGCAAGGGATCCAAATAAATTTGTGATTAAAAACAACGCTTGACAGTAGGTATTCGGTCCTCGGTAGTATAGTGGTGAGTATCCCCGCCTGTCACGCGGGAGACCGGGTTCGATTCCCCGCCGGGGAGTACGTGTATATTTTCATACCCTTTATTTTAGAAGAAATTCGAATGAAACGAGTGTTTCTTGAATTTTATTCTGTCGTCTTCGATGTTCACTGGTAACATCGTCTATTCGTGTGAAGAAATGAGTATCGAACACTGCTGTTTTGTTAAAGTATTTTATGTTATGAGTAAAAGTCTTTAGATTTCACTGTTCTTTTCTTAATGAGATAGAATGTATTTCACTCGTTCAATGTCCCATACGACATTGATGGCCCAAACGTTCAGCAACACTCTTTATCCGTGAAGTGCGTAATAAGATGGATGAGCATACATGTCATTCGTGCATTCTTTCTTGTCTTACTCTGATCAAAGTTTTGAAGAATTAACGAAGGAAGACGTTTCACTGCTGTCGCATAGCCAAATAGCAATCGATGGTTTGGAGAATTAAAAAAAAAAAAAAGTTTTTTTTTTCGTTTAATGTCTTCCTAAATGTTATAAAGTCGTTGTTACTGATGTTTTTCCATAATACATTTAATATGGCCTATTTTGTAAACATGTGTATTAGACTATTCGAAATTCTAATCAGTCGTATAAATCGAAATGAGAATAAAAGATTGTAAATGTTTCATTACGTGAAAAATATAAGATCGATTTAAATCAACAAAAATAGAAAAATGTCAACTGTACGTGATGGATGTCGAAGAAGATTTCTTTGAAGACCGCCCTCGAAAAGACGTTTTTTGCCTAGGCATCGATAGAAAAATGTACGCGACGGTGAAAAGGGAGCGAAGAGTGTCAAAAGTGCCTCCGTTGAAGAGAGCTAGAAATACAAATTCTAATCGATAATCTTTACTTGAAAACTATAATGATTCCAATGGAAATTTCAAGTGGAATTTGTGGTTTGATTTAGATGTTGGTGAGAGAGCGCATGATGCTATATATAAGTAAGTTTACAGAAGAAGTCTTGGGGTGGTGGAAAATATTAGTGATCGAGAGACTTTGGAGGCATATAGAACCTATTGTGGAACATAAACACTAGAATCAGTTTAGAATTAGGTGAGCTGGTAGAGTGCCAGTCATTAACCGAAGTCTCTCTTTGATTTTATACGATCTTTATTCCGAGAAACTTCACAAATCACTTTATCTGTACGTTATTGGTAATGGCATTGATGTGTAATTTCGTCTAATTTTAAAGTGAAACGAAGTACTACTAGGTAAATTAGTAATGTAATTGAAATGACATGGTCGAGACGATATAAAGAGGTATTTTGATGTTTATGTGATTTATACTTCTTCCTGTTTCCTGCAAGGGATCCAAATAAATTTGTGATTAAAAACAACGCTTGACAGTAGGTATTCGGTCCTCGGTAGTATAGTGGTGAGTATCCCCGCCTGTCACGCGGGAGACCGGGTTCGATTCCCCGCCGGGGAGTACGTGTATATTTTCATACCCTTTATTTTAGAAGAAATTCGAATGAAACGAGTGTTTCTTGAATTTTATTCTGTCGTCTTCGATGTTCACTGGTAACATCGTCTATTCGTGTGAAGAAATGAGTATCGAACACTGCTGTTTTGTTAAAGTATTTTATGTTATGAGTAAAAGTCTTTAGATTTCACTGTTCTTTTCTTAATGAGATAGAATGTATTTCACTCGTTCAATGTCCCATACGACATTGATGGCCCAAACGTTCAGCAACACTCTTTATCCGTGAAGTGCGTAATAAGATGGATGAGCATACATGTCATTCGTGCATTCTTTCTTGTCTTACTCTGATCAAAGCTTTTGAAGAATTAACGAAGGAAGACGTTTCACTGCTGTCGCATAGCCAAATAGCAATCGATGGTTTGAGAATTAAAAAAAAAAAAGTTTTTTTTTTCGTTTAATGTCTTCCTAAATGTTATAAAGTCGTTGTTACTGATGTTTTTCCATAATACATTTAATATGGCCTATTTTGTAAACATGTGTATTAGACTATTCGAAATTCTAATCAGTCGTATAAATCGAAATGAGAATAAAAGATTGTAAATGTTTCATTACGTGAAAAATATAAGATCGATTTAAATCAACAAAAATAGAAAAATGTCAACTGTACGTGATGGATGTCGAAGAAGATTTCTTTGAAGACCGCCCTCGAAAAGACGTTTTTTGCCTAGGCATCGATAGAAAAATGTACGCGACGGTGAAAAGGGAGCGAAGAGTGTCAAAAGTGCCTCCGTTGAAGAGAGCTAGAAATACAAATTCTAATCGATAATCTTTACTTGAAAACTATAATGATTCCAATGGAAATTTCAAGTGGAATTTGTGGTTTGATTTAGATGTTGGTGAGAGAGCGCATGATGCTATATATAAGTAAGTTTACAGAAGAAGTCTTGGGGTGGTGGAAAATATTAGTGATCGAGAGACTTTGGAGGCATATAGAACCTATTGTGGAACATAAACACTAGAATCAGTTTAGAATTAGGTGAGCTGGTAGAGTGCCAGTCATTAACCGAAGTCTCTCTTTGATTTTATACGATCTTTATTCCGAGAAACTTCACAAATCACTTTATCTGTACGTTATTGGTAATGGCATTGATGTGTAATTTCGTCTAATTTTAAAGTGAAACGAAGTACTACTAGGTAAATTAGTAATGTAATTGAAATGACATGGTCGAGACGATATAAAGAGGTATTTTTATGTTTATGTGATTTATACTTCTTCCTGTTTCCTGCAAGGGATCCAAATAAATTTGTGATTAAAAACAACGCTTGACAGTAGGTATTCGGTCCTCGGTAGTATAGTGGTGAGTATCCCCGCCTGTCACGCGGGAGACCGGGTTCGATTCCCCGCCGGGGAGTACGTGTATATTTTCATACCCTTTATTTTAGAAGAAATTGAATGAAACGAGTGTTTCTTGAATTTTATTCTGTCGTCTTCGATGTTCACTGGTAACATCGTCTATTCGTGTGAAGAAATGAGTATCGAACACTGCTGTTTTGTTAAAGTATTTTATGTTATGAGTAAAAGTCTTTAGATTTCACTGTTCTTTTCTTAATGAGATAGAATGTATTTCACTCGTTCAATGTCCCATACGACATTGATGGCCCAAACGTTCAGCAACACTCTTTATCCGTGAAGTGCGTAATAAGATGGATGAGCATACATGTCATTCGTGCATTCTTTCTTGTCTTACTCTGATCAAAGCTTTTGAAGAATTAACGAAGGAAGACGTTTCACTGCTGTCGCATAGCCAAATAGCAATCGATGGTTTGAGAGAAAAAAAAAAAAAGAGTTTTTTTTTCGTTTAATGTCTTCCTAAATGTTATAAAGTCGTTGTTACTGATGTTTTTCCATAATACATTTAATATGGCCTATTTTGTAAACATGTGTATTAGACTATTCGAAATTCTAATCAGTCGTATAAATCGAAATGAGAATAAAAGATTGTAAATGTTTCATTACGTGAAAAATATAAGATCGATTTAAATCAACAAAAATAGAAAAATGTCAACTGTACGTGATGGATGTCGAAGAAGATTTCTTTGAAGACCGCCCTCGAAAAGACGTTTTTTGCCTAGGCATCGATAGAAAAATGTACGCGACGGTGAAAAGGGAGCGAAGAGTGTCAAAAGTGCCTCCGTTGAAGAGAGCTAGAAATACAAATTCTAATCGATAATCTTTACTTGAAAACTATAATGATTCCAATGGAAATTTCAAGTGGAATTTGTGGTTTGATTTAGATGTTGGTGAGAGAGCGCATGATGCTATATATAAGTAAGTTTACAGAAGAAGTCTTGGGGTGGTGGAAAATATTAGTGATCGAGAGACTTTGGAGGCATATAGAACCTATTGTGGAACATAAACACTAGAATCAGTTTAGAATTAGGTGAGCTGGTAGAGTGCCAGTCATTAACCGAAGTCTCTCTTTGATTTTATACGATCTTTATTCCGAGAAACTTCACAAATCACTTTATCTGTACGTTATTGGTAATGGCATTGATGTGTAATTTCGTCTAATTTTAAAGTGAAACGAAGTACTACTAGGTAAATTAGTAATGTAATTGAAATGACATGGTCGAGACGATATAAAGAGGTATTTTTATGTTTATGTGATTTATACTTCTTCCTGTTTCCTGCAAGGGATCCAAATAAATTTGTGATTAAAAACAACGCTTGACAGTAGGTATTCGGTCCTCGGTAGTATAGTGGTGAGTATCCCCGCCTGTCACGCGGGAGACCGGGGTTCGATTCCCCGCCGGGGAGTACGTGTATATTTTCATACCCTTTATTTTAGAAGAAATTGAATGAAACGAGTGTTTCTTGAATTTTATTCTGTCGTCTTCGATGTTCACTGGTAACATCGTCTATTCGTGTGAAGAAATGAGTATCGAACACTGCTGTTTTGTTAAAGTATTTTATGTTATGAGTAAAAGTCTTTAGATTTCACTGTTCTTTTCTTAATGAGATAGAATGTATTTCACTCGTTCAATGTCCCATACGACATTGATGGCCCAAACGTTCAGCAACACTCTTTATCCGTGAAGTGCGTAATAAGATGGATGAGCATACATGTCATTCGTGCATTCTTTCTTGTCTTACTCTGATCAAAGCTTTTGAAGAATTAACGAAGGAAGACGTTTCACTGCTGTCGCATAGCCAAATAGCAATCGATGGTTTGAAAAATTAAAAAAAAAGAGTTTTTTTTTTTCGTTTAATGTCTTCCTAAATGTTATAAAGTCGTTGTTACTGATGTTTTTCCATAATACATTTAATATGGCCTATTTTGTAAACATGTGTATTAGACTATTCGAAATTCTAATCAGTCGTATAAATCGAAATGAGAATAAAAGATTGTAAATGTTTCATTACGTGAAAAATATAAGATCGATTTAAATCAACAAAAATAGAAAAATGTCAACTGTACGTGATGGATGTCGAAGAAGATTTCTTTGAAGACCGCCCTCGAAAAGACGTTTTTTGCCTAGGCATCGATAGAAAAATGTACGCGACGGTGAAAAGGGAGCGAAGAGTGTCAAAAGTGCCTCCGTTGAAGAGAGCTAGAAATACAAATTCTAATCGATAATCTTTACTTGAAAACTATAATGATTCCAATGGAAATTTCAAGTGGAATTTGTGGTTTGATTTAGATGTTGGTGAGAGAGCGCATGATGCTATATATAAGTAAGTTTACAGAAGAAGTCTTGGGGTGGTGGAAAATATTAGTGATCGAGAGACTTTGGAGGCATATAGAACCTATTGTGGAACATAAACACTAGAATCAGTTTAGAATTAGGTGAGCTGGTAGAGTGCCAGTCATTAACCGAAGTCTCTCTTTGATTTTATACGATCTTTATTCCGAGAAACTTCACAAATCACTTTATCTGTACGTTATTGGTAATGGCATTGATGTGTAATTTCGTCTAATTTTAAAGTGAAACGAAGTACTACTAGGTAAATTAGTAATGTAATTGAAATGACATGGTCGAGACGATATAAAGAGGTATTTTTATGTTTATGTGATTTATACTTCTTCCTGTTTCCTGCAAGGGATCCAAATAAATTTGTGATTAAAAACAACGCTTGACAGTAGGTATTCGGTCCTCGGTAGTATAGTGGTGAGTATCCCCGCCTGTCACGCGGGAGACCGGGGTTCGATTCCCCGCCGGGGAGTACGTGTATATTTTCATACCCTTTATTTTAGAAGAAATTGAATGAAACGAGTGTTTCTTGAATTTTATTCTGTCGTCTTCGATGTTCACTGGTAACATCGTCTATTCGTGTGAAGAAATGAGTATCGAACACTGCTGTTTTTGTTAAAGTATTTTATGTTATGAGTAAAAGTCTTTAGATTTCACTGTTCTTTTCTTAATGAGATAGAATGTATTTCACTCGTTCAATGTCCCATACGACATTGATGGCCCAAACGTTCAGCAACACTCTTTATCCGTGAAGTGCGTAATAAGATGGATGAGCATACATGTCATTCGTGCATTCTTTCTTGTCTTACTCTGATCAAAGCTTTTGAAGAATTAACGAAGGAAGACGTTTCACTGCTGTCGCATAGCCAAATAGCAATCGATGGTTTGAGAAGAAAAAAAAAAAAAAAGTTTTTTTTTTCGTTTAATGTCTTCCTAAATGTTATAAAGTCGTTGTTACTGATGTTTTTCCATAATACATTTAATATGGCCTATTTTGTAAACATGTGTATTAGACTATTCGAAATTCTAATCAGTCGTATAAATCGAAATGAGAATAAAAGATTGTAAATGTTTCATTACGTGAAAAATATAAGATCGATTTAAATCAACAAAAATAGAAAAATGTCAACTGTACGTGATGGATGTCGAAGAAGATTTCTTTGAAGACCGCCCTCGAAAAGACGTTTTTTGCCTAGGCATCGATAGAAAAATGTACGCGACGGTGAAAAGGGAGCGAAGAGTGTCAAAAGTGCCTCCGTTGAAGAGAGCTAGAAATACAAATTCTAATCGATAATCTTTACTTGGAAACTATAATGATTCCAATGGAAATTTCAAGTGGAATGTGATGGTTTGATTTAGATGTTGGTGAGAGAGCGCATGATGCTATATATAAGTAAGTTTACAGAAGAAGTCTTGGGGTGGTGGAAAATATTAGTGATCGAGAGACTTTGGAGGCATATAGAACCTATTGTGGAACATAAACACTAGAATCAGTTTAGAATTAGGTGAGCTGGTAGAGTGCCAGTCATTAACCGAAGTCTCTCTTTGATTTTATACGATCTTTATTCCGAGAAACTTCACAAATCACTTTATCTGTACGTTATTGGTAATGGCATTGATGTGTAATTTCGTCTAATTTTAAAGTGAAACGAAGTACTACTAGGTAAATTAGTAATGTAATTGAAATGACATGGTCGAGACGATATAAAGAGGTATTTTGATGTTTATGTGATTTATACTTCTTCCTGTTTCCTGCAAGGGATCCAAATAAATTTGTGATTAAAAACAACGCTTGACAGTAGGTATTCGGTCCTCGGTAGTATAGTGGTGAGTATCCCCGCCTGTCACGCGGGAGACCGGGGTTCGATTCCCCGCCGGGGAGTACGTGTATATTTTCATACCCTTTATTTTAGAAGAAATTCGAATGAAACGAGTGTTTCTTGAATTTTATTCTGTCGTCTTCGATGTTCACTGGTAACATCGTCTATTCGTGTGAAGAAATGAGTATCGAACACTGCTGTTTTTGTTAAAGTATTTTATGTTATGAGTAAAAGTCTTTAGATTTCACTGTTCTTTTCTTAATGAGATAGAATGTATTTCACTCGTTCAATGTCCCATACGACATTGATGGCCCAAACGTTCAGCAACACTCTTTATCCGTGAAGTGCGTAATAAGATGGATGAGCATACATGTCATTCGTGCATTCTTTCTTGTCTTACTCTGATCAAAGCTTTTGAAGAATTAACGAAGGAAGACGTTTCACTGCTGTCGCATAGCCAAATAGCAATCGATGGTTTGAAAATTAAAAAAAAAAAGAGTTTTTTTTTTCGTTTAATGTCTTCCTAAATGTTATAAAGTCGTTGTTACTGATGTTTTTCCATAATACATTTAATATGGCCTATTTTGTAAACATGTGTATTAGACTATTCGAAATTCTAATCAGTCGTATAAATCGAAATGAGAATAAAAGATTGTAAATGTTTCATTACGTGAAAAAATATAAGATCGATTTAAATCAACAAAAATAGAAAAATGTCAACTGTACGTGATGGATGTCGAAGAAGATTTCTTTGAAGACCGCCCTCGAAAAGACGTTTTTTGCCTAGGCATCGATAGAAAAATGTACGCGACGGTGAAAAGGGAGCGAAGAGTGTCAAAAGTGCCTCCGTTGAAGAGAGCTAGAAATACAAATTCTAATCGATAATCTTTACTTGAAAACTATAATGATTCCAATGGAAATTTCAAGTGGAAATTGATGGTTTGATTTAGATGTTGGTGAGAGAGCGCATGATGCTATATATAAGTAAGTTTACAGAAGAAGTCTTGGGGTGGTGGAAAATATTAGTGATCGAGAGACTTTGGAGGCATATAGAACCTATTGTGGAACATAAACACTAGAATCAGTTTAGAATTAGGTGAGCTGGTAGAGTGCCAGTCATTAACCGAAGTCTCTCTTTGATTTTATACGATCTTTATTCCGAGAAACTTCACAAATCACTTTATCTGTACGTTATTGGTAATGGCATTGATGTGTAATTTCGTCTAATTTTAAAGTGAAACGAAGTACTACTAGGTAAATTAGTAATGTAATTGAAATGACATGGTCGAGACGATATAAAGAGGTATTTTGATGTTTATGTGATTTATACTTCTTCCTGTTTCCTGCAAGGGATCCAAATAAATTTGTGATTAAAACAACGCTTGACAGTAGGTATTCGGTCCTCGGTAGTATAGTGGTGAGTATCCCCGCCTGTCACGCGGGAGACCGGGTTCGATTCCCGCCGGGGAGTACGTGTATATTTTCATACCCTTTATTTTAGAAGAAATTGAATGAAACGAGTGTTTCTTGAATTTTATTCTGTCGTCTTCGATGTTCACTGGTAACATCGTCTATTCGTGTGAAGAAATGAGTATCGAACACTGCTGTTTTGTTAAAGTATTTTATGTTATGAGTAAAAGTCTTTAGATTTCACTGTTCTTTTCTTAATGAGATAGAATGTATTTCACTCGTTCAATGTCCCATACGACATTGATGGCCCAAACGTTCAGCAACACTCTTTATCCGTGAAGTGCGTAATAAGATGGATGAGCATACATGTCATTCGTGCATTCTTTCTTGTCTTACTCTGATCAAAGCTTTTGAAGAATTAACGAAGGAAGACGTTTCACTGCTGTCGCATAGCCAAATAGCAATCGATGGTTTGGAGAATAAAAAAAAAAAAAGAGTTTTTTTTTTCGTTTAATGTCTTCCTAAATGTTATAAAGTCGTTGTTACTGATGTTTTTCCATAATACATTTAATATGGCCTATTTTGTAAACATGTGTATTAGACTATTCGAAATTCTAATCAGTCGTATAAATCGAAATGAGAATAAAAGATTGTAAATGTTTCATTACGTGAAAAATATAAGATCGATTTAAATCAACAAAAATAGAAAAATGTCAACTGTACGTGATGGATGTCGAAGAAGATTTCTTTGAAGACCGCCCTCGAAAAGACGTTTTTTGCCTAGGCATCGATAGAAAAATGTACGCGACGGTGAAAAGGGAGCGAAGAGTGTCAAAAGTGCCTCCGTTGAAGAGAGCTAGAAATACAAATTCTAATCGATAATCTTTACTTGAAAACTATAATGATTCCAATGGAAATTTCAAGTGGAAATTGATGGTTTGATTTAGATGTTGGTGAGAGAGCGCATGATGCTATATATAAGTAAGTTTACAGAAGAAGTCTTGGGGTGGTGGAAAATATTAGTGATCGAGAGACTTTGGAGGCATATAGAACCTATTGTGGAACATAAACACTAGAATCAGTTTAGAATTAGGTGAGCTGGTAGAGTGCCAGTCATTAACCGAAGTCTCTCTTTGATTTTATACGATCTTTATTCCGAGAAACTTCACAAATCACTTTATCTGTACGTTATTGGTAATGGCATTGATGTGTAATTTCGTCTAATTTTAAAGTGAAACGAAGTACTACTAGGTAAATTAGTAATGTAATTGAAATGACATGGTCGAGACGATATAAAGAGGTATTTTGATGTTTATGTGATTTATACTTCTTCCTGTTTCCTGCAAGGGATCCAAATAAATTTGTGATTAAAACAACGCTTGACAGTAGGTATTCGGTCCTCGGTAGTATAGTGGTGAGTATCCCCGCCTGTCACGCGGGAGACCGGGTTCGATTCCCGCCGGGGAGTACGTGTATATTTTCATACCCTTTATTTTAGAAGAAATTCGAATGAAACGAGTGTTTCTTGAATTTTATTCTGTCGTCTTCGATGTTCACTGGTAACATCGTCTATTCGTGTGAAGAAATGAGTATCGAACACTGCTGTTTTGTTAAAGTATTTTATGTTATGAGTAAAAGTCTTTAGATTTCACTGTTCTTTTCTTAATGAGATAGAATGTATTTCACTCGTTCAATGTCCCATACGACATTGATGGCCCAAACGTTCAGCAACACTCTTTATCCGTGAAGTGCGTAATAAGATGGATGAGCATACATGTCATTCGTGCATTCTTTCTTGTCTTACTCTGATCAAAGCTTTTGAAGAATTAACGAAGGAAGACGTTTCACTGCTGTCGCATAGCCAAATAGCAATCGATGGTTTGAGAATTAAAAAAAAAAAAGAGTTTTTTTTTCGTTTAATGTCTTCCTAAATGTTATAAAGTCGTTGTTACTGATGTTTTCCATAATACATTTAATATGGCCTATTTTGTAAACATGTGTATTAGACTATTCGAAATTCTAATCAGTCGTATAAATCGAAATGAGAATAAAAGATTGTAAATGTTTCATTACGTGAAAAATATAAGATCGATTTAAATCAACAAAAATAGAAAAATGTCAACTGTACGTGATGGATGTCGAAGAAGATTTCTTTGAAGACCGCCCTCGAAAAGACGTTTTTGCCTAGGCATCGATAGAAAAATGTACGCGACGGTGAAAAGGGAGCGAAGAGTGTCAAAAGTGCCTCCGTTGAAGAGAGCTAGAAATACAAATTCTAATCGATAATCTTTACTTGAAAACTATAATGATTCCAATGGAAATTTCAAGTGGAAATTGATGGTTTGATTTAGATGTTGGTGAGAGAGCGCATGATGCTATATATAAGTAAGTTTACAGAAGAAGTCTTGGGGTGGTGGAAAATATTAGTGATCGAGAGACTTTGGAGGCATATAGAACCTATTGTGGAACATAAACACTAGAATCAGTTTAGAATTAGGTGAGCTGGTAGAGTGCCAGTCATTAACCGAAGTCTCTCTTTGATTTTATACGATCTTTATTCCGAGAAACTTCACAAATCACTTTATCTGTACGTTATTGGTAATGGCATTGATGTGTAATTTCGTCTAATTTTAAAGTGAAACGAAGTACTACTAGGTAAATTAGTAATGTAATTGAAATGACATGGTCGAGACGATATAAAGAGGTATTTTGATGTTTATGTGATTTATACTTCTTCCTGTTTCCTGCAAGGGATCCAAATAAATTTGTGATTAAAACAACGCTTGACAGTAGGTATTCGGTCCTCGGTAGTATAGTGGTGAGTATCCCCGCCTGTCACGCGGGAGACCGGGTTCGATTCCCCGCCGGGGAGTACGTGTATATTTTCATACCCTTTATTTTAGAAGAAATTGAATGAAACGAGTGTTTCTTGAATTTTATTCTGTCGTCTTCGATGTTCACTGGTAACATCGTCTATTCGTGTGAAGAAATGAGTATCGAACACTGCTGTTTTGTTAAAGTATTTTATGTTATGAGTAAAAGTCTTTAGATTTCACTGTTCTTTTCTTAATGAGATAGAATGTATTTCACTCGTTCAATGTCCCATACGACATTGATGGCCCAAACGTTCAGCAACACTCTTTATCCGTGAAGTGCGTAATAAGATGGATGAGCATACATGTCATTCGTGCATTCTTTCTTGTCTTACTCTGATCAAAGCTTTTGAAGAATTAACGAAGGAAGACGTTTCACTGCTGTCGCATAGCCAAATAGCAATCGATGGTTTGGAGAATTAAAAAAAAAAAAAGAGTTTTTTTTTTCGTTTAATGTCTTCCTAAATGTTATAAAGTCGTTGTTACTGATGTTTTTCCATAATACATTTAATATGGCCTATTTTGTAAACATGTGTATTAGACTATTCGAAATTCTAATCAGTCGTATAAATCGAAATGAGAATAAAAGATTGTAAATGTTTCATTACGTGAAAAAATATAAGATCGATTTAAATCAACAAAAATAGAAAAATGTCAACTGTACGTGATGGATGTCGAAGAAGATTTCTTTGAAGACCGCCCTCGAAAAGACGTTTTTTGCCTAGGCATCGATAGAAAAATGTACGCGACGGTGAAAAGGGAGCGAAGAGTGTCAAAAGTGCCTCCGTTGAAGAGAGCTAGAAATACAAATTCTAATCGATAATCTTTACTTGGAAACTATAATGATTCCAATGGAAATTTCAAGTGGAAATTGATGGTTTGATTTAGATGTTGGTGAGAGAGCGCATGATGCTATATATAAGTAAGTTTACAGAAGAAGTCTTGGGGTGGTGGAAAATATTAGTGATCGAGAGACTTTGGAGGCATATAGAACCTATTGTGGAACATAAACACTAGAATCAGTTTAGAATTAGGTGAGCTGGTAGAGTGCCAGTCATTAACCGAAGTCTCTCTTTGATTTTATACGATCTTTATTCCGAGAAACTTCACAAATCACTTTATCTGTACGTTATTGGTAATGGCATTGATGTGTAATTTCGTCTAATTTTAAAGTGAAACGAAGTACTACTAGGTAAATTAGTAATGTAATTGAAATGACATGGTCGAGACGATATAAAGAGGTATTTTGATGTTTATGTGATTTATACTTCTTCCTGTTTCCTGCAAGGGATCCAAATAAATTTGTGATTAAAACAACGCTTGACAGTAGGTATTCGGTCCTCGGTAGTATAGTGGTGAGTATCCCCGCCTGTCACGCGGGAGACCGGGTTCGATTCCCGCCGGGGAGTACGTGTATATTTTCATACCCTTTATTTTAGAAGAAATTGAATGAAACGAGTGTTTCTTGAATTTTATTCTGTCGTCTTCGATGTTCACTGGTAACATCGTCTATTCGTGTGAAGAAATGAGTATCGAACACTGCTGTTTTGTTAAAGTATTTTATGTTATGAGTAAAAGTCTTTAGATTTCACTGTTCTTTTCTTAATGAGATAGAATGTATTTCACTCGTTCAATGTCCCATACGACATTGATGGCCCAAACGTTCAGCAACACTCTTTATCCGTGAAGTGCGTAATAAGATGGATGAGCATACATGTCATTCGTGCATTCTTTCTTGTCTTACTCTGATCAAAGCTTTTGAAGAATTAACGAAGGAAGACGTTTCACTGCTGTCGCATAGCCAAATAGCAATCGATGGTTTGAGAATTAAAAAAAAAAAAAGTTTTTTTTTTCGTTTAATGTCTTCCTAAATGTTATAAAGTCGTTGTTACTGATGTTTTTCCATAATACATTTAATATGGCCTATTTTGTAAACATGTGTATTAGACTATTCGAAATTCTAATCAGTCGTATAAATCGAAATGAGAATAAAAGATTGTAAATGTTTCATTACGTGAAAAAATATAAGATCGATTTAAATCAACAAAAATAGAAAAATGTCAACTGTACGTGATGGATGTCGAAGAAGATTTCTTTGAAGACCGCCCTCGAAAAGACGTTTTTTGCCTAGGCATCGATAGAAAAATGTACGCGACGGTGAAAAGGGAGCGAAGAGTGTCAAAAGTGCCTCCGTTGAAGAGAGCTAGAAATACAAATTCTAATCGATAATCTTTACTTGGAAACTATAATGATTCCAATGGAAATTTCAAGTGGAAATTGATGGTTTGATTTAGATGTTGGTGAGAGAGCGCATGATGCTATATATAAGTAAGTTTACAGAAGAAGTCTTGGGGTGGTGGAAAATATTAGTGATCGAGAGACTTTGGAGGCATATAGAACCTATTGTGGAACATAAACACTAGAATCAGTTTAGAATTAGGTGAGCTGGTAGAGTGCCAGTCATTAACCGAAGTCTCTCTTTGATTTTATACGATCTTTATTCCGAGAAACTTCACAAATCACTTTATCTGTACGTTATTGGTAATGGCATTGATGTGTAATTTCGTCTAATTTTAAAGTGAAACGAAGTACTACTAGGTAAATTAGTAATGTAATTGAAATGACATGGTCGAGACGATATAAAGAGGTATTTTGATGTTTATGTGATTTATACTTCTTCCTGTTTCCTGCAAGGGATCCAAATAAATTTGTGATTAAAACAACGCTTGACAGTAGGTATTCGGTCCTCGGTAGTATAGTGGTGAGTATCCCCGCCTGTCACGCGGGAGACCGGGGTTCGATTCCCGCCGGGGAGTACGTGTATATTTTCATACCCTTTATTTTAGAAGAAATTTGAATGAAACGAGTGTTTCTTGAATTTTATTCTGTCGTCTTCGATGTTCACTGGTAACATCGTCTATTCGTGTGAAGAAATGAGTATCGAACACTGCTGTTTTGTTAAAGTATTTTATGTTATGAGTAAAAGTCTTTAGATTTCACTGTTCTTTTCTTAATGAGATAGAATGTATTTCACTCGTTCAATGTCCCATACGACATTGATGGCCCAAACGTTCAGCAACACTCTTTATCCGTGAAGTGCGTAATAAGATGGATGAGCATACATGTCATTCGTGCATTCTTTCTTGTCTTACTCTGATCAAAGCTTTTGAAGAATTAACGAAGGAAGACGTTTCACTGCTGTCGCATAGCCAAATAGCAATCGATGGTTTGGAGAATTAAAAAAAAAAAAAGAGTTTTTTTTTTCGTTTAATGTCTTCCTAAATGTTATAAAGTCGTTGTTACTGATGTTTTTCCATAATACATTTAATATGGCCTATTTTGTAAACATGTGTATTAGACTATTCGAAATTCTAATCAGTCGTATAAATCGAAATGAGAATAAAAGATTGTAAATGTTTCATTACGTGAAAAAATATAAGATCGATTTAAATCAACAAAAATAGAAAAATGTCAACTGTACGTGATGGATGTCGAAGAAGATTTCTTTGAAGACCGCCCTCGAAAAGACGTTTTTTGCCTAGGCATCGATAGAAAAATGTACGCGACGGTGAAAAGGGAGCGAAGAGTGTCAAAAGTGCCTCCGTTGAAGAGAGCTAGAAATACAAATTCTAATCGATAATCTTTACTTGGAAACTATAATGATTCCAATGGAAATTTCAAGTGGAAATTGATGGTTTGATTTAGATGTTGGTGAGAGAGCGCATGATGCTATATATAAGTAAGTTTACAGAAGAAGTCTTGGGGTGGTGGAAAATATTAGTGATCGAGAGACTTTGGAGGCATATAGAACCTATTGTGGAACATAAACACTAGAATCAGTTTAGAATTAGGTGAGCTGGTAGAGTGCCAGTCATTAACCGAAGTCTCTCTTTGATTTTATACGATCTTTATTCCGAGAAACTTCACAAATCACTTTATCTGTACGTTATTGGTAATGGCATTGATGTGTAATTTCGTCTAATTTTAAAGTGAAACGAAGTACTACTAGGTAAATTAGTAATGTAATTGAAATGACATGGTCGAGACGATATAAAGAGGTATTTTGATGTTTATGTGATTTATACTTCTTCCTGTTTCCTGCAAGGGATCCAAATAAATTTGTGATTAAAACAACGCTTGACAGTAGGTATTCGGTCCTCGGTAGTATAGTGGTGAGTATCCCCGCCTGTCACGCGGGAGACCGGGGTTCGATTCCCGCCGGGGAGTACGTGTATATTTTCATACCCTTTATTTTAGAAGAAATTGAATGAAACGAGTGTTTCTTGAATTTTATTCTGTCGTCTTCGATGTTCACTGGTAACATCGTCTATTCGTGTGAAGAAATGAGTATCGAACACTGCTGTTTTGTTAAAGTATTTTATGTTATGAGTAAAAGTCTTTAGATTTCACTGTTCTTTTCTTAATGAGATAGAATGTATTTCACTCGTTCAATGTCCCATACGACATTGATGGCCCAAACGTTCAGCAACACTCTTTATCCGTGAAGTGCGTAATAAGATGGATGAGCATACATGTCATTCGTGCATTCTTTCTTGTCTTACTCTGATCAAAGCTTTTGAAGAATTAACGAAGGAAGACGTTTCACTGCTGTCGCATAGCCAAATAGCAATCGATGGTTTGAGAATTAAAAAAAAAAAAAAGAGTTTTTTTTTCGTTTAATGTCTTCCTAAATGTTATAAAGTCGTTGTTACTGATGTTTTTCCATAATACATTTAATATGGCCTATTTTGTAAACATGTGTATTAGACTATTCGAAATTCTAATCAGTCGTATAAATCGAAATGAGAATAAAAGATTGTAAATGTTTCATTACGTGAAAAAATATAAGATCGATTTAAATCAACAAAAATAGAAAAATGTCAACTGTACGTGATGGATGTCGAAGAAGATTTCTTTGAAGACCGCCCTCGAAAAGACGTTTTTTGCCTAGGCATCGATAGAAAAATGTACGCGACGGTGAAAAGGGAGCGAAGAGTGTCAAAAGTGCCTCCGTTGAAGAGAGCTAGAAATACAAATTCTAATCGATAATCTTTACTTGGAAACTATAATGATTCCAATGGAAATTTCAAGTGGAAATTGATGGTTTGATTTAGATGTTGGTGAGAGAGCGCATGATGCTATATATAAGTAAGTTTACAGAAGAAGTCTTGGGGTGGTGGAAAATATTAGTGATCGAGAGACTTTGGAGGCATATAGAACCTATTGTGGAACATAAACACTAGAATCAGTTTAGAATTAGGTGAGCTGGTAGAGTGCCAGTCATTAACCGAAGTCTCTCTTTGATTTTATACGATCTTTATTCCGAGAAACTTCACAAATCACTTTATCTGTACGTTATTGGTAATGGCATTGATGTGTAATTTCGTCTAATTTTAAAGTGAAACGAAGTACTACTAGGTAAATTAGTAATGTAATTGAAATGACATGGTCGAGACGATATAAAGAGGTATTTTGATGTTTATGTGATTTATACTTCTTCCTGTTTCCTGCAAGGGATCCAAATAAATTTGTGATTAAAACAACGCTTGACAGTAGGTATTCGGTCCTCGGTAGTATAGTGGTGAGTATCCCCGCCTGTCACGCGGGAGACCGGGTTCGATTCCCCGCCGGGGAGTACGTGTATATTTTCATACCCTTTATTTTAGAAGAAATTCGAATGAAACGAGTGTTTCTTGAATTTTATTCTGTCGTCTTCGATGTTCACTGGTAACATCGTCTATTCGTGTGAAGAAATGAGTATCGAACACTGCTGTTTTGTTAAAGTATTTTATGTTATGAGTAAAAGTCTTTAGATTTCACTGTTCTTTTCTTAATGAGATAGAATGTATTTCACTCGTTCAATGTCCCATACGACATTGATGGCCCAAACGTTCAGCAACACTCTTTATCCGTGAAGTGCGTAATAAGATGGATGAGCATACATGTCATTCGTGCATTCTTTCTTGTCTTACTCTGATCAAAGCTTTTGAAGAATTAACGAAGGAAGACGTTTCACTGCTGTCGCATAGCCAAATAGCAATCGATGGTTTGAGAATTAAAAAAAAAAAAAGAGTTTTTTTTTTCGTTTAATGTCTTCCTAAATGTTATAAAGTCGTTGTTACTGATGTTTTTCCATAATACATTTAATATGGCCTATTTTGTAAACATGTGTATTAGACTATTCGAAATTCTAATCAGTCGTATAAATCGAAATGAGAATAAAAGATTGTAAATGTTTCATTACGTGAAAAATATAAGATCGATTTAAATCAACAAAAATAGAAAAATGTCAACTGTACGTGATGGATGTCGAAGAAGATTTCTTTGAAGACCGCCCTCGAAAAGACGTTTTTTGCCTAGGCATCGATAGAAAAATGTACGCGACGGTGAAAAGGGAGCGAAGAGTGTCAAAAGTGCCTCCGTTGAAGAGAGCTAGAAATACAAATTCTAATCGATAATCTTTACTTGGAAACTATAATGATTCCAATGGAAATTTCAAGTGGAAATTGATGGTTTGATTTAGATGTTGGTGAGAGAGCGCATGATGCTATATATAAGTAAGTTTACAGAAGAAGTCTTGGGGTGGTGGAAAATATTAGTGATCGAGAGACTTTGGAGGCATATAGAACCTATTGTGGAACATAAACACTAGAATCAGTTTAGAATTAGGTGAGCTGGTAGAGTGCCAGTCATTAACCGAAGTCTCTCTTTGATTTTATACGATCTTTATTCCGAGAAACTTCACAAATCACTTTATCTGTACGTTATTGGTAATGGCATTGATGTGTAATTTCGTCTAATTTTAAAGTGAAACGAAGTACTACTAGGTAAATTAGTAATGTAATTGAAATGACATGGTCGAGACGATATAAAGAGGTATTTTGATGTTTATGTGATTTATACTTCTTCCTGTTTCCTGCAAGGGATCCAAATAAATTTGTGATTAAAACAACGCTTGACAGTAGGTATTCGGTCCTCGGTAGTATAGTGGTGAGTATCCCCGCCTGTCACGCGGGAGACCGGGTTCGATTCCCCGCCGGGGAGTACGTGTATATTTTCATACCCTTTATTTTAGAAGAAATTGAATGAAACGAGTGTTTCTTGAATTTTATTCTGTCGTCTTCGATGTTCACTGGTAACATCGTCTATTCGTGTGAAGAAATGAGTATCGAACACTGCTGTTTTGTTAAAGTATTTTATGTTATGAGTAAAAGTCTTTAGATTTCACTGTTCTTTTCTTAATGAGATAGAATGTATTTCACTCGTTCAATGTCCCATACGACATTGATGGCCCAAACGTTCAGCAACACTCTTTATCCGTGAAGTGCGTAATAAGATGGATGAGCATACATGTCATTCGTGCATTCTTTCTTGTCTTACTCTGATCAAAGCTTTTGAAGAATTAACGAAGGAAGACGTTTCACTGCTGTCGCATAGCCAAATAGCAATCGATGGTTTGGAGAATTAAAAAAAAAAAAAAGAGTTTTTTTTTTCGTTTAATGTCTTCCTAAATGTTATAAAGTCGTTGTTACTGATGTTTTTCCATAATACATTTAATATGGCCTATTTTGTAAACATGTGTATTAGACTATTCGAAATTCTAATCAGTCGTATAAATCGAAATGAGAATAAAAGATTGTAAATGTTTCATTACGTGAAAAAATATAAGATCGATTTAAATCAACAAAAATAGAAAAATGTCAACTGTACGTGATGGATGTCGAAGAAGATTTCTTTGAAGACCGCCCTCGAAAAGACGTTTTTTGCCTAGGCATCGATAGAAAAATGTACGCGACGGTGAAAAGGGAGCGAAGAGTGTCAAAAGTGCCTCCGTTGAAGAGAGCTAGAAATACAAATTCTAATCGATAATCTTTACTTGGAAACTATAATGATTCCAATGGAAATTTCAAGTGGAAATTGATGGTTTGATTTAGATGTTGGTGAGAGAGCGCATGATGCTATATATAAGTAAGTTTACAGAAGAAGTCTTGGGGTGGTGGAAAATATTAGTGATCGAGAGACTTTGGAGGCATATAGAACCTATTGTGGAACATAAACACTAGAATCAGTTTAGAATTAGGTGAGCTGGTAGAGTGCCAGTCATTAACCGAAGTCTCTCTTTGATTTTATACGATCTTTATTCCGAGAAACTTCACAAATCACTTTATCTGTACGTTATTGGTAATGGCATTGATGTGTAATTTCGTCTAATTTTAAAGTGAAACGAAGTACTACTAGGTAAATTAGTAATGTAATTGAAATGACATGGTCGAGACGATATAAAGAGGTATTTTGATGTTTATGTGATTTATACTTCTTCCTGTTTCCTGCAAGGGATCCAAATAAATTTGTGATTAAAACAACGCTTGACAGTAGGTATTCGGTCCTCGGTAGTATAGTGGTGAGTATCCCCGCCTGTCACGCGGGAGACCGGGGTTCGATTCCCGCCGGGGAGTACGTGTATATTTTCATACCCTTTATTTTAGAAGAAATTCGAATGAAACGAGTGTTTCTTGAATTTTATTCTGTCGTCTTCGATGTTCACTGGTAACATCGTCTATTCGTGTGAAGAAATGAGTATCGAACACTGCTGTTTTGTTAAAGTATTTTATGTTATGAGTAAAAGTCTTTAGATTTCACTGTTCTTTTCTTAATGAGATAGAATGTATTTCACTCGTTCAATGTCCCATACGACATTGATGGCCCAAACGTTCAGCAACACTCTTTATCCGTGAAGTGCGTAATAAGATGGATGAGCATACATGTCATTCGTGCATTCTTTCTTGTCTTACTCTGATCAAAGCTTTTGAAGAATTAACGAAGGAAGACGTTTCACTGCTGTCGCATAGCCAAATAGCAATCGATGGTTTGGGAGAATTAAAAAAAAAAAAAAGAGTTTTTTTTTTCGTTTAATGTCTTCCTAAATGTTATAAAGTCGTTGTTACTGATGTTTTTCCATAATACATTTAATATGGCCTATTTTGTAAACATGTGTATTAGACTATTCGAAATTCTAATCAGTCGTATAAATCGAAATGAGAATAAAAGATTGTAAATGTTTCATTACGTGAAAAAATATAAGATCGATTTAAATCAACAAAAATAGAAAAATGTCAACTGTACGTGATGGATGTCGAAGAAGATTTCTTTGAAGACCGCCCTCGAAAAGACGTTTTTTGCCTAGGCATCGATAGAAAAATGTACGCGACGGTGAAAAGGGAGCGAAGAGTGTCAAAAGTGCCTCCGTTGAAGAGAGCTAGAAATACAAATTCTAATCGATAATCTTTACTTGGAAACTATAATGATTCCAATGGAAATTTCAAGTGGAAATTGATGGTTTGATTTAGATGTTGGTGAGAGAGCGCATGATGCTATATATAAGTAAGTTTACAGAAGAAGTCTTGGGGTGGTGGAAAATATTAGTGATCGAGAGACTTTGGAGGCATATAGAACCTATTGTGGAACATAAACACTAGAATCAGTTTAGAATTAGGTGAGCTGGTAGAGTGCCAGTCATTAACCGAAGTCTCTCTTTGATTTTATACGATCTTTATTCCGAGAAACTTCACAAATCACTTTATCTGTACGTTATTGGTAATGGCATTGATGTGTAATTTCGTCTAATTTTAAAGTGAAACGAAGTACTACTAGGTAAATTAGTAATGTAATTGAAATGACATGGTCGAGACGATATAAAGAGGTATTTTGATGTTTATGTGATTTATACTTCTTCCTGTTTCCTGCAAGGGATCCAAATAAATTTGTGATTAAAACAACGCTTGACAGTAGGTATTCGGTCCTCGGTAGTATAGTGGTGAGTATCCCCGCCTGTCACGCGGGAGACCGGGTTCGATTCCCCGCCGGGGAGTACGTGTATATTTTCATACCCTTTATTTTAGAAGAAATTGAATGAAACGAGTGTTTCTTGAATTTTATTCTGTCGTCTTCGATGTTCACTGGTAACATCGTCTATTCGTGTGAAGAAATGAGTATCGAACACTGCTGTTTTGTTAAAGTATTTTATGTTATGAGTAAAAGTCTTTAGATTTCACTGTTCTTTTCTTAATGAGATAGAATGTATTTCACTCGTTCAATGTCCCATACGACATTGATGGCCCAAACGTTCAGCAACACTCTTTATCCGTGAAGTGCGTAATAAGATGGATGAGCATACATGTCATTCGTGCATTCTTTCTTGTCTTACTCTGATCAAAGCTTTTGAAGAATTAACGAAGGAAGACGTTTCACTGCTGTCGCATAGCCAAATAGCAATCGATGGTTTGAGAATTAAAAAAAAAAAAGAGTTTTTTTTTTCGTTTAATGTCTTCCTAAATGTTATAAAGTCGTTGTTACTGATGTTTTTCCATAATACATTTAATATGGCCTATTTTGTAAACATGTGTATTAGACTATTCGAAATTCTAATCAGTCGTATAAATCGAAATGAGAATAAAAGATTGTAAATGTTTCATTACGTGAAAAATATAAGATCGATTTAAATCAACAAAAATAGAAAAATGTCAACTGTACGTGATGGATGTCGAAGAAGATTTCTTTGAAGACCGCCCTCGAAAAGACGTTTTTTGCCTAGGCATCGATAGAAAAATGTACGCGACGGTGAAAAGGGAGCGAAGAGTGTCAAAAGTGCCTCCGTTGAAGAGAGCTAGAAATACAAATTCTAATCGATAATCTTTACTTGGAAACTATAATGATTCCAATGGAAATTTCAAGTGGAAATTGATGGTTTGATTTAGATGTTGGTGAGAGAGCGCATGATGCTATATATAAGTAAGTTTACAGAAGAAGTCTTGGGGTGGTGGAAAATATTAGTGATCGAGAGACTTTGGAGGCATATAGAACCTATTGTGGAACATAAACACTAGAATCAGTTTAGAATTAGGTGAGCTGGTAGAGTGCCAGTCATTAACCGAAGTCTCTCTTTGATTTTATACGATCTTTATTCCGAGAAACTTCACAAATCACTTTATCTGTACGTTATTGGTAATGGCATTGATGTGTAATTTCGTCTAATTTTAAAGTGAAACGAAGTTTTACTAGGTAAATTAGTAATGTAATTGAAATGACATGGTCGAGACGATATAAAGAGGTATTTTGATGTTTATGTGATTTATACTTCTTCCTGTTTCCTGCAAGGGATCCAAATAAATTTGTGATTAAAACAACGCTTGACAGTAGGTATTCGGTCCTCGGTAGTATAGTGGTGAGTATCCCCGCCTGTCACGCGGGAGACCGGGTTCGATTCCCCGCCGGGGAGTACGTGTATATTTTCATACCCTTTATTTTAGAAGAAATTGAATGAAACGAGTGTTTCTTGAATTTTATTCTGTCGTCTTCGATGTTCACTGGTAACATCGTCTATTCGTGTGAAGAAATGAGTATCGAACACTGCTGTTTTGTTAAAGTATTTTATGTTATGAGTAAAAGTCTTTAGATTTCACTGTTCTTTTCTTAATGAGATAGAATGTATTTCACTCGTTCAATGTCCCATACGACATTGATGGCCCAAACGTTCAGCAACACTCTTTATCCGTGAAGTGCGTAATAAGATGGATGAGCATACATGTCATTCGTGCATTCTTTCTTGTCTTACTCTGATCAAAGCTTTTGAAGAATTAACGAAGGAAGACGTTTCACTGCTGTCGCATAGCCAAATAGCAATCGATGGTTTGGAGAATTAAAAAAAAAAAAAGAGTTTTTTTTTTCGTTTAATGTCTTCCTAAATGTTATAAAGTCGTTGTTACTGATGTTTTTCCATAATACATTTAATATGGCCTATTTTGTAAACATGTGTATTAGACTATTCGAAATTCTAATCAGTCGTATAAATCGAAATGAGAATAAAAGATTGTAAATGTTTCATTACGTGAAAAAATATAAGATCGATTTAAATCAACAAAAATAGAAAAATGTCAACTGTACGTGATGGATGTCGAAGAAGATTTCTTTGAAGACCGCCCTCGAAAAGACGTTTTTTGCCTAGGCATCGATAGAAAAATGTACGCGACGGTGAAAAGGGAGCGAAGAGTGTCAAAAGTGCCTCCGTTGAAGAGAGCTAGAAATACAAATTCTAATCGATAATCTTTACTTGGAAACTATAATGATTCCAATGGAAATTTCAAGTGGAAATTGATGGTTTGATTTAGATGTTGGTGAGAGAGCGCATGATGCTATATATAAGTAAGTTTACAGAAGAAGTCTTGGGGTGGTGGAAAATATTAGTGATCGAGAGACTTTGGAGGCATATAGAACCTATTGTGGAACATAAACACTAGAATCAGTTTAGAATTAGGTGAGCTGGTAGAGTGCCAGTCATTAACCGAAGTCTCTTTGATTTTATACGATCTTTATTCCGAGAAACTTCACAAATCACTTTATCTGTACGTTATTGGTAATGGCATTGATGTGTAATTTCGTCTAATTTTAAAGTGAAACGAAGTACTACTAGGTAAATTAGTAATGTAATTGAAATGACATGGTCGAGACGATATAAAGAGGTATTTTGATGTTTATGTGATTTATACTTCTTCCTGTTTCCTGCAAGGGATCCAAATAAATTTGTGATTAAAACAACGCTTGACAGTAGGTATTCGGTCCTCGGTAGTATAGTGGTGAGTATCCCCGCCTGTCACGCGGGAGACCGGGGTTCGATTCCCCGCCGGGGAGTACGTGTATATTTTCATACCCTTTATTTTAGAAGAAATTGAATGAAACGAGTGTTTCTTGAATTTTATTCTGTCGTCTTCGATGTTCACTGGTAACATCGTCTATTCGTGTGAAGAAATGAGTATCGAACACTGCTGTTTTGTTAAAGTATTTTATGTTATGAGTAAAAGTCTTTAGATTTCACTGTTCTTTTCTTAATGAGATAGAATGTATTTCACTCGTTCAATGTCCCATACGACATTGATGGCCCAAACGTTCAGCAACACTCTTTATCCGTGAAGTGCGTAATAAGATGGATGAGCATACATGTCATTCGTGCATTCTTTCTTGTCTTACTCTGATCAAAGCTTTTGAAGAATTAACGAAGGAAGACGTTTCACTGCTGTCGCATAGCCAAATAGCAATCGATGGTTTGGAGAATTAAAAAAAAAAAAAGAGTTTTTTTTTTCGTTTAATGTCTTCCTAAATGTTATAAAGTCGTTGTTACTGATGTTTTTCCATAATACATTTAATATGGCCTATTTTGTAAACATGTGTATTAGACTATTCGAAATTCTAATCAGTCGTATAAATCGAAATGAGAATAAAAGATTGTAAATGTTTCATTACGTGAAAAATATAAGATCGATTTAAATCAACAAAAATAGAAAAATGTCAACTGTACGTGATGGATGTCGAAGAAGATTTCTTTGAAGACCGCCCTCGAAAAGACGTTTTTTGCCTAGGCATCGATAGAAAAATGTACGCGACGGTGAAAAGGGAGCGAAGAGTGTCAAAAGTGCCTCCGTTGAAGAGAGCTAGAAATACAAATTCTAATCGATAATCTTTACTTGGAAACTATAATGATTCCAATGAAAATTTCAAGTGGAAATTGATGGTTTGATTTAGATGTTGGTGAGAGAGCGCATGATGCTATATATAAGTAAGTTTACAGAAGAAGTCTTGGGGTGGTGGAAAATATTAGTGATCGAGAGACTTTGGAGGCATATAGAACCTATTGTGGAACATAAACACTAGAATCAGTTTAGAATTAGGTGAGCTGGTAGAGTGCCAGTCATTAACCGAAGTCTCTCTTTGATTTTATACGATCTTTATTCCGAGAAACTTCACAAATCACTTTATCTGTACGTTATTGGTAATGGCATTGATGTGTAATTTCGTCTAATTTTAAAGTGAAACGAAGTTTTACTAGGTAAATTAGTAATGTAATTGAAATGACATGGTCGAGACGATATAAAGAGGTATTTTGATGTTTATGTGATTTATACTTCTTCCTGTTTCTGCAAGGGATCCAAATAAATTTGTGATTAAAACAACGCTTGACAGTAGGTATTCGGTCCTCGGTAGTATAGTGGTGAGTATCCCCGCCTGTCACGCGGGAGACCGGGTTCGATTCCCGCCGGGGAGTACGTGTATATTTTCATACCCTTTATTTTAGAAGAAATTCGAATGAAACGAGTGTTTCTTGAATTTTATTCTGTCGTCTTCGATGTTCACTGGTAACATCGTCTATTCGTGTGAAGAAATGAGTATCGAACACTGCTGTTTTGTTAAAGTATTTTATGTTATGAGTAAAAGTCTTTAGATTTCACTGTTCTTTTCTTAATGAGATAGAATGTATTTCACTCGTTCAATGTCCCATACGACATTGATGGCCCAAACGTTCAGCAACACTCTTTATCCGTGAAGTGCGTAATAAGATGGATGAGCATACATGTCATTCGTGCATTCTTTCTTGTCTTACTCTGATCAAAGCTTTTGAAGAATTAACGAAGGAAGACGTTTCACTGCTGTCGCATAGCCAAATAGCAATCGATGGTTTGAGAATTAAAAAAAAAAAAAAAGAGTTTTTTTTTCGTTTAATGTCTTCCTAAATGTTATAAAGTCGTTGTTACTGATGTTTTTCCATAATACATTTAATATGGCCTATTTTGTAAACATGTGTATTAGACTATTCGAAATTCTAATCAGTCGTATAAATCGAAATGAGAATAAAAGATTGTAAATGTTTCATTACGTGAAAAATATAAGATCGATTTAAATCAACAAAAATAGAAAAATGTCAACTGTACGTGATGGATGTCGAAGAAGATTTCTTTGAAGACCGCCCTCGAAAAGACGTTTTTTGCCTAGGCATCGATAGAAAAATGTACGCGACGGTGAAAAGGGAGCGAAGAGTGTCAAAAGTGCCTCCGTTGAAGAGAGCTAGAAATACAAATTCTAATCGATAATCTTTACTTGGAAACTATAATGATTCCAATGGAAATTTCAAGTGGAAATTGATGGTTTGATTTAGATGTTGGTGAGAGAGCGCATGATGCTATATATAAGTAAGTTTACAGAAGAAGTCTTGGGGTGGTGGAAAATATTAGTGATCGAGAGACTTTGGAGGCATATAGAACCTATTGTGGAACATAAACACTAGAATCAGTTTAGAATTAGGTGAGCTGGTAGAGTGCCAGTCATTAACCGAAGTCTCTCTTTGATTTTATACGATCTTTATTCCGAGAAACTTCACAAATCACTTTATCTGTACGTTATTGGTAATGGCATTGATGTGTAATTTCGTCTAATTTTAAAGTGAAACGAAGTTTTACTAGGTAAATTAGTAATGTAATTGAAATGACATGGTCGAGACGATATAAAGAGGTATTTTGATGTTTATGTGATTTGTACTTCTTCCTGTTTTCTGCAAGGGATCCAAATAAATTTGTGATTAAAACAACGCTTGACAGTAGGTATTCGGTCCTCGGTAGTATAGTGGTGAGTATCCCCGCCTGTCACGCGGGAGACCGGGGTTCGATTCCCCGCCGGGGAGTACGTGTATATTTTCATACCCTTTATTTTAGAAGAAATTCGAATGAAACGAGTGTTTCTTGAATTTTATTCTGTCGTCTTCGATGTTCACTGGTAACATCGTCTATTCGTGTGAAGAAATGAGTATCGAACACTGCTGTTTTGTTAAAGTATTTTATGTTATGAGTAAAAGTCTTTAGATTTCACTGTTCTTTTCTTAATGAGATAGAATGTATTTCACTCGTTCAATGTCCCATACGACATTGATGGCCCAAACGTTCAGCAACACTCTTTATCCGTGAAGTGCGTAATAAGATGGATGAGCATACATGTCATTCGTGCATTCTTTCTTGTCTTACTCTGATCAAAGCTTTTGAAGAATTAACGAAGGAAGACGTTTCACTGCTGTCGCATAGCCAAATAGCAATCGATGGTTTGGAAGAATTAAAAAAAAAAAAAAGTTTTTTTTTTTCGTTTAATGTCTTCCTAAATGTTATAAAGTCGTTGTTACTGATGTTTTTCCATAATACATTTAATATGGCCTATTTTGTAAACATGTGTATTAGACTATTCGAAATTCTAATCAGTCGTATAAATCGAAATGAGAATAAAAGATTGTAAATGTTTCATTACGTGAAAAAATATAAGATCGATTTAAATCAACAAAAATAGAAAAATGTCAACTGTACGTGATGGATGTCGAAGAAGATTTCTTTGAAGACCGCCCTCGAAAAGACGTTTTTGCCTAGGCATCGATAGAAAAATGTACGCGACGGTGAAAAGGGAGCGAAGAGTGTCAAAAGTGCCTCCGTTGAAGAGAGCTAGAAATACAAATTCTAATCGATAATCTTTACTTGGAAACTATAATGATTCCAATGGAAATTTCAAGTGGAAATTGATGGTTTGATTTAGATGTTGGTGAGAGAGCGCATGATGCTATATATAAGTAAGTTTACAGAAGAAGTCTTGGGGTGGTGGAAAATATTAGTGATCGAGAGACTTTGGAGGCATATAGAACCTATTGTGGAACATAAACACTAGAATCAGTTTAGAATTAGGTGAGCTGGTAGAGTGCCAGTCATTAACCGAAGTCTCTTTGATTTTATACGATCTTTATTCCGAGAAACTTCACAAATCACTTTATCTGTACGTTATTGGTAATGGCATTGATGTGTAATTTCGTCTAATTTTAAAGTGAAACGAAGTTTTACTAGGTAAATTAGTAATGTAATTGAAATGACATGGTCGAGACGATATAAAGAGGTATTTTGATGTTTATGTGATTTGTACTTCTTCCTGTTTTCTGCAAGGGATCCAAATAAATTTGTGATTAAAACAACGCTTGACAGTAGGTATTCGGTCCTCGGTAGTATAGTGGTGAGTATCCCCGCCTGTCACGCGGGAGACCGGGTTCGATTCCCCGCCGGGGAGTACGTGTATATTTTCATACCCTTTATTTTAGAAGAAATTGAATGAAACGAGTGTTTCTTGAATTTTATTCTGTCGTCTTCGATGTTCACTGGTAACATCGTCTATTCGTGTGAAGAAATGAGTATCGAACACTGCTGTTTTTGTTAAAGTATTTTATGTTATGAGTAAAAGTCTTTAGATTTCACTGTTCTTTTCTTAATGAGATAGAATGTATTTCACTCGTTCAATGTCCCATACGACATTGATGGCCCAAACGTTCAGCAACACTCTTTATCCGTGAAGTGCGTAATAAGATGGATGAGCATACATGTCATTCGTGCATTCTTTCTTGTCTTACTCTGATCAAAGCTTTTGAAGAATTAACGAAGGAAGACGTTTCACTGCTGTCGCATAGCCAAATAGCAATCGATGGTTTGGAGAATTAAAAAAAAAAAAAAAGAGTTTTTTTTTTTCGTTTAATGTCTTCCTAAATGTTATAAAGTCGTTGTTACTGATGTTTTTCCATAATACATTTAATATGGCCTATTTTGTAAACATGTGTATTAGACTATTCGAAATTCTAATCAGTCGTATAAATCGAAATGAGAATAAAAGATTGTAAATGTTTCATTACGTGAAAAAATATAAGATCGATTTAAATCAACAAAAATAGAAAAATGTCAACTGTACGTGATGGATGTCGAAGAAGATTTCTTTGAAGACCGCCCTCGAAAAGACGTTTTTTGCCTAGGCATCGATAGAAAAATGTACGCGACGGTGAAAAGGGAGCGAAGAGTGTCAAAAGTGCCTCCGTTGAAGAGAGCTAGAAATACAAATTCTAATCGATAATCTTTACTTGGAAACTATAATGATTCCAATGGAAATTTCAAGTGGAAATTGATGGTTTGATTTAGATGTTGGTGAGAGAGCGCATGATGCTATATATAAGTAAGTTTACAGAAGAAGTCTTGGGGTGGTGGAAAATATTAGTGATCGAGAGACTTTGGAGGCATATAGAACCTATTGTGGAACATAAACACTAGAATCAGTTTAGAATTAGGTGAGCTGGTAGAGTGCCAGTCATTAACCGAAGTCTCTCTTTGATTTTATACGATCTTTATTCCGAGAAACTTCACAAATCACTTTATCTGTACGTTATTGGTAATGGCATTGATGTGTAATTTCGTCTAATTTTAAAGTGAAACGAAGTTTTACTAGGTAAATTAGTAATGTAATTGAAATGACATGGTCGAGACGATATAAAGAGGTATTTTGATGTTTATGTGATTTGTACTTCTTCCTGTTTTCTGCAAGGGATCCAAATAAATTTGTGATTAAAAACAACGCTTGACAGTAGGTATTCGGTCCTCGGTAGTATAGTGGTGAGTATCCCCGCCTGTCACGCGGGAGACCGGGGTTCGATTCCCGCCGGGGAGTACGTGTATATTTTCATACCCTTTATTTTAGAAGAAATTCGAATGAAACGAGTGTTTCTTGAATTTTATTCTGTCGTCTTCGATGTTCACTGGTAACATCGTCTATTCGTGTGAAGAAATGAGTATCGAACACTGCTGTTTTTGTTAAAGTATTTTATGTTATGAGTAAAAGTCTTTAGATTTCACTGTTCTTTTCTTAATGAGATAGAATGTATTTCACTCGTTCAATGTCCCATACGACATTGATGGCCCAAACGTTCAGCAACACTCTTTATCCGTGAAGTGCGTAATAAGATGGATGAGCATACATGTCATTCGTGCATTCTTTCTTGTCTTACTCTGATCAAAGCTTTTGAAGAATTAACGAAGGAAGACGTTTCACTGCTGTCGCATAGCCAAATAGCAATCGATGGTTTGGAGAATTAAAAAAAAAAAAAAAGAGTTTTTTTTTTCGTTTAATGTCTTCCTAAATGTTATAAAGTCGTTGTTACTGATGTTTTTCCATAATACATTTAATATGGCCTATTTTGTAAACATGTGTATTAGACTATTCGAAATTCTAATCAGTCGTATAAATCGAAATGAGAATAAAAGATTGTAAATGTTTCATTACGTGAAAAAATATAAGATCGATTTAAATCAACAAAAATAGAAAAATGTCAACTGTACGTGATGGATGTCGAAGAAGATTTCTTTGAAGACCGCCCTCGAAAAGACGTTTTTTGCCTAGGCATCGATAGAAAAATGTACGCGACGGTGAAAAGGAGCGAAGAGTGTCAAAAGTGCCTCCGTTGAAGAGAGCTAGAAATACAAATTCTAATCGATAATCTTTACTTGGAAACTATAATGATTCCAATGGAAATTTCAAGTGGAAATTGATGGTTTGATTTAGATGTTGGTGAGAGAGCGCATGATGCTATATATAAGTAAGTTT